>NC_139544.1:28326781-28874281 GCF_965153285.1 Podarcis tiliguerta | reverse complement strand
TCAGTGACCATGGATACTGTTTAATGTCAAGCTTAATGACATCACTGGGTGCCACCCCCTGTGACACCACCAGGGGCCGCCTCAACGTCTCAGGTATGGTACATGAAATCTCAGGGTCTGGGATGCTCCTGACCTGGCAACCCTGGGCCCAGCAGATGGAAATTGGTAGGTAAACTCCATAGTTCCAGTGTCTAGAGGTTCATAGTGTTGTGCTCAAAAGTAAAAGCAGGACTCGACTATCTGTGGAAACAGAAATTTCTATCTTTAATCCAGTATAATAACCATTGGCTAAGTCGGACCCAAGACCAGCTGTTTTGTACTGGCTGCAGAAGCAGGAACACAGGGTGTGAGATACGCCTAAGGTGCAAAACCAGAAGTGTTTTAAGGGTATTCACAAGGATGCATTACCTGCCTGAAGTTAAAAGTGAAGAACAGGATGTTCTCTCCCAAAAGAAGAAGCTGTTTAATATGGTTTGGGTAGTTCGTTTTAAGTGTGGAAACTGAACACATTCTGCTCCCATACACTCCAACGTTTCTCTGATGAAAATAGTGCCTCCCCTCCAACATTCTGCCAATGAAATGGAGACCAGTGGTGTGTGGTCCATGGACTAGTGGGACTAGCCTAGTCCCCTTAATGTTCCCAGCAGGACCTTTCCTTGTACCTGCTTAGCCAGTGTCTCCAGGCTCCATGTATGTGTGTACATGTGCATCTCTCTGTCTCTGTCTGTCTGATTACCACTGTAAACAGCTGCAAAATTGCACAACCCTGAATAGCAATACACACACACGTGTGCAGGAAGCGGCTGCTTGAAGCAGAACTGCAGCCCCTTCTCCTTCATTTTTTTAAGGAAGAGCAGTTGGAAAGCCTGAAGTGCCTATAGGATGGGGGTGGAAGACAAGATCCCTTCAACCTTAATATTCCACTTCCTTTCCTTCAGCCACTCTCTCTGTGTGTATGTTTTGAAAGCATGGTGTTTTAATAAAATAAACACCCAGCCCCAATCTGCCAGAGCCTGAGGCAGCAACATGCAACAGCTAACAACCACACAATCATAGAAAGGGAGATTATGAAAGGGTGTGTGTGTGTTAAAAATGTGGTTTTTTTTTAATTGAGGGGGAATCCACCCTTCTGCCAGGGGTTGTCTTTTTCAAAAAAACAAAGCAAAGCCAAACTTTTCTTCTTTTTTCAAGCTGCTAGGAACTGCCAAATTCATGGGCCGGGGACTTCCTTGGGAGTCTGTGGACTCTCCATGGAAGGTTTTTAGGCATCTGCCAGGAATGCTTGAATGGAGATTCCTACCTTGCAGGCGGTTGGATTAGATGACCATTGGGGTCCCCAACTCTACATAAAGCCCTAACTGTTCCCCTATGAAAAATTTAACTGCATGCCACTGATAGAGACATCTTCTCCAATATTTCTCCAATAAAAAAAGGGACATCCTAAGGAAAGTGGGACATCCTGGGATCAAATCAGAAACCGGGACAGCTTCTGTAAATCTGGTACTGTCCCTGGAAAATAGGGACACTTGGAGGGCCTGTGCTCCTATATAATATGCATCCTAATTCCCCCTATTTTTACAACTGCACATTTTTTCCGCACCTGCACAGTAATGGGAGAAAGTAATGGGGTATTGCTGGAGTGGTGTTTTCTGCTTTGGAGATCCCACCTATCAGCAATCAGGTCTGCTGCTTACCTGCATAGCTTCATTGTAAGTTTTAAGTCACATTGGAGCAAGAACAGGGAACATGTGGCCCTCCATATATTGTTGGCCAAGCTAGTGGGGGCTGATGAGAGCTGCAGACCAGAAACACCTGGAGGTTGTCTATCTATGCACTAGAGTGTTTTGAGATGTTTGGAACTGGCTTATATGGTTGGCCTCTGAGATGAATCTAAGGATTCCATTTAGGTCCACCAAATATTAACAAAGGATTTCAATAGCATTAGTTTACGTACAATTCGGTAACACAGGATTTTGGCATTAGTTTATGTATAGCTCTAACATGTTTGATCTTTCAGTGCTCAGTGTATTGTGCAACACTGGATACTTCAGTGTTTCAGATGCAACTTTGTATAGCTCTTCACATATATATTTGTTGCCATCCAGCAGCTGAGCATTATGCGCACAGCTGGGTCTTTCAGCTATAGAACAGCTTGCCTTCCATCACCAGCAATTGGGCCAACGTAGTTCTCTGGGTGGAAGGCACTGGCGTCGGGGAGATGGCTGATGTAAGATTGCAGGTGTAAGATACCTAGATCAAGGCTGGACATCCAGATATTGCCCTCTTGTTTGGAGCTGGATGAGCAAATGCGTTTAAAGTGAATCCCAAAGCACTTTCTGCTTCTGTGTTTATTCTGCTCCATGTACATGTTTTGTGGAAGGGCAACATTTTCAGCATATTTAAAAAAAAAAAAAAGCAAGTCAACTGATGCCCAAAAGGTTTGTCTTGGAGTGCTTTGATCAGTTTGTGCCATTTAATAATCCAAACACTTTTGCTCTGTCATTTAGCAGACAACTTAATCAGCTGGGCTGTGATTTCCAGCTAGGCAGCCAGATGAGACTGCCTTGCTCTGGAGGGCTTCCGCGTTAAAGCACTTGCTGTACTAATTGAACATTTTAACTGATAACCAAAACCACTTGTGCACCATTTTAAAAAGAATGAGTTACATATTTTTAAGCTGCAAATGCACAGCTGTGATGAAGGGGGGGGGACTGTATAATTTTCACTTGCAAATTTATGGATTCATGCAGTAACATCATTGTGGCTGGCGGATGATCTGATCTGTTGGCTCTGTTCCTATTCGTTCTGTCTTTTCATACCTTTCCACTATAGCTAGGATAAAAGCTGCTTCTTTTAATACAGGCATATTGAATCCTAGCAGTATCAAAACTGCAACATAAAAAAATGTTTAGCAAAATTATTTCTGTATCTGTTTACAGCCATAGAATGTTGACATCTTTGTTTTTGAAAGGGTGACAAAAAAAGAGAGACTCTTGTTCTGCGCGCATTTTGTAGAGCATGGAACTATTCTGACACAAGGCTAGTGACTGGTAAAAGTTATTTTGGGGCTCAGGTTTATATATATATATATATATATATATATATATATATATATATATATATATAAATGCTTCTGTTTAAAGGATTTTTCCCCTATACTCCTTGAATTATCAGCTATTGCAGCAGCTTCTGTGCTTAATTAGAGGGTTTAGTGTATAATAATATGATCTGAAAATCATTTTCTTGCTATGAAATGTTCTAATTCAATGCCAGCTCTTGAGTTACATGTTTTCACATCCAATTAGCAAAAATGAACTTGGCAAATATGATGTGCAAGTCAATGCAATACGAAATCGGAGACTGCTGTGGAGCATTAGGAAATGTAGCCTGAATACTCCATATTCATCTCTCCCCCCCCCCCTCTCACACACACACTTTTTAAAAAGGCTGCCTGGTAGAAAAATGTGCTGTTTCCTCATTCTATCTTACAGGGTCAAACAGTGCAAATGAGCACATTTCTATTAGCATTAGTGGAGCTATGTTGATTCACACCAGGGAAGAAGCTAGCTCCATAATTAAGTCCTTTGGTCAGCTAACATCCACACAAGTATTTAAGGACATATGATGAAGGCAGTGTAGGCTGTAGCTGATTGCTGTGTTTGGAGCTGAGCAGGTTCCCTCTGCTTTGACTCATATATGGTCTGTTGGGCCAGGATTCTTCTCCACTTCTGGACATTGCTTATCTTGGTTGCACTGATTGGCTGCAGATAATGTATAAGATGAGTCAAGCAGTGGCAAAGGGGACAGTCCACTTGGGAATCCTTCTTGGCAGTTCTTCAGGAGATGAAGATCCCAGCAAGGGAGGGCAATCAGAATTTCTCAAGTGATCAGCCTGCTCACAGTAACCCTGTTTGTACTGGGAATTGCTTTTAATATTGCAGCAGTGTATATTCCACATCTTCTCATGAATGCATCACCTTTGGCTTGTGTCTTCCCTACAGGTGCAAGAGAAAACGTATTTGACAATCTAAGTAAACGTAGGACTTCCCTATTTTATTCGGAGAAATGTTGGAGGGTATGGAATAGGACATCCCTTTTTTCATCAGAGAAATGTTGAAGGGAGGGTATGCGTACAATATGTAATACACTGAATGATGTTTGGATCGCAAATACATGCTTGGAACTTCTCTTGGCATAAGCTGTCAGTTTCTGTTACTTAGAATTTTAATTTTGAGTGAGGAGAAAACAACCATTCCAGCCTTGGATTAGCCATGGCATTTGGCTTCTGATTTCATCTGGATAAAATGTTTTCAAAACATCTAGGGAGGGGGGAGCCAATCTCCACTTGTGCTTTATGTCTGAGCTGGCATAGCGCATGTGTTTGATACAATTCTCCTAGGCAGCTGAAACTTTAGGAACCAGTAGCGGCGGCTGCCAATTGGAACTGGTCAAGTGGAAGGCTTGGAGGTCAACAGCAGGTGGAGCTAGAGCCTATGACAGGAAGAACCCACAAATTCTAGCTGTGTCCCCATCTTCCTCAGCGTGGAGTTTTACAAGGACAGCACTGAGGAGGAAGCTGACAGCCAGTGCCACACCCTGGACTGGTTTTAAGTAAGAAGACTGGCAGATTGGGGGCAGGCTGAGATTGCTGGGGCAGTGCCCCATTTGTCCTACTGGACCAGAATCCACCGTTATGAACTATTTGAACTCTTCTACATCTCTTCTTCACTCCTACCAAGGACTTCCATTAATTTAGTATTTCCTACATAGTCATTTTCCACAAGAAGCTAGCTATATACAAGGTGCACTCTATTAAAAGGTTATCATGGGGTCTCTTTGCTGATGGATATAAATGCACAGTCTAATGCACTCAATAGGCTAATTAGGAATTAAGCAATCCCTTTTAAACGGTTTTAAACTCAAATTATGCTGACAACTGAAGGATTTTTTTTTAAAAAGAACCCTCTTTTTCTAATAGTTGTGTTAGACATTGAAGAGCTGCACTCTAAGCCCTGACACATTGTTCTGCCTTCCACTCAATAGCAAAGCACTGCTCAAGGGAATAGTTTTGAACCAAATGTACCTGCTTGTGACAGGTGAACTACTCCACTCCTTCAGGTTTTTAACTGTAAAACCAGTATTCATTTTGAGACTTTCTTAACGCAAGCTATCCTGCTCCTGCTTCCAAAATCCACACTTCCCAAAAATATTAGTATAGTATGAAAGGTGACACAACCTTACAGAGACTGTCGATCTCTGTGCACAGTGCCAGACACCAATTAAGAAAGACACACATTTTTTTAAAAAAAGTGATGAATTTAACCAAGAAGGGGGGGGCAGAAGTGTGGAAAGGGAAGGGGGAAAGTCCAAAATAACAACATATTCTGGGTGGCCCCTCTTCAGCATGTGTCAGAGACAGAAGGGAGCATTTTGATGTGAAGTGAAAAAAGCACCAACAGAGAGAGAGAGAGAGAGAGATTTTCAGTGTCAGTGAAGTTAAAGCATGTCAGCTGCATTTCCTTCTGTGTATACCGTCTCGCATGCGAGGACAGATAGATTGAATTCATATCTGAAACAAGACAAGATTTTCCACCTGACCTCATTATGTGTTTCTCAGGAGTGCATGCCTGGCTCTCTCTGCCTGAATTAAAATGCGTGTGGAGAAAAGTGAGCACAAAGCAAGCTGCACGCCGCAGCATTGTTACCGAACGCCCTTAATAAGAGGAAGGTATTTATTGTTTTGCCTGAGCTGTGTCTTAATTCTCTAAGTCATTAACACATGCTGGATCCCTCGGTTAAAGCAACCCATGGAAGTGAAAGTGTGAGCTAATGAGAGGCTTTATGCTTCGTAACATGGCTGACAGAGAAGACGAAGTAGCGGTACAGCATATCAGAGAGATTTATATTGGGGCGTTGTTGTGTTTAATAGAGAGGTTTTTGGAAACAACCACCATCTCCTTATAAATAATTAAAATTACACACAATTGGCATTGTTACAACACAAACAGTGCGCTTCCTATCAGTATCCGTGGCATAGTGTGTGTGTGTGTGTGTGTGTGTGTGTGTGTGTGTGTGTGTATGGCTTCTATAACATTTTTTTACCATTCTTGAACAGCTGCCCTTTGCCCAGCGGCTTTTGCAGCACTTAAGCAACAGGATGTGTCTTTGGCACCAGGTCTTTAGGACGCAGTATTTTCAAACTGTCAAAAGAATGTCAGATTGAAATTGGGATCTGTGAATATTAATTTGAAAAATATATAGCAATAGAGAAAGATATTACTATGTACCAGAGGCTGTGCTCCTGCTTCCTCAGCCCCGAAATTTTCCATAGTACTTTACTCAAATCTCTGCCTTTTTAAAAAACAAAACAAAAAAACCCCTGTTGTTTTCCTCTCAGTGCTATCCCTGCTTTGCGCAAACTTGTGCCGCTGTTGTAAAGCACCAATTTCCCCTCTTCTGTGTCCTCCCTGTTCTTGTTTTTATGCCATGGCCCCTGTGGTTGTGCAAACTGCCTTCACTTTTCCTCCTCTACTCCACCATGAATTCAAGGCACTACAACTGCCCCAGTGGGGGGCTCTGTAATGACATTATTACTGTTTTATTATATATAGAGAAAGAGATGCAGGAACAAGTAAATTATCTATATATTACCTGTTATGACGTCATGCTTACATTTTGGGTGAGATCTGTAAACAGCTGCATGGTTCGGATGTGCAGGCAGCCCAGCCCCAGTGCATCCCAGAAATACCTGGAATTAGAGGACTGTGGGGCAGCTTTCATTGCTTTTGTGGAAGAAGCAATCAACGCTTGAGGGGGCGGCAAGGCGGAAATGTGTTACGCGCTGAAATTGGTAGCAATGAAGCTAGTCATTGTGAACTAAAAGTGGATTGAAACAAGGGTGTCTAGTAGAAAGGGCACAAGGAAGCCTGCTTTGACTGGGAGAGCATTCCACTGTCACAGCACCACCACAGAAAAGGCCCTGAGAGCAAGACCTCTGAAATAAATTGCAAATCCAAGGCAGGCCTATATTGGAACAAGCAGTCCCTATGGTGACCTGGTCCTAAGGCTTTAAAGTTGTGGTTTCCAACGTGGGGCACACACCCCATGGGGGGCAACTGGATTTTTAAGGGGGGCAATTTGGAAGCTTGTTTACAGCAAGTTAATTGCCTTTTAGGCTTCCTCCATGTGAATAGGAGTTTACTTTTTGAATAAAAAGAATTATATGTCACAGGCATCAGGATTTTAGAGATGCTTAGGTGGGGCATGGCCAAAAGAAAATTGTGAGCCACTGCTTTAAAGGCTCTGAATTGAGCCAAGGAACAAACAGGATAAACCAAGGCACGACTATATTCTTGCCATTTGCCTGGGCTGAAGAACTCTGTGCAATGTAAAGCAGCTAGATGGTATAACAGAGTTGCAGGTCACTGACCAAGTGTGCATGCACATGAAAGCTCACACCAATAACAAACTTAGTTGGTCTCTAAGGTGCTACTGGAAGGAATTTTTTTTATTTTGTTTCACAGTTGGCATGATTCTCCAGATTAGATCTAGTGTATTTCATCACATAAAGTATTGTTGTTGAGTACATGGGGTGGAGTACCACTGGAAGAAATGGGACTTCTTAATAGCGCAAGACGGAAGTTGCCTGGTAATTGGTCTCTTGTGCAATATGTATTTCTTTCTTTAAAAAATATGCATCCCACCAGAAAAGCCATCCCAACAATATCTGGGGAATCCTATGCATGCCTACTCAGAGAAAAGTCTGTTCAAGTTCAATAAGACTTACTTCCAGGGAAGTATGCATTGGATTGCTGCCTGGAGTAGCTAACCAACATATAAAAAAGCACCCTATAATAATAAATGTGTTGAACACAATACACAAACAACAACAAAAAAGCAGTTCAGCAAAACAAGAGAACCCATAAGCAGCAGCAGCTGATGCTCACAGGCAGAAAATCTTCTTAAATAAGATGGCCTTTACCATCCTTTGAAAAATCCTCAAAGACCAGCAAGACAAATGCTCCGGGCTCCCAGATGGTGGGAGCCACTATACAGAAAAGCAGCTCCTTGTCATCACTCAATTCACTGTGGATGAAAAAGAACCCAACAGCAGAGCTTCATCAAAGCGCTCAAAGTCTGAGGGGGTAAATGTGGGATTAGGTCTCCTTCAGGTATCCAGCCCTTTAAAGGTGAAGTGGAGCACTTTGAATTTGGCTTGGTAGCTAACACAGGGGGCACTGCAGGGTTCCCGGTGTTCATTTGGAGAAAAGGTACCTTCTGTTTTCTGGTACCTCCCTCGCCCTCCCTCCACCAGGGCTGGGCAAATAACAGTCAAGTATTTTTAGAAGCATAAATGTCAATGAGGACAACAATGAAGATAGTCACCAACAGGTTAGATCATGGGTAGGCAAACTAAGGCCTGGGGGCCGGATCCGGCCCAATCACCTTCTAAATCTGGCCTGCAGATGGTCTGGGAATCAGCGTGTTTTTACATGAGTAGAATGTGTCCTTTTATTTAAAATGCATCTTTGGGTTGTTTGTGGGACATAGGAATTCATTCATATATATTTTTTCCAAAATATAGTCTGGCCCCCCTCAAGTTCTGAGGGACAATGGACCGGCCCCCTGCTGAAAATGTTTGCTCACCCCTGGGTTAGATAAACTAATTGCAAAGCAATAACATGCCAAAAACCTAATCAAACTGCTGTTATTGTGAAACCATGACATTCTTCTCAAAATGTAATGAATCGTTTATCCTTTCGTTTTATCCCACCCTTCCCTCAGTGAGCTCAGGATGGCATACGTTGTCTCTTCACACACACATTGCATCCTCTCAACAACTGTGAGGCAGGTTAGGCGTTCCCGCAGATTGCCTGCATGGCCAAGTGAGGATGTGAACCAGGGTCTTCCTGCTCCTACTCCATGGATGAAGAACCTTCTAGGCCATATGCCAGAGGTCACATGCCAGGGATGGGTGGGACCAGAAGCAAAAGTGGGTTGACCAATGTATATTACTCTTACTTTTGTACAGAATGTATCCAGGTAAGCAAGACATACAAGCACACTTCTGGCCAGGCAGAGCCGGTCAAGGAAGCGGCAAACCAGGGCTGGTGTCAGGCTTCAGGGAATCGGATCCCTCCCCTAGTGGCAGTAAATAAGCAGATCAAATGAAAGGAGCATTCTTACCAGATACTGTAGTTTCTTTAATAATCACAGCGAGAGAGAAAGGAATGTTTATCTCTCTAAAAATGGTGGTGTTCCCGGTAAAGGTTCACTTCCTCTGTTTCCATTAATCTACATCACTCCTACGTCTGGTAATCTGAGCTTGTTGCCACTGCACTTTCTGTACTATCACTTTCAATGCCTGTCTAGTCTTAGGCGAAGGGGGGTCAGGAATGCTTTCCAAAGACAGTGAATCTGCCAGCTGTCTCTCTCCTGGTGTTTCTTCTTCTAGCTGTTCCTCACCAAATATTTCCCAGCTTCTCCTCTATGGACGATGTCCCTCTGCAAACCACTGTTCTAAATCAATACTGCCCTCCTGCCCTTGGGAAGGTTCAGAAAAGGGGGGTTTCCCACCATTCCTCCTCAGTCCAGTCCCTAACAGCTGGTGAGGCATGTCGCCTGGGGAGAGTTGCAAAGGCCAGACAATGAAGTTCCCCATTCCTGTCCTTCTCAGACACACTGCCCACTGAGGACAGCTTGTGTTCTCGTTGAAGATGCCTGTCGTTATTGCACGTAACCAGTGGAAGGAGCTCTGCAATGTTATTTGATTCCTCTTTGATTGCTGCAGGGTTGGGGGGGGGCAAGTGGTCCTCCTCAATCCTGCCCTCACTAGCAAACAGCATCGTAATAAAATTAATTGTTACCTTTCACCTTGGAGCATTTAACAATAGTTCACCATTGTTAAATAAAAGTGGGCCAAAGCTCACTCCTCACTTGCGCCAATCCATTTCCAACTTCAAAAATGAGGAGTCAGATTCTGTAGGTTGTGTGTGTGTGTATGTGTGTGTTGCCTTTACCTTAGTTAAGTTTGTGAAGTGAGTGAGTGTTCCCCTCTTTTTTGTACCTCAAAAAGAACCTCACAGCTCTCTGTTGCAGCCTCACTGCATTTTACCCTTTTGTCTGTACTTTAAAAAGAGCCTCACAGCTTTCCGTAGCTATGCAACCCTGCCAACTGCTGTTTGTTTTGTTTCATTTTATGCTTAAAAGTAGAACCTCGCTGCTCTTTGTAGTTCCCCAGCCCCATCACTTTTCTTGGCGTGCCCATGAAAATGATTTCCATGCACAGTCCAGGAAACTCAATGGGGCCGGGGAGCTACAGAGAGCCATGAGATGCCATTTATTTATTTATTTATTTATGTGCAGGAAAAAAGGGGAGAACTGGGCTTGCCAATTTGCTGAATACCCTTTCAAATGCCGTCGCATCACAAATCTGGTGAAACTTTTTAAAGTCCAGTTCTTTGCTCACAAATCTGGATTTCACGAGAATTACACCTGAAGTGCTAATAGTAAGCACAGGAAAGGGATGTGGGCCATGCCAGCACTGTCCTCATGAGTCCCACATGCAATGGTCCTGCATTCTTCTCTTGTGACCTTCATACTGAGTGAGAAGGTCTGATATGCATCCACTTGTATCTGTTCAGAAGCCTCTGTGATCAGGAACATTGCCTGGGGTTGTTGATCTTATGGAAGCTTCTAAGCATATTCACCTGCACATGTTTAGAACACCCTTCAAAGGAAGATCAGAGAATGCAAGGCCAAGTGTGTGGGGGTATGTGTGTGCACTGTGTTAGAAATGGGTTGCACAAATTTAATTTCTCTTTCAACAGCATTGATTAGGTGTGTGCTGAATATTATCCAGTTTTCAGGCTATAAATAATGATTGAGCTAGAATTATACTATTCTGATTAAGAGAATATTGACTTTTTTTAAAAAAAACTGTGTTTGGTGCCCTTGTTTTCTATAGCTCTTCTGCAGACAGCCAACTACTGATTGCCTAGTGAATGTGGGGGTACCACAACATGTAATTAGAACGTAAAAATAAAAATACAGTAATAACTATAATTAAAAAGCAGAAGACAATCAAAAATAAAACAATGCAACATCATATACTGAAGGGAAACCTCACATTCAGCCATCCCCCAAGCCTGGGTGAAAAGGTACATTGTGACATGTGATGTCCCCAAAATCTGTAAAACATAGGTGCTGGGCACACATCCACAGAGAGGGAGTTTTGGAGCTTGGTCACCTCTACCAAGAAGACTCTTCCACTCTCCACCCCCCCCCCCCTCAAACCACCACGGGCGGCAGAGTTGCTAACAGAACCCAGATCAACACTGCTCCAGGTTGGGTCTGTATGGGAAGAGTCAAGCTTTCATTCATATGGGATCCAAGCTATTTGAGGTTGTATAAGTCAAATACAAGACCATTGATTGGGCCAATCAGTTTGGTCTACATGATGATGTCACTGAGGGGAAGCACAGACAACTGATTCCTGTGTTAAACCAAGCTACTCAACTTAGACCAGGTATAATCCTAGCCAATCAGGAATGATGTATTAAATGTGATGGCTGTACTAGGCCATGTAGCCAGTAACATTTGACTACATCATGGCATCCTTGATGGCAATAGAAGTCAACTGAAAATGAGAGGCCAAGATGGAAACTGAAATACACAGACACATATTTTTCCAAACCATGCTGAAAAATCATCTAAAAAGAAGAGTATTTGACACTATCAAAAATGTTCCCCCAAATGGCTTTTGTTTAATTCTAGGACTGAGTCACTTAATCATAAACTCCCTGTAAAACAAGGAATAGCTAGCGACGGAGAAGCAAGCCCAAATGCATAATACTTCTGGCTTTGTCTTTGCTGTAGTGGGATGTGATTTGGTATTTATGTACAGATGCATCAGCTGGTTTTCTTGTTGCAGGGTTGCAGACCTCTCCCTTCCTGTTTCTATTAGCATAGAGCAAGTGAAATTAGTTGCATCAGAAGCGTATTAGCGCGCCACTCCAGTAGTATAGCAAAACAATGCTGCGCTGGGAGTGAAATGCTTATCAGGATAAAGTTTACTTTTAGCGTTAAGAATTAATTTAGCCGAATTGGTGTGGCGAAAGTGGTAAACACAATCCCCCCCCCCTCACTGTTGTTTGTCAGGGTGTATTATATCACCCTGGATTGCTTTGTCAATAATCTGCCTGGCCTGTAAGCTAAAAATCTAAGATTGCCAGGATGACTGACAGGCTGGAGATAGCTGATAATTCTAAGGAATTGGAGGTGTAAAATCTTTAAGGACCATGTCTACAGTATAAAT
Source organism: Podarcis tiliguerta (assembly GCF_965153285.1). NCBI lineage: Eukaryota > Metazoa > Chordata > Lepidosauria > Squamata > Lacertidae > Podarcis > Podarcis tiliguerta. The sequence goes on along the minus strand of NC_139544.1, from coordinate 28,861,965 downwards.
GCCAGGGTATCTCCACATCACTCTGTACTTACAAAGGCAACAGCATTGTTAATGGCAGCCTGTCTGTCCATCAAGTTTGCTACAAGGAGGATTTATCCCTCTTTCACTCCTTATCTTCCATTGCTGTGTTTATTTCGAAACCAGCTGCAGAATAAATTGCCTCTTGCCTTCACCTCCTACACAGAGTGCAATACTCTGGGAAGCCTAAGACCATTGTGTTTTTAAGCGGGGTGGTGGTGGCTCTCCTCCCCCCCCCCTTCTTCAGTAGACTAACCTCTAATTGCATCTATGAAATGCATAGACCTCTCCTTCCCCACCCCCTTTCAAGCTTTAGAGCATCTTCTGTGCAGAGTAAGATGAGCTCAAGTTGAAAATATCTTACTCACAAATGTATGGTGGGTGGATGGGGGGGGGAGGCTTGGGATGTAAGTGGGAAGGAGAGAGCGAATTTAGTCGGTAAATACAAGGGCCTCTTGAAAATACAGCTATATTGGTAAAATGAAGTCATGGGGTTTGTTGTCCCAGTGACTTCTATATAGCATAAGCTCAGCACAGGAGTTTCAAAAAGGATCTCTTCCCACCCTCCCCCAACACTTTATATCTCTCCCAGCAAGCCAAGCTGCTCTTGTTCTCGCTAACGTATCACTGCCTCTACAAAAGACTCGGCAAGAGGGATTTAATTATTCTGTTGATGATGCAGAAGTCAGAAATGATTTTACTTCTGTCTCTCAGAGCTATGTTTGGCACACGTTTAGAAGGGGTCCTGAGCTGTGTGACCTGGATTCCTTTATGAGAAAATGGCATTAAATTAATCATATAGTGAGAGAGACAATCATGCCTCAGACACTTTGTATCCAGATGAAAGCACTATTGGGACCAAAGAGAATGACTGTGTGTGTGTGTGTGTGTGTGTATGCGCCTTCCTATCTTTGCAAAGCAGTTCTTGGTGGAGATGCGTATATATACATGTATACACATCAGTGGTGGGGGGAAAGGTAGCTTGGAATCTACTGGTACATCTCTGTGCAATTTGTGGTAGATTGGCAAAGGTTTCCATCTCCCAAGAAGAGAAATATAAGAGCATTTTCTTCTTAATTAGGCTGTTGAAATAACCAAACCCGGGGCAGGGGGGAACCAGGAGTGGAGTTTTTTGTAAAAGGACTATGAACTCAATTCTGCTGCTAAAAGCAAAGTCCAGGATGGAGCATGTGCTCTGGGGCACTCTGGCCCTTAATTCTAAGTGGCAGGCTCTCAACCAAAGGATGGAATTAGATGCAATTGAAAGGCATTGCCACCCCTTGTGATAAGATGAAGTCTGCCAGATTTCAGAATGGTGGCTGCAGTGGTTTTCCCCAAAGCGCAGACTTTGGGGCGGGTACAAAATGAATTTTTGGAGGCAGGAAGGAACCCAGTATGAATCCTCAGGAAAGACTGGAGTGAGCAAAATGTTGAGGCAAATGAGCCAATCTGAAGCTTAGGGAGTCCCTGACCTAACTCAAGATATCTCTTTAACAGTGCAATGCTACTTGGAGACATGAGAATTCATAATTCAGGATACACATAGAGCCAATACACACCCCTACTTTTTACCAACTCTTTTTCTGTGGGCTACAGTTGGTGGGGACAGCACAAGCTCCAGCTTCTGCTCAGCATTTTGGCAGGTGCATTGGGAAACTCCTTGAAGGTGGGGCTCCCTTGTTGACAATGGTGGGTGAAGTCAGGCAGGGTCGGACCTGATGTGGGGTTGGTCCTGCCTCAGCCAAAGCCTATCCAGCTGGCAGACTGGGAATTGGGATTGTTCTGTGAGCCTTCAGATAGAATTGTGTTGTGATTTCACCATGAAATCCTTAGTCTAGCTTAAAGTGGTTGCAATAAAAAAAATTGAGTCAGTGTGAGCATCTTTTCCCCAAGCCATCTGCATGCTGGAGAACAGCAAAAGAAAAAATACACGGCCCATCCAAAGTCACCATCATCTTAGCTGCAATTGTGTCCTCTTATGATCCTAGCCTAATCTTTCCCTTTTTGTTTCTCCTCATCTCTGTATAACCTCACTCCATGTTAAGAGGCCTCCACTGGACTTAAAGTAGCAACTGTGTGTCATGAAAATTGTATTGTCCCATTCTCTCCTTTTGATATAGAGGACTATTTAAAACCCTATTCATTTCTTATTAAAATTAAAATACTGAATTGTTTCAGGAAAACTACCCCTTTCCCAGGCAATTCTTGCACCTCAGAGAGAAAGATAATGGTCACTGGTATAAAGCTCCACTCTAAGTAAATTTTTTTTATGTGGAATAAATCCAGCCAGCTGAGTGAGTCTTTTGTAAGTTTTTGACGCCAACACAGAGCGGCCATCATCAGTCTGGAAAAGGGGAGCTACAAATGAGGTCATTTATGTGTAGCTGAGATCTTGGACAAGATGGATTTGAAGTGACACATCTTTGAGCAGGCTAGCTATTAACAAGATTGTTCTTTGTTGAGGACATTCAATAACCAGATTGTCTGTAACAAGATTATCTTGTGTGAGAGATAAACCCTGAACTGGTTTCATGATGAAACAGTCCTGAGAAGTAATAAACCATATAGGCCAGAGTATGAACAAGTTAGTGTAAGAGACCTTAAGAGAAGTGAATTCTGGCCTGCTAAAAAGATGTTGCCAATTTTCTTGGTGTCCCACTGCACTTACTTGCTCAGACTTGTCTTAAATAAATCGTAGGCACAGCTAGAACTACCCCCCTTTTTTTATTCATCCGCCATGTCTTGGTATATGCTTATTTACTTATATTCTAGGCAAGCAGTAAATCAGCAGGATCATTTTTATATGTGGCAAGAATGGTATAATGGAAAGTCTTAAAGACCATGTCATTCAGAAAGATAGACAATAACTTTATTGTCTCTCTTGAGCTGGAACAGAACAACACAGGTAACGCCTGATTCCACTCAGATACAACTAAGTCCATTGCCACCTAGTGACTAAACTATGTAATGGAACTAACAAAACAAACAGCTACCTTCCTGTGAAATTGCCTGCAGCACAGTGACATATGCCCTTTGCATACAGAAGGACACATTTTCAAACCCTGGCATCTCCAGGTAGCACTGGGAGAGGCCTCTGCTTGAAACCTTGGAGAACTGCTGCTGGCCAGTGTACAATACTAGATGGATGGTTGACTCAGGAGAAGTCAGTTTCCTTTACTCCAATAACAACTCAAGTAACATAGAATCTGTGTTATGGGGAGGGGGTGTTGCAGTATCTTTGGGGAAGAAATAATGATAAATGGATATGAAGCCGTATTTTCTTGAACCAGTTTCTTTGAGTGTGAGATCCCGGTTCTCAAAGAGAGAAGTGAACCTTCTTATGAAACTAGAAAGGCTCTTCCTGAGAAGAAGGGACAGAATGCTTACCTCTCTCACACAGATGCTGATTGGAAGCAGACTGACCTCTGTATACAAGAACTGAGGGAAGACTGCTAGGTTGGCAAAGGCTCAGAGTTTCATTTTGATGTAAAGAGAACCGCTGCAACAGAACGTGAAAAGCATCCAAAGTGATGAAATGGACAGTTTTGATGATGCCTCACCTTCCTCTGTCATATCCTTGCCCATCTTTGCCCTTCTTGTGTCCCATTTTGCTGGGTTGCCCTTCACCACTTCTAGGAGCCCCCTCCATGCCCAAGTCCTGAATCTCTGCACTTGATATCACACCAGGGCTGCAATCCCTGTGCTTGTTTGCTGATGTGATCAGCCAAAAGATCAGGCTAGGAGCAAACAGTGTTAAGAAGTAGCTAAGCTCAATTTAGCAATTGATAGAACAAGCTCATTGCCGTTGACAAGATTACAGGATAATCTGCGCAGTACCCTTTTTTAAACAGAAAAAGCGTGACCTAGAAGTGATGCCCAATTGTGTGATACTACAGTGGTACCTTGGGTGACAGATGCTTCAGGTTTCAGACTCCGCTAACCCAGAAATAGTACCACGGGTTAAGAACTTTGCTTCAGGATGAGAACAGAAATCGTGCGGTGGCAGCAGGAGGCCCCATTAACTGGTGCTTCAGGTTAAGAACTGTTTCAGGTTAAGAACGGACCTCCAGAACGAATTAAGTTCTTAACCTGAGGTAACACTGTACTATCAATACCTAGGACTAAAAGAAAGAGAGGCTGTGCTCATAGTCTTCAAAATATTTCATAAAATAATAGTTAGGTAATTAAATTAATTGAAACATTAGATATTAAGGTAGCCATACATAGTTTTGGATTAAAATTAGTACTGAGAGAATCTTCAGCCAGGTGGGTGGCTTTTGGGTGGCTTTTTACTACTCTGATGCAGGATTTTTTCCCCACTGAAAGCAGCATGTAGTTATTTAATGTTATTTAGTATTTATAAAGGGACGCGGGTGGTGCTGTGGGTAAAACCTCAGCACCAAGGACTTGCCGATCGCATGGTCGGCGGTTCGAATCCCCGCGGCAGGGTGAGCTCCCATCGTTCGGTCCCAGCGCCTGCCAACCTAGCAGTTTGAAAGCACCCCTGGGTGCAAGTAGATAAATAGGGACCGCTTACCAGCGGGAAGGTAAACGGTGTTCCGTGCACTGCGCTGGCTCGCCAGATGCAGCTTGTCACGCTGGCCACGTGACCCGGAAGTGTCTGCGGACAGTGCTGGCTCCCGGCCTATAGAGTGAGATGAGCGCACAACCCTAGAGTCTGTCAAGACTGGCCTGTACTGGCAGGGGTACCTTTACCTTTACCTAGTATTTATAACCTGCTCTTCTACCAATTAGTACCCAAAGCAGCTTACAGAAAAGAAGGGAAAATAGACAAGGGAACATGCAAATGCATGAAAATGACCAATAATTGTTTCAGTTTTCTTAAGAAAACAACACATTTTTGTAATAATGATATTATTATCCAAATCTTAGGTCACCGTAATGCTTTAAGGTAACATATGACCTCACAGTCTGATGTGGTATAGTCCTGGTTTACCATCAGATCTGCTATTTATGTCAACTGGCCTTAGTTCCCAATAACTGGAAGCTTTGAGATGCAGCAAATAATAACGGAAATGACAAGTCTGTATTGCCTTGTTGAGAAAAAACGTTTTGGTTGCATTTTGGTTTCATTGCCATTGACAGCCATTGGCTGGCTGGAAGCCACTCAACACTTTTGTTACTGTTATATTTCCTACTTTATATGTGTTTTCATTTAAGACATTGGCAATGGGTCTAGAAAACAGGAGAGGAAGAAACAAGAAAGAAAACATATTATTACACTCACCCCCCCCCCAGTTGCCTATGTTATTTCCATATCAGTTTCTGTGATGGCGATCAGGGTAGAGGAGACTAGAGTTGCCATTTGTTGCTGTGCCTTGCCTTTTGTAAAAAGTCAGTTATTGTAAAAAGTCGGGATTCAATGCTTTTCATTTTAAATCCCTGAATAAATAAATGCCAGGTGTGGAGTATTTGATTTGGCAACTTTTCAGAGCCTCTTGTACTTAGGTGTCTGTAATTGTACCCTAGCTAGTCTGCCTCTTTGTTGAACAGAATCTTGCTTCATTATTTGATACTGTTTGGATGCTTTTGCGTATTTCATGAGGGCACCTGAAATTATACCCTTGGACTCTTGTAGCCACTTCTCTTTAAGTCGTTCCACACAGCCAAGGCAATGTTTCATTGACTCATTGTCTTATTGGCTTTACTTAACCACAAGGCACCCTGCCAGGAAGAGAGCTGGTGTTGGTGCTGACCTTTAAAGCCCTAAACAGCCTCGGTCCAGTATACCTGAAGGAGCGTCTCCACCCCCATCGTTCTGTCCAGACACTGAGGTCCAGCGCCGAGGGCCTTCTGGCGGTTCCCTCACTGTGAGAAGCAAAGCTACAGGGAACCAGGCAGAGGGCCTTTTCGGTAGTGGCATCCACCCTGTGGAACGCCCTCCCACCAGATGTCAAAGAGATAAACAACTACCTGACATTTCGAAGACATCTGAAGGCAGCCCTGTTCAGGGAAGTTTTTAATGTGTGACATTTTAATGTATTTTTAATCTTTGTTGGAAGCTGCCCAGAGTGGCTGGGGAAACCCAGCCAGATGGGCAGGGTTCAAATTATTATTGTTGTTGTTGTTGTTATTACTACTACTACTACTACTACTACTACTATTGCTGTTACTATTATTATAAGTTTCTGACAGTAAGAGTTGCTTAACAGTGGAATGGACTCCTTTGGGAGGTTGTGAACTCTCCTTCATTGGAGGCTTTTACGCAGAGGTTGGATGACCATCTGTACTAGAGGATTCAGTTGAGATTCCTATATTGCAGGATGTTGGACTAGATGACCCTCCAGGTCTGTTCCAATTCTACATTTCTATGATTCTATGATTCTAAGAGAAGACCAAAAGAAAAGATGGTTAAATATGACTATATTTTGAGAAATCAAGTTATTTAATGTGTATGTACTTACATGGATTTTCATAAGTTCTTTTTGAATAGGTTAGCTATGTTTTTTCCATAGTTTTTCCATAGCTGTCCAGAAGTCATGCTTTGCTATGCAATCTGTAGGAACTCTTGGATCAGGGAGATTGCTTCAACCTCTAACACATTGGGTAGTTTTGGACACATCATTGAATCTCACCCTCTGTCTATCAGTGAAAGGCAACTGTGACTAACCAATTTGTGGGATATATTTATCATAACTAACAGACATAAGCATCATAAAAACTTGGCATATTACCAAGTTGTATAGTAACAATTTCTACCTATAGGGAAAAAACTATATGCTTTTTTCTTGGACTTTGTGATTTTTATTGGGGTTTGAAAAGAGATCTGGTTCTGCTTGGTGACTTCCCATAAGCACCTGGTTGTCCATTGTGAGAACAGAATGCTGGACAAGATGGCCCTTTAGTCTGGTCTACCCTAAGAACTTTTCTAAAGTCCTTATAAGATGGGAAAAGAGACTGCAGTTTGAGCCTACAAAACATTTGACTCACAAAGCAATGGACTCTTATCAGTAACGCTTCCTGTGCATACTTGATGGTTTGGCCACAGTGACACAAAAAATATTGCTAAATGGAATTTCCTACTGCATCTCAAAGCAAAAAGGCTGTTTTACTCAGACCTGTCTTGTATTAGGATTTTGTTCCCCCCTCTGCTCGTTTTCTGTTATGGATGCTGCATGGACTAAGACTATAAAAGAGGTAATTTAAGGGCAAATCCACACCTGAAAAGTCAAAATCATTGGTTTCCCCTTACAGAAGGCTCCCTGGGGAACATAATACAGGGAATCATGGGCAATTTACTACTAGTTGTGATATATAACTGTCTGATGTAAAAAATCAATGGTTTTCTCTTTAAAAGGCTTCCCTGGGGACCAAAGAGTAGAAGGTCAGAACAGGTTACTAGTTTGCATGCTTGTCTGTTTGTTCTTTGATGGCAAACAACACTATAAGTAATGACTATTCACTGCCAGGAAGAAAGTAGCAAGAAGCTGTCTGTGTTCTACCTTACCTACTACTGGAGTAGCATTTTTTAAATATTATTTTCTGTCCCAAAGAAGAATGGAAAAATTGTGGAATGAAACAGTGATTTTTCTCTATCTCTTACTTACTGCCTTATTCTTTCTGCCCTATACTGCACCTTTGGTTCTCTGAAATACATACACAGGCATGCAGTTCCTCGTGTGCACACACATCTAGATCATGTCTACAGCATGATTTTCTCCAAGCTTTAAAGTAGATTATTTTGGCTCCTCCTTTGGGTTGCCACATTTTTTATGGACCTTGCCTTTGACAGCTCTCAATGCTTTGTGTAACCAGGCCGCGACAGCCCCAGCCCCCAGGGATCATAAAAAGGAATAAAGACTCTGACGATGTATTATAGAATTAGGCCACAACTTTATTAAACTTCCGAATGTAGAAAGGCCTTGGTTTAGGCCTTGGGCATGTATCCCTCGCAGCCCCCCAGCCAGGGGAACTGGGACACATCAGAGTAGTTCACTGACAACTTTTCAGTGTATGGCCAGTGACACCCAATTATATAACCCCTTTTAAGAGGGAACCCTGGAATCGCCACCACAGGGGGGTGAGTCACCACTTCACCCACCACCCCCCCATTATAGGGAAGAAAAGACCAAAGGATTCCACCCATAAACAACCAAAGTTGTGATGAATTGCTACAGGGAAGACAAAACCTGGTCCTTCAACATCAACCAGTCAAAGACTGTAGCAGCGCCCACTAAACAGGAAGAAAAAGTTAACCTGCAAACAAGAAAACATTAAACTAAGGGAGGGGAGGGTGGGTGAATCTCCTGAGCCGACTGCCTGGCTACTGTCCGCTCTACCCCCTATATATAAATGGGACTGGCCCCACCTCCCATCAATGAAACGTGACTACTGTGGCTGGGCGTGAACCTCCAAATAATAACACTGAGAGGCAGGCCTGCCCCTGTTTGCCATTAAGCTCCCTGGGAACTGTAGCACCACCCGCGATCCCTCAAAGGGCACCCACAATGTAAAGTGTGAGCGCTCATTTTCCATCATAGAGTAGACTGATAGAAGAAGCTACATTTGCTAAAGGTGGTTTGGTTGGGCATGATTTTCTCAAACTCTTTTATGTTTATGTTGCCTTTAATTTTAAAATGAATTTTAACAGGGAAAAATGTAAAGTATTGCACTTGGACAAAAAAAAATGAGAGGCACAAATACAAGATGGGTGACACCTGGCTTGAGAGCAGGACATGTGAAAAGGATCTAGGAGTCTTGGTTGACTACAAACTTGACATGAACCAACAGTGTGACGCGGCAGCTAAAAAAGCCAATGCAATTCTGGGCTGCATCAATAGGAGTATAGCACCTAGATCAAGGGAAGTAATAGTGCCACTGTATTCTGCTCTGGTCAGAGCTCACCTGGAGTACTGTGTTCAGTTCTGGGCACCACAGTTCAAGAAGGACACTGACAAACTGGAACGTGTCCAGAGGAGGGCAACCAAAATGGTCAAAGGCCTGGAAACGATGCCTTAAGAGGAACGGCTAAGGGAGCTGGGCATGTTTAGCCTGGAGAAGAGGAGGTTAAGGGGTGATATGATAGCCATGTTCAAATATATAAAAGGATGTCACATAGAGGAGGGAGGAAGGTTGTTTTCTGCTGCTCCAGAGAAGCAGACACGGAGCAATGGATCCAAACTACAAGAAAGAAGATTCCACCTAAACATTAGGAAGAACTTCCTGACAGTAAGAGCTGTTCGACAGTGGAATTTGCTGTCAAGGAGTGTGGTGGAGTCTCCTTCTTTGGAGGTCTTTAAGCAGAGGCTTGACAACCATATGTCAGGAGTGCTCTGATGGTGTTTCCTGCTTGGCAGGGGGTTAGACTCGATGGCCCTTGTGGTCTCTTCCAACTCTATGATTCTATGATTCTAAGTATTTGGTAGGATTATATTATTTTTAAAAATGACAAAAGCATTGAAGACACAACTTTAATGACTGAAGCTTTCCGTTAAAGTGGACCTACTTATAAGTTTTTCTTCAGTATTTGGTATTCACAAATATCAAATTTAGTCCCTTCGATCATATGTCACTGTTGGCCTGCAAGTCTTCTGTAATTTACTGTTGAATGATACCCCTGCTCTTTGGCTTATCAAAATAAATTAGTTATGCCTCTGAAGATCTACTGAGCTTTCAAGGGCTTATAAACTCCACCTTGAGTTGAGAGATGAGCTGTACATGTCCAACAATTCTTCTTTGGCTAGGGTCAAAATATGAGCAAGAGCAGAATATCTACTCCACCCATCTCTACCATTTTTGTACCCAAAAAACATGCTGCACCAAAAAATGAATGATTAGGGCAAATCACAATGGCGCTTGCTGTGCACACAGCATCGCAACTTGTAGTAGCATTACCTTGACATCGGTGGTTGATCCAGAAAATCAGAAACATGCATTGGTACTACTACTATACTGGCAATAATCACCACAAGATGAGTGAGATGCTAGAAAAAAAAGAGAGTATGAAAGTCCGTGTGTTGTGTGAGACAGAAAGACAAGATAGGATGGGATCAATCAGCTATATTGCTGATATGTAGATTCCTCCCCCTAGTTATTCTTCTTCCTCTGTCTGACATCCCCCCCCCCCATATATCAAATGTGAAATCTGCAACTTTCTTGGTTAAAAGAAGGTCAGCTCAGTTTACCTATTATGTTAGTGTGCTACCTGTCCATAGTAGCAAGCTTATGGTGCTTTCAAAATGACCACTGTTTACCACTCATATTCATTGTTCCTCAAATCGTCTACTTTCTAGACTCTCAAGCACCTGCTGAAAATTATGTTCCAAGGATGTAGAAAGAGAAAAAGCTGGTATGAAAAATTCAGTAGAAGAAAGAGTTAAATATTCTAAACCATGGGATACTGTTTACGGTGCATAACAATGAATACATATACATATGTTGTATATCTGTGGGGGGGTTGGATTTTCATATATGTGAAAATGTATTTTTAATTAGCAAATTCATACGATATATTTGTGTGTGTGTGTGTGTGTGTGTGTGTGTGTGTAGGCCAAATAACATATAACTGCATAACTAGAGCCACAAAGGTTTTGGTAGTTACTGAGTCAGTAAATGGAAAAGGTGGTTTAATGTAGAAATGTAAAAACTCTGTGGTCAATGAACCAAAGCAGAGAACACATATTAAATGAAAAAAATCACTCATGCAGCATACTGACCAGAAAGAGGGTGGAAGAGAGGTTGCAAGAGGGGAAAAATCTTGAAGTCATCAGCCCATAAGCAGTGAAATAAAAAAAAGAATTCAAAGGCTTGCTACCAATTCTCTCTCTCTCTATATATATATATATTTGGTAACACATCTTTGAATTCAATACACACACACACAGTCTTCACATACAATTTTAGAGACCTCATCACAGGAAGAACACCATTACCATGCAGTTTGTACCAACAAAGATCATTTTAGCATCCTACAGCAGTTATTACTGCATTAATTCTTGTTATGAATATGTCTCAGAAATAGCAAACGCTTCCCCCCAGAATATGTCCTGAGTGCAGAGAAAGCTTTGCAAATCAATCCACTCTAATGAAAACTCCCATCCAGCTTATGTGTCCAAGTACCAGTATATCCCCACAATAGATAGACACTGTGGAGGGTGTGGGAGAGAAGAAAGAGCCCCTTGCTGTACCAGTCAGACAGGACGGGAGCAGAAGGAAATTGTCATCTTCTCTCTCCTTCACCTAACAGTTGGTGCTGTGAGGTTGGTGCTGAACTTCACTCAGAATCCCTTTACAGTTCTATATCCTTTTTTTTTGTAGTGACAGAGTGTGTGTTACTGTCTGTCTGGGGGTAATTCTAGGTACCTTTCTGCTCTTCCTGCTAAGCTTGAGCACTTGCAAAAGCTAATATGGGCCACTGTTTTTGAAGCCACAGTTGTTCTGTGGGAACCCTGTGGAGAGCAACCACAAGATTGTGTGTTGCTCATGGGTTATCTCAACTGTGAGCAATGTAAGTATACCTCAGCCCTGAGGACGTGATCAGTGTAAGTACAGTCTATATGCTTGAGGTGGAAACTGTCATCACATCCACTGGTTCTCCCTCCTCAGCACGCCCAACCTTTATGTGTCTTGTGTCCATGTCCATGCCAGTGTGGTGTAGCGGTTAAGAGTGGTGGACTCGTAATCTGGGGAACCGGGTTTGTGTCTCCGCTCCTCCACATACAGCTGCTGGGTGACCTTGGGCTAGTCACACTTCTCTGAAGTCTCTCAGCCCCACTCATCTCACAGAGTGTTTGTTGTGGGGGAGGAAGGGAAAGGAGAATGTTAGCCGCTTTGAGACTCCTTTGGGTAGTGATAAAGCGGGATATCAAATCCAAACTCTTCTTCTTCCAACCTTGCCTCCATGTGGCATGTCCAAGCATGCATCTGCTGTGGTCTCTACCCTCCAATTTCATAGGGTTTATTCACAGGAAGTCCACACACGTTCAGGTGAGTGCATGTAGGCTTCTGTACAGAGATCCATTCTTGAACACATGGCGATCGAGCCTCTGAGGGAGTAGAGCAAACAGAATGTTGCCACCCCACCAGCCCTGAAGGGCTCTGATCACGTAGGGGCAAATTGACTGAGTAGCACAAAATGAATATTAATTGAGAGTTGAAGAACTAGACATCTTATTTTGAGGGGATTTGCTAGGGAAGGCCAAAAATTAAAGCATGGAGAGTTGGTATGTTTAGTAAGCAAATTTGAGCAAAAAAAACAACCCCACAGTATCAGTTTTAACAGAGCAAGTTATGCAGCCTGATCCTATAGTTGGTTACTGGAAAGAAAATACTACTGTGCTCAGTAGGATCTATTTTCAAATAAGAACATAAGAAGCTGTTATATATCAAGTTAAGCCACTGGTCCATCCAGCTCAGCATTGTCCACAATGACTGGCAATGGGTTTCAAACTGGGATTTTTTCCCAGTCCTACCAGAAAATGCTGGGGATTGAACCTAAGACCTTCCCTGTGCATAGCAGATGCTCCTTAATCGATCCATGGCTATGCTAATAAATTGGTGAAGCATTGCAACTTTAGTCAGTTTTTGCTGATTAATTGTCACAAGTCCTATTTAATTGGGGAGGGACATATTTTGCTTTTAAAACATGATTTAAAGGTCCTGTTGTATCAGTCCTTCTGAATACGGGTACAGTAACATTTGATTCTTTTTTATTTGTCTGTTCATTAGATGCCAGTTCATTTTAGCCAATCATTTATTTTTCTTTATTTGAGTTCACTCAGGCCATGGTTCAGATTGAAACTTAGGCATGCCACTAAAATGTGCCACCCACTCCTTTCATCTAACTGATTGAATCATGTCTTGACTCTAGCATGTGCAACATGACAAGCATACCATGATATATGATTTTTTAGAAAATAAAAATGTAATTATCTCAGAATATGTTCTGAACATCCATTGTTTGGAGGTCTATGGCACCAATTTCCCTTTGTTTGCTGCATAGTAACTCCTATAATCTCTGCCAACTGTTTACTTCCATTTATCATGACTTACAGCTCAGTTTTTAAAAGTACAGTACAGGGGCTAAAACAAATGTTATGAGTCTCCAAGAGATGGCGATGTTGAGACTTCTGTTGTCTCCAGATTCCTTTACTCTGCAGCCGAGCTTCTAAGGAAACAGAGAATTATTTTTAAATTCTGCATGATAGTGTCTTTATTAAAGAACATATATTAATCTAGAAGGCCTCTGTAGAGTGAGCTGTGGAAGAGCCAATGGTATTTAGAGAAATATATTGCACTCATAGAAACAGTTACAAACTAAGGCAGTTGGCATCACCATGGTACAATATGAATTATCTTCAGAACATCATCCTATATCCCAGTATGTAGAATATTTTATGCACCGTGATGTTTTTACTAACACGGAATTTAAAATATCACAAGATGGCATGGAAAACTTCACAATTTAAATAATTCTTTTTTTTAAAAAAAGAACATTAAAATACTCCCTGATCCAGAATGAAATCCCGAACCAGTTGGATCTCTAGCCACTCTCACAGCCAGCATGGGCTGGCAGAGGGCCTGATCTTGTGCTTATTGATTGCCAGCCTAAATAAAGCTGGCATGGGTTACCAAACTGCCTCCCCCCACAAGACACTGCTGTTTCTGTGAGTGACTGGTCTGTGTTTGCAGTAATACCTCCACCATTTCATAGAGCCAAAGTGTCCGGTTAAGACTCGAAAAACCCCCACACAAAATCAGATTTGTTGTAGACCTCTTGAGAGCAGATCTCTCTCATCTCAGAGGGGGGAAACCCTTTCTCTTTTTACAAAACCAAGCTTAAGCAGACCAAACTCTTCTCCATATGGGATGACAAGACCTTTCCAGCGATGGCAAGAAGGGACTGGTGTTTTTGTCCATAAATTGCATAGAACTCCCATAGAACTCCCAATACTGACATCTCTTCAAATATATGGGAGCTGTTTTAGGGTGATTTCAGATCATAGCTGCACTGTGCTGAGCAGTGCCGGATTTATGTATAGGCTAAGTAGGCTGAAGCCTAGGGCCTCTAAATCTAGGGGGCCTCACCAGCCTGCCCTCTCCCCAATGCCGCAGTCTTGCCTCTCCCAAAATTGCAAACCCAATACTTCGTGCAAGGGCAAGGCAACTTGGGCCTCTAAGTCTAGTGGGCCTCACCAGCCTGCCCACTCCCCAGTGCCACACTCTCCCCTTTCCCAAAATTGTAAACCCAAGACTTCATGCAAGGGCAGGGCAACTCAGGCCCAGCAACTATGAGATTCAGGGCTAGCCAGTGGTACCCAATTTGAAGCAGTGGGGCGCAACTTGATTATTATTTTTTGTAGGGCCCCAGTTCACAGCCAAGTCTGCAAAATAAAATCCATCTAGATTGCCCTGGTGCAGGGGGCCCCTTAGGAGCAGCCCATGGGGCCCAAGTTGGCCCAGTTGCTCCAACTGCCTTCAGGTCATGCCTGATAACACTGTGCAGATGTTGGACTGACAAGTCCTGCACCTTCTAGGTCCCTGGTGTCACCATTCAGAGTACAGACTCAAGGACTTGTTATGGAAATAAAGGGGGGCACTTATTGGAAATCAGTTTTGTCACCTCTCCCCGCCCCAAACCCCGAGACAATGAACCCAGCCACCTTTTATTCACAGTCACATAAGCACTATACTACAGCATGGCCATAAACTTGTACATTCAACCGCTGAAATATAGACCCAATATGTAGCAATGAAGATTTATGTTACTACTTTATGCATGAACACTGTGTTTTATGAATGGACTCTGTATTTTGTGAATTACCTAAGAGCCACCAATAGGGAGCTCTAGAATCTGACAGCTAACCAATTGGGCACCACCAAACAGCGACCCCTATTGCTGAAAGCAGGTAACCATCAGGGAATGCTTCAGCTCAGCCTTTGCACTGTTGACTAAACACCCCCTGCTGTGCAGATAATGGAGAAAGCTTGTAAATTGTTTCCCTTCTGCCATCCTGGCCAACTCTATTACGCTGGTGTAAACCTTGGTGCATCAGAAGCACAGAATAGCAGCAAATAAAATCCGCTGATACGTCTGCAACTGATAAGACTTGTCAACCAGTTCTTCCGAAGTCTTCCTAAATTATAGAGCTCCAAAATACAGGCCAAAAGAGAGCAGGTCTGGGAAGAGCAAGGCATACAATGGGCACCACCAGTGAAAAGGCCCTGCTCCATGTAACTCCTGCCCTGTCATTTGATAGAGTACCCACTTGCCCTCCTTCTTGACTTGGAATGCTCTCTATTAGAGTCTTCAGGTTCAGTACAAAGACCATAAGAAGGGAAAGCAGGGACCTTGAAGTTCCCAACAGCTCTTAATAAAGCAAGCAAGCAAGCAAGCAAGCACACAGGTCACCTTTGTCACAGTCAGGATGCCTATATCCTGGCCAGGCCTGCACCCAATCTTGTTTTTGTACAATCTTGTTTGTCCTCAGTAACCAAAATTATATTATCAACATATACCAGCAGAAAAGTTGTTTTCCTTCATTTGTAACAACAAAAAGTTGTTTTCCTTCATTCGTAGAAAACAAAGTGGCACTAATATAGAAAAGTTCTAGGGTGGCAACAGAAAGCAAACTAAAAATGCTTTTGCAGTTCATCAAAACTATCCATTTATATGAAAACTGGTGCTATTCACAGAAATCCTTCTAGTTGGTTAATTGGTTCGGCAACTTCCATGCACATGACGTGTGATGCTAATTATTTCCCCCAATTATTTCCAAGAGTTAAATGATAACTAATCAGAGGCAGCTACAAGAGAGCTATGAGATTCAGGTGAGGGTCAGATGACTTGCCAATCCCAGCAGGTATATAAGAGGACAACCTGGCCTGCCCAGGCCTCTGAGCCTCCCTTCACTACATGGAGAGACACCAGTTTATCAGGATACCAATTATAAATGGCTACACAGCAAATGTGTCATCAGAAACCAACCTACCCCAGTGGGATGTCTCTAGTAGAGGAAGAGTTCTTCCTTTGGAAGAAGGGATACTTTGGATCAAATCCAGTGTTTATGCTGAAAGGCAGCTTACTGAGAAGGGCCATAGTTCAGTGGCAGAGCATCTGCTTTGTGTGTAGAAGGTCCCAGATTCAGTTCTTCACACCTCCCCTTCCTTGAAATCCTGGAGAACTGCTGCCAGCCATTGGACAATACTGAGGTACATGGACCAGTATAAGGCTCACCATAAGGTTGCGTCCTATGTATGAAAGTTGAAATGTAGGGGGAAATGGCCCTGATGCTCACCATGCCCGATACCACCGCTCAATCCACTTTGAAATATTTTGTTGTAACTTCAAGATGAGCTGCCATCTGGGGTCTCAGTGAAACCATCAGATGGCTCTTTTGCCACGCATTCAGTTCTTACCACTTTCACAGAAAGCTGCATCTTGCTGAAATAAAAACAGATCAAGTGGAGCACCCCTCATTCAATAGATAAAACAGAACGAGACCTCCTGTTTTCCTGCCCGTACACTCCAATTTCCTAAAAGTTATAAAATTACCAGGTGCTATGCTTTATTTAAGCTCCGCCATTTACTCGATCTGTTCCCTACAAATTATATCACAGAAGCTGTTTTTGTTCTGATTATTTTAATTTGCCATTCTATATGGTAAACTCATCTCAGTGTTTGTAAATTATTATCCAAACAAAACCAGGGAAAAAATGAAACACAGGCACAGTATTTGGCAGGCTGCAAAATCCTGTGGGCTTTCTACACACAAGGCTTGCAGTGAGCTATAGAAATTGGTTCATTCAACTTCCTTTTTTCTCAACTTCCTGTTTGCACACCGATGGGAAACAAAATATTCTAGTGGGTGTTTGAACAGCTTGAGCTACGTTGACCTAGAACCATTGCTCAGTGCTGTAAATGCTGGCTTTGGATTTCAGCAGCTTGAAATTCAGCATCCCCTCTAGACCTTCAAGGTTTAATTCCCTCCACTTTTTGAGCTTGTTGTAAGCCACACATTTCAGAGTAGATAGCTCTTGATTACTCAGTATGTTGATGCTTTTTAGAAGAGAAAGAATATTATTGTCCCTTCTTAAAATTCTGTCGACAGTTTTCTCACAGCAATGATAATACGTGGCCAAATTGCAGGACTTATATTACAGCATACATTTGTACTATCCTAGACCCATGTGATTGTAAAATTCTCTTATACTCACATCGTAATTCTATTTGACTTTCTTTCAAGGTTGTTGTTTGTATGAACACAATGCAGGCTCCACAAATGGAACAAGGATGATTTCTCTCTAACTGTCATAGAGCATTATTAAGGATGGACAGTTTTCCAGGGAGTTATCCATGTGGTTCCTATGAAGGTAATGCTTATTTTTTTCCTAGAGTGTAGGTGATGCTATAGTGACACCTAGTGACAAATGAGAAGTATTGCATGTATTATAACAAGCATTTTAAAAACTAGTTAAGAGGGGAGCACCTATGTGTTTCACTCTGATGAAGATGCATATTAAACAAAAATCTGTACTATGAACCACATAACTAGCAACAGAAAGCCCGCCATTACTACTGATTTGGGGAAACCTAACCGTTGGATGAATATACCTGATGATTTCTTTTGCTTCAGTGATTTAGAAGCAAGCTCACATCTCCTGCCTTAAAATTGCATTGAGGATATTTTTAAAGAAACACTTTAATTGAAGTAGCAGAAAAAATGGAACTCCTAAGCTATTATTTATCATACAGATGTGCAGGTAGTAAATAATCTATGATGCCAGACCCTTCACAAAGAATGTAAGTGAAGTTATTGAAGTGTTGGATTTGTTATTCAAGTGCCAAACCTTAGCAAGAATTGAATTCCCTTTCTAATTTATTACCATCCCTATAGTTACATGTCTTACTTCAGGTTTTCTTCCTCTATTTTTGTTTCTGCTTTTCTCAGATATGTGTGGATTTATAATGCCTGAATCTGTACCTTTTCAGAATTGTTAACAGCTTGAAGAATCTCGCAATTTTGAAGCCGAATGTTGGACTTCATTGGACGTTTGAATCAACATGGGCATAAAACACTGAGAGGTAAGGCATGACAGTGCAGCCACTGAAAGCAATATTTGAAAAGCCGCTGCTATGATGCTATGGTGATTATTCTACCAAGTTCTGTTGGAGGATGTTATGCTGCAAAGGCTGTGCAAGAGTCTCTCACAATCCAATGGGAAAGACAAACACTGGTCTAACTAGTCCTGTACTAGGCAAAGTAACATATCAAAAGCTGACACCTAGGGTCACTGCAGCTGCTGGTGGTTGATGAAATCTATAGGCATGGTGCCATTTTATGTTATTTAATTGGAGTGATTGTGAGTGACAGCTGGAGGAGCAATTGACAAATAAGGGAATGGGGTTCCACATGGGCAGAAGATGCAATTAACACAAGACTTCACCTCTACAAGGTGAGAAGTAGGGTGGAGATAGCTAGACAAACCCATGGAGTAAAACAGGTACAGGTTTGATACACGAGTGGCTGAGCATCATGATATGAAGTCTGCCATTCTAGTCAGACACATGGAATATTTAAAATGGCAAGTTTCTCGGGTTGCAGGATACATTAGACTGAAGCCTTGGACCTTCTGAATACAGCGCATTAGCTCTGCCATGGCTAGCATGGATGATGACATCAAGAGAAGATACATAATCCCTGAAGGGGCATCACATAGAACAGGGCAAAGATTCTTCCGTGCTGCTCCAGGAGGCAGGGCTTGATCCAAAGTTACAGGAGGGTAGATTTGGGCTGAACATCATGAGAAACCCCTTAAGCATAAGCACAGTTTGACAAGGGAACTAGTTATCTGAAGGAAGGTGGGCTCTCCCTTGCTGGTGGTCTTATGGCAGAAGCCAGATAGACATCTGTTGGAAATGATCTCGTTCTGGATTTCCTGCGTTGATCAGTGTTGGAAAAGATGGCTTAAAAGGCCATGATTCTGTGATCTATGCCAATGAACAGGGCCAGCCCTACCATTCGGCAGAGTGCAGCAACTGCCTCAGGCAGCAGATAGTGAGAGGCAGACACTGGAGAGAACTATGTGAACCATGCAGGCTGCCCTGTGCCCTCTAAGCCAGCCTGCTGCCCGCAGGTATAGTAGAGGACTCTGTTGTGTTACCAGCATTAACTGCCAGCCAGCTCTACTTTTTATGTGGAATGGGAGAGGTGCCATCTTGTCCTCAGGTAGCATATGTCTTTGGCTAGCCCTGCCTGTGCTGACTCCTGCAGGCTGTTTACTGCCCTCCGTTCATCTTCTCGAGCTGTTGCTATTGACGTTCTTTCAATTCTGAGTGCTGCTGTTGCTTCGATTTGACAGTATCTCTCTCCCACACTCTCAGCAGCTGCTTACTGCGACAATGTACCTCTAGCAAAGTGGGAAGCTGAACAGCTGCTTGAGGAACCCAAGCCAATCTTCTGCCTGGATCTCTTGGCAGATCTCGCGAAAGTTGTGAGGACTGCATTAAACAACTTGCGCTGAATTAATTGTACCTACTACCAGCCTTTCCCTCCCAACCTAGGAGAAAACAAAGCTGTCATCGTCACCATTCGCATCATCAAAGGGTGGGGGGGTAAATCACTTGTTAATCGTCTTTGAAGCCTAAGGGTATTTTAAAATTATCCATCTATTCATAGGAATGAGCCTCAAACACACACACACACACACATGCACACAGCTGACATTTGTTTCCTTTGAAATGGCCTTCATCAGGTTTCTGAGAAAGGAGACGTGCTGTTTCTTCATCTATTTGTTATTTATTTATTTTTGTCACAATGTTTTGGGAGATGAGTCACAATGTGATTCATTTGCCCAATAGTATAAATAATCTCAACTCCAGCAGGAGTTGAGATGATATTTTGACTCCCTCCTTTCTAAAGATCCTAATGCACATTTTTAGGACATGGACAATGTGTGGCACCCAACACTACCAATGGGATCTGTAATCCAACAATATTTGGTCAGCCACAGGCTGCCCACCTCTTGCCTTAGAACATGGCAAGGCTCTTCCATCACGTATAGGCCAGGAACTATTCACATCTTTTGAGCTAACATTACAGGCATCAACCTTCCTTTCAATAATTTTTATTTATTTTACTGAAGCTTTTTTTTTTTTTTTTTGCACTGAGGATTTTAGAAGTGTGTTCAATTGAAAACTAGACAGGCCACATTCTTATGACCATTACCTCTACTTTGACAATGTTATGGTTCTGTGGAATCTTTGGATATCTCTTCGGAGATATCTATTGGGGGTATTATCCTGGTCAATCTTGCGTGAGATTTATTTAATCTGTAAGATTAGCTGTCACCATGGGAAGAGATCTTACAAAACCAATGACGGAAACATGTAACAGCTTTGAAAGCCATTTTTGCAGATAAGTGGCATATAAGTAAATAATAAACACAGACCTGAAAAGGTGTCCTTCACAATGAAGAACAGCTGAGCAACATATAAGTATGCCCAGAATATGGACGTTTCAGAATGATGAGACATACTAGGCACTCCTGGACTTTCTTGGATCTTTCATCAGATGGGGGGGGGGGGAGTGCACAGTTTGTGGCAGTGCCTTGGGGGAATATTCCATTACCCATATTTCACAGTAGAATTAATCGGTGATTTTTTTCTTTAAAAATGTTTAGGGGTACTCTCATTTTGACTCAAGAAAATCACCACTTTATAGTTCAAATCAGGAAAAATAAATAAAGTAAATGGACTAAAGTCCAAAGATTCACAAAATATTTAGGGGTATGCGTACCCCTGTGTACCCCCAGGAAAAAAGCACAGGAATTAACTCCTGGGAAAGGGTGGGACTCTGACAAATGTACTTCACACAGTTCTTTGCCTTCCACTCTGATATGTGTGAATGAATTCAGCACAAAGGCCAGTTGCTCTGCAGACAAGTACACAGCAGATTTAGCAATGAGTTGCTCAGATGAAGCAACAAGTTATCTATATCTATATATCTATATCTATATCTATATCTATATCTATATCTATATCTATATCTATATCTATATCTATATCTATATCTATATCTATATCTATATCTATATCTATCTATATCTATATCTATATCTATCTATCATCTATCTATCTATCTATCTATCATCTATCTATCTATCTATCTATCTATCATCTATCATCTGTTTATCTATCTATCATCTATGATCCAATGATTTGTGATGCATTTTGTACTTTATTCATGAGTGTAATTATATTGGGGAGGGTTGTGCTGTTCACCACTATGATATTATTTCTTAATGTCAGTGGTATTGAAATTTGTGGAAATAAAATAATAGCCAGGACTGTATAGGAATTCTAGAACCCCTGGCTACAGTGCCCGTCTCCTGCTATTATCTGTGTATTGAAGCAGAGCAACAGCTCCCTCTACTTGTCAGTTGCTCTGGTGGACTGTAGAGAGTAAGATGCCTGGTCCCTGGTTTGACTCACTGATTGCCTTACAGCAACAAGTTCCAAGTTATTGGATTTGGGTGGGTCAAAATGGTTAGAATGCTAGAATTTGGGAAGAATCAGGTTTAAATCCTTCTTGCTCAGCCATAGCTCTCTGTATCTTTTAAGGATGTGAGGGCGATCTGGCTGCGACATCTGTCACCCCATTGATCGCCAGGGTTGATTCGGCTGATCTGGCTGGCTAGGCGGGTGTCCCCTTCCTCCCTCACCGCTCCATGTGCGTCCCTCCCGAAGCTGCGTGCTCGGTGGAAGAGGACGACCATCCCAGATAGAAGGAGTGTACCGTTCTTCGGTCAAGGGTATACGATAGCTGCGCTCCCCTGCTAGAACCTCCAAACAAGCTCTGTATCTTTTAAGCCAAGCTATTTCTCCTCACCCTCATTTAGCAATCTGAGAAGTGGCAATATTACATATCTATCTCACAGGGTATTATGACAACGAAGCACATAATCACTTCATGGTATGCCATGAAAAACAGAAGTAATCTTCAAAAAAGCCTCAGAAAATTGTTTGTTTGTTTGTTTGTTTGTTTGTTTGTTTGTTTGTTTGTTTGTTTTCAGGATATTAGCTGAGGCTTAATGCAGCACAAATCATGGCATCTCAGGTCTACTTGCTAGTGAATTTTTAGACAAGAGTGGGGAAGCATAAGGCAATAAAATTACTACAAGAGCCAGGTTTACGTTCACACAAACAGCTAGCTGCTTCCACACTATATCCTTCCATTTTAAATTCCCCATGAGGATTCTAGACTGGCAGGTGGATGATTGTTAAAGGGAAAAAAATTGGCCGGTGGGTAGGACAGAGGTTAAGAATCGGTCCATTTTGAAAACAGCAATTATTAAAACAAAGTGATTGCCAAGTCATCCAGACACCAGTTCTACTGCCTCCAGAAGTATTTAAAGACTTTAAAAAGTAGGAGCGTCTAGTGTTGTGGATGAATGAATCAGCAAGAGTTTTGCTTTTCCAACCTGGCAGGCAGAAGAAAAGTTATGCAACCATCTTCATACCAGGCCTGTCAGTTCAGTAAGCATTTTAGAAGAGCATTGCAGGGCAAGAGTACACTTCTGAATCCCTAAACCTCTTTTTAACCATACTTGGATATGTTTACATCAGGAAGCTCATACCACGAGAAACTAAAGATCTGTCAATGCAATTACATCCCCTGTACCTGGATCTTCTAAGGAAATACTTCATGGGAAAAATATTTCATGGCTTATGATTCAATGATTTTCATCAAAATAGAGAATTCTTTGCACTGGGATATTTGCTTCTTCTTCCTCAGTGGCTATATACAGAGGGGAGGACTGCATCTGAATCTTTTTTAAGTGGTTGTGACAGTGAAATTACATGATGCCATTTTCAGCCCTCGTGCCTGTGTTGGTTTTGAGACTGGTTAAATGCACCATTCTGTGATATGTGACCATTATCTTTGACATGGAATCAGTTAGCACAGACTATTAATACCTCTCATGTTCTCCTCATTATGCTTTCTCATTTTCATGACAAAGACAGCAAGGGGAATGGAAAATGGTGCAAAATTAATCCTGACAATCTGGACACATGACCCTCTGCAGAAGGCACAGCTGGAAAACCCAGATGCCTGTTTGAAAAGTTTTCTGGGTACTTTTGTTTGCTGCTCACACGGATGTGACAAGCTACACTTATCAAGTGCAGTGAGTCTATACACTTGTGCCTGCTAGCCAGTTGTACTCTCATCAGAGAAGATTATTGACAAGATATAAGTAACTATGCACCAATTCACACATGCATGCTCATTGTTGGTTTTCTCATTATTTGATTACACAACATTTATAATTCTCAGCCAAATATGTGATTTAAATGGATTTTAAGTATGGATTTATTGTTTCACTTTTATGGACAGCACCTGAAGTCATAATTGGTTTAAGGGTATTATATAATAAAAGTTGTATTATCAGTAGAAAGAGTATGTGTGAATGGCAGACTGACACACTTGTTATATATTGTGAATGCTTTTGTTCAATCCAACTTGCTGTTCTTCTCAACAAACACAGTGATTAGCAAACTCAAGGTTTGATAGATGGTCAGTTTACCACATGGGTGCATATTTTATTCATTTTTTCCCCTTCCACCTATTTTAATGTATGGCTTTAGTAACTAGTAAGTCTTCCCCACATTTCACATTTCCCAAGTGGCACCGAGTGGTGAAATTATTCCTTTGACCTACAGAGTTTTGTGGCTAGAGTAAACTTAAGGAATGGCTTGTCTTATTTGCTTTTTCTCTGTGTCCTTCAGATCTGACAATCTCAAGAGGTGTTTCTATACAGCTTTTGCCGTTTTCATGATACACAGGTGGGGGTCTTGTATTGAAAAATCATACTGTGTTATCTCTGAAGCAATGTTAGTTTGTGTGTTGCATATTGAAGATGTGTTGTGTGTGAATTTATGATCAACCTTTTATTTTAATCAACCTTTATTTTGGCATTATATGTAAAGGATGTGCACACTGTGAAGAAATCCATGACTTGGAGCATGGAAAGCAGATTGAGAGTGGGTAAAAATTGTAGGAGAGAGAAACAACAGTGACCTTACTGTGGGTGTCTGCTATAGACCGACAAGCCAAACTGAAGACTTGGATGATGCCTTACTTGAGCAGATTACCAAACATTCAAAAAGGAGAGATATAATAATCATGGGGGACTTCAGCTTCCCCAGTGTCTGCTGGGACACAAACTCTGCCAAGAATGTAAGGTCCAACAATTTCCTCCATTGCCTTGCTGACAATTTCATTTTCCAGAGGGTGGAAGAAGCAACAAGGGAGTCATCTTCGACCTGATCCTCACCAATCGGGAGAAACCGATTGACAAAGTGGAAGTACTCAAAAACTTGGGAGGAAGTTCCATGATGCAGACACAAGGGGAAACTGTGTGTAGTCAGACATGCACTCTGGACTTTAAGAAGGCCAGTTTCAAAAAGCTTAAGGAGCTCCTGGGTGTGATCCCATGGTCAGAAATTCATTGGATGATCATCTGTCATGGATGCTTTAGCTGACATTCTGGCATTGCAGGTGGTTGAACTAGATGACCCCTGGTTCCCTTCCAACTCTAAGATTCTATGATATGATTTTAATCAATAACACAAATTACTTTTCCAACTTTAAAAAATAATAATATGTGGTGCTGCAGAAGTCAGCACACACTAAAACAAAGAAGCTTCTTGGTATCTGAGGCCAGTTCAGTATCTTTTTATTTTCTCCACACCATAAATAATTCTACACATCTGTTATGTGTCCCCCCCACACACGCTTTTTCTCTAAAATGTGAATTGCCCTGAGATCAGCAGGTATAGGGTGGTATACAGATTTAGTTAATAAAATAAATACTATTGATGCATCAATTAAAGATTAAAAAGTCACCAAGATGAGTTAAACATTTTCTTTCATTGTTTATTTGTACTAAAATTCTCAATGTTGGACATCACCCCCAAATCCAGGGGTCACTCTCATTGATGCTGTTCAAGCTGTTTTAAAGAAGGGAGGCATTGGATTATAGTTAACCAAACCAGTGAGGTCTCCACAGATCAGTGATATAAACTAACAAACTGAAAGAATAAACCCCATGCCAAGGATTCACTAAGCAAAGGTTGCTGTATCCATTTCTACAGGTGAGTGCCGATAAATTCAGTTCTTCTGACAGAACATATAAAATTGTCAGGGGACTTCAGATATTATTAGGGTCTTGCTTTACTTTCTGAAGTGAGACTTATTTGTGCCAAGGAAGAATGAAGAATTATAGCTGTGTGGGTTTAGAAAGGCTCTAATGGTTAGTTAGCAAAACTGCTTTCTTGGGGACGTGATCCTCTATAGCCTACACTCCTAAGAGGCTCACATCATCTATAATGTGTCCCAAAAAGGAGGAAGTGAAAAAGCAGAGAGCCTAAAGCATATGGAGTATTTCAAAAACCACACTGAAGTGTCTGACATACACTTATTTCATTATATGGTGCAAAAGGTTATGACACACCCTTTGTTACCTGTTTCCATCCTGCATGGTTGCCATTGCCAGTTTAGGGGGAAATTCATTTCTTCTTCATAATCTGCAATCACTTAATCTAGATCCCATCTAACCTGAGTTTTATGAAGCTTCATGAAATGGCTTCTCCAACTTTGTGTCTCCTGATTCTTTGGCGTTTTTACCTATTTTACTGGTAGTTTACCTGTTTAAAGGTAAAAAGGTAAGACTGGTAGTCATTGAGACATGTGATGGAATGTAGTTCCTCTTTCATATCCTCTACCTTGACTTTGGGTGAAAGATCAAATGCTGTGGTAGCCAGGAATGTAAGTGTAAAAACAGAAAAATAGTACAGTGGTACCTCGGGTTAAGTACTTAATTTGTTCCGGAGGTCCGTACTTAACCTGAAACTGTTCTTAACCTGAAGCACCACTTTAGCTAATGGGGCCTCCTGCTGCTGCCGTGCCACCAGAGCACGATTTTTGTTCTCATCCTGAAGCAAAGTTCTTAACCTGAAGCATTATTTCTGGGTTAGCAGAGTCTGTAACCTGAAGTGTATGTAACCTGAAGCGTATGTAACCCGAGGTACCACTCTATGTGCACAGTTTAGAGAGATTTTGTTTAAGTGATTTATAAATCTTTCTAAATGAATGAATGAATATGTTGTTAATGATGATGATGAAAAGCCATTGGTGTTTCTCCATTTCCTTAACCATCAGAGGATTGGGGAAGGAGGGGGTTTGCAAATGCAACTGAGGATGTGTTCTGGCAGTAGGCAAACAGTTTTTTACTAAAGTATAAAAATCAAAGCAGCAAAAGGGGGGGAAATATTAAATTTACAATATGTTCATTTTCATAAAACAATGCCTTAACGTGATTCAGCCATTGCTTTAACATGCTCCAGGAATGCCATGCAGGCTGTGGGGAGATGTTGCCACAGAAATGTAACCTATGTGTTCCATGTGGTTTTGTGCATTATTGCGTGCGGGTTGTGGGTTATGGTTATTACTGGAGTTTCCATGATTACTGAGCGGGGATGTTGGGTAAATTCCTGGCAGCATAGCAGTTTATCCGTTACATTAAAGTACAGCTCATATTTCAAAATGTTTCTCCCTCTCTCTGTCTCTCTCTCTCTGAGATCATTGCAAAAATAAGAAACAAATGGCATGGCTATCAGCTCTCATTACCAATTGACCAGCAAATGTAAAAACACTAAAAATAGCCACAGGAAGCAATGAATTCTATGACAAATTACAGGGCTGTTTATTTAATGTGCTAAGTAATAGATTTTTGATCAAAGATAAACAGTTTTAAAAGTTACATTTATTTTGTTGCACAAGGAAAAGGAAATTGCTATTCCCTGCAGGCTGTTTTACCTTGTAAAGCAATCCGTCTTCAAACTCAAAATGAAAGAGAGCCAAAAGCTGAATTAGAGGACAAGGCCCTTGAGATACTGCGTGCTACTATGTTTGGTTGAGAACCACAGATGTTTCATATAATGTACATCAGTACAAAGAACTCTGTGTGAATTTATATATGTGCTGTGATCCAGAAGCTTTCACGTGCACAGGCTCTCCTTCTTCTGTTATGAAAAGGGGCGATTGCCTCTCTACAATCTCCTTCTGTGGACTTTTTCTGATACCACTTTCCCCCTCCTAATGCATATATACAGAGCGAGGAGAGTCCAGATGCAAATGTATCTCTATGGGGAAAATGATAACAGGTACTATGGGGAAAATGATAACAGGTACTGAACAACCATTTAGGAGTGGAAAAATGCATGTCTGCCCCATCTCAAATCGTAATAGCCATACATCAAGCCATAATACCTGAATGAGTGATTTTTTTTACATTGCATACCACACCAACAGCTTTTTTTTAACTCATTTGGGTCAAAATGTACGCTATCAGCTACTTGAGAAACTTCCCTGACTGTGCCCACTGGATCTTTTATGAAAATTTTGTGTATGGATTCTATACAAAACCAATTCTACCATTTGTCTGCTTTCTTCTAATAAAAGCACAGTACGTTTCCGAGCACAATTCAAAGTGTTGTGTTGACCTTTAAAGCCCTAAATGGCCTCGGTCCTGTATACTTGAAGGAGCGTCTCTACCGGCATTGTTCTGCCCGGACACTGAGGTCCAGCTCCGAGGACCTTCTGGTGGTTCCCTCATTGTGAGAAGCAAAGCTACAGGGAACCAGGCAGAGGGCCTTCTCAGTAGTGGTGCCCGCCCTGTGGAATACCCTCAAATTGGATGTCAAAGAGATAAACAACTACCTAACATTTAGAAGACATCAGAAGGCAGCCCTGTTCAGGGAAGTTTTTCATGTGTAACATTTTAATATATTTTAAATCTTTGTTGGAAGCCGCCCAGAGTGGTTGGGGAAACCCAGCCAGATGGACGGGGACAAACAATAAATTATTATTGTTATTATAAGAGTCCTTTGGATCAGTCCAAAAGCACATCGAATCCAGCATCCTGTTCTCACAGTGGCCAACCAGATGCTCATGGGAAGTCATCAAGCAGGAAGTGAAAGCAACACCACTCTTCCCAAATGTGATTCCCAGCAACTGGTGTTCAGAGGCATACTGCTACTGACAGAGGAAGTAGAAAGTAGATGTCATGGCTAGTATCCATTCATAGTCTTTCAAACCATGAATTTAACCCCTTTTTAAAGCCATCCAATTGACAGTTATCACAACATCTTGCGGAAGTAAATTCCAAAATTAGCTATGCATTGTGTGACAAAGTACTTTTGTCTGCCTTGAATCTTCCAACACTAGGCTGCATTGGATTGCTCCAAATTCTAGTTTGTCCACACCATGCATAAAATATTATCCCTTCTTCCTTCTTAACCAAATGCCCCAAATGTTGTAACCTTTCCTCATTGCAACCCTTGATCATTTTCGTTGTCTTTTTCTGAACCTTTCTAATCCTTTAGTAGCCATCAGCTGAAGCCAGGAAGGTATTATTTCCCTACAATTCGCCATTTCTTTCAGGCAACAAAGATGTCTAGAAATTGGACGTTTTGGTTAGTTATGAGTCTCTATGACTTGAGGCAGCCTGCCTCTGATTACTGGATGTTTGTGCTATTGTATCATGGCTTGCAAAGGTGAGTTTTCCATGGCACAGGGCTAGACATTGTGGCAAAACGAGCATTGGATCACATGGAGCATAAATCTGATCCCACAAGGCAATTAGTATGATCTTACACTGCTAGGGCTCTGATTTCTCTCTCTCTCTCTCTCTCTCTCTCTCACACACACACACACACACACACCCCAAAAAATTACTTGATGGGTGTTGCTTGTATGCCTGACTGAAATAGGCTGGGCTGAAAACCCATTTCCTGACAGATCAAACTGGTGACCTTTTGGATTCGTCTGTTTTTCACTATAATACACAGTATAACATACCTAAGCATAATGCCTTGGACAATAAAAGCCAGTTCACATGCATAATGGTTTTGACCTTTCTTTCTCTTTTACTACCAGTAAAGTTCCCAATTCTGCTTGAATGAGAGTCTTTACAATGCTTAAATCTGCAAGCCAGAACCATTTCTCAACATCCACCACCATCACAGGTATTCAGGGACCCTTGAATAGTCCATATTAAATTGGCCTCCACTGCTTGAGGTCCTACAAACCCTGCAGAACAGATACTCTACCACTGAACATGAAATCATGACCTGAATTTCCCTGATGCTCCTCACTATTGGGGGGGACACAGAAAGTCAATGTGCACCCTTAGTGTAGGACTGCCACCACAGTGTGTGTCTTCCTGAGACTATCCATTATAGCAATAATGAGGGATGCGCAGAAGCTTTGTAGAGCTCAGGAGAAGAACAGTGGTGTCATCAGCGAGGGCTTTGGGGAAGAAGGCCATGCTTCACTCACCAGAATGAGCAGAACCTCCCCCCGCCCCTCGCAGCAGGGCTCATTTACCATATTTTGAAGAAAGTCAAGTAATAGATGTTGATATCCAATAATGACCACCCCCTCGTAAGACCACTGAGTCCAAAATGTCAAATTATTCAACTTCACCACAATGGCAGCTACAAATGGCAAACACCTCGCTTGCCATGCCTTGTCTTTGTGAGTAAAACTATGGTGAATATGCAAATTGAAGTTAAAAGCTCATTTAAAAATGAAGTTGTATCCTAATGAGAGCCTGCTCTTTCCCACAGTCCTCATGCCAAGTTGGGTTTGCACTTTAAAGGGAGGTCACACAGTTTAGCAATAAAGCAGAGCAAAAGAGAAAAACCGTTTTACTTAATTTTGGGGAGGAAGTGTCATGCCTGGGGAAGTATTACAGTATTTTACTAATCAGCTGCAATGCTCATTAGGCTGCTTATTATATCTCAAGCACTTGTATTTGTTGAAGAAGCAGCAACTGAGATAAAAGAAATTTGAAAGTGAAATCATTACAAATTTGAGTCAGTGCCTTTTGCAGTTAGAAAGCCTGCTCTATTATCCTTAATGAGCTGGTGCCCCAACCTCTGGAAATAGATCCATAGAGTCTAACCTCTTTTGAACTTACTCAAAAATACTCTGTGATGTGAATTCATAAAGAGAGAATTTATTGTTTACCAAATATCATTTTTAAACATCTGTTTCACCCAGATTTGTGAAACCTGCACACCCCTAGGTACGTTTTAATTTAAGCCACCCCTTCTGTTAGCCAGTCACCTGGAGCAAGCAGCTCCTTCTAGCTAACACACTTGGCAAATCCATTCTTTGAGGTGTTTGTGACGGGCACACAAATACATCAGTGCAGGCAGTGAATGGATTTTAATATTTTTAATGGCTAATTTAAAAGATCAGGAGCACAGTTATATAGCACAGCAGGAACAGGAAAGAAACATTGTGGTAAAGCAACTGGGAAAATCTTAATATTGTAGTTTGAATCTAAAGAAGTTTTTATTTAAGCAATGGTTTCCAAGTTTCCTAAATGGGAGGAAATGAATAAATAATAAATTAGGACCTTCAACTCAGCACGTATTGAATGCACATAAGCTCACCGAAATCAATTGGCTTGAGAACATTTAAACCTGTTTGGAATTGTGGCCTCGGTTGTCCTATTTATTTCAATAGGAGCAGAACTGCATGCCTAGCATCTACTCCCTGGCTCCAGGGATGGCTCAGCTGGTAGATCATGAGATTCAAAATCTCAGGGTTGTGGGTTCAAGCCCCACATTGGGCAAAGATTTCTGCATTGCAGGGGTTTTGGACTATATGTCCCCGGTGGTCCCTTCCAATTATGCAATTCCTTGATTCTATGATACTCCATGTGATGATTTTGCATGCAGTTAAGTACCGTATTTTTCGCTCCATAAGATGCACTTTCCCCCTCTTAAAATCTAAGGGGAAATGTCTGTGCGTCTTATGGAGCGAATGTGTGGTCCCTGGGGCTGGGGGGTGGGACCCGGGCTTCCCCCGCCAGCCCCAAAAGCTCGGGGAGCAGCGCAAAGGCTGTGTGCAGCCTTTCTGCTGCTCCCCGACCTGCGCTTTGGGGCTGGCGGTGGGGGAAAGCCGAGCCTCCCCCACCGCCAGCCCCACAAGCTCTCGCTCTCCAGGCTTCCAAGGTAGCCGCCTGAAGGCGCCTGAAGTTCCTGCTGCACTCCGGAGTCTTTGGGTTGCCTTCACTGAAGGCAAAAGCAATGTGGGAGAGGGAGAGCTGTGCAGCACCCCTTCAGCGAAGCAGGAGGAGAAATGGAAGGGGCTCTGTTTCTCCTGCCGCTTCGCTGAAGGGGCGCTGTGCAGAGAGGGGGAGGATTTTTTTTTCTTGTTCTCCCCCTCTAAAACAAGGTGCGTCCTATGGTCGGGTCCATCCTAGAGAGCAAAAAATAAGGTACATAAATCTTTCCTTGAGCTCAGCCTCTCATACTAAAGGTCAGAAAATGCAAAAATATAAAAAATATAAAAATTGACACATGCTCATAGGAGAGGAGGATGTGATGGGGAATTGTACAGTACCCTTAGTGAGTAAGTTTCTATTGTTCTTGCATGGAACCAACTACCAGGTTCCTTTTTACCTATATCCTAGGCACTCTTGCAGCTTTAAAGCACTGTTATTGTTTTAATAATGGATCTCATATAAAAATGTATCATATGCAAATGCCCAAATTGTAGGACTGAAGGAGGAATACATCACTGTTAATTAGGAAATTTTGAAGAGATATATACTGCTGTAAGAAAAATACCAGACTAGAAGACATGAAAAACATTTATGTTTTAATAGTTTCCTTTGGGATGACCTTAACTATGCTAATTGGCCTTTGATGAAGTATGAGGGGGGACTGTTGAGTTAAATGGTCAACATGCTCATTATTTAAAGAATAACATTTTTATAGAACTAAAGTAACCCAGAATACATTCAAGATATAACCTTGCTCTTGGGCACTTTACGGTTTTAATGCAGGTCTCTGCATCAGACCAAATACTGTAGTGAAGTATAAAATGTATTATATGACTTTGCCACCTTGCATATTCCCCACCCACCCAAGGAGCGGGGAACATGCAGAGAAATGCCACATGTTTCTAACAGCATGATCCTATGCTCCCCCCCCCCAAAAAAATAAATACATCCACTTCAAAGGGCTCGTCCACAATTCTGCTTGTGTTGTACCTAGAAAGCACTGATCGGAATGGTTTTCTCCTTGACCATGCTTTCTAGGCATGTGTCTGAGGGGTTTCCCCCATACCCCACTTCTTTCCAAGGGAAAACCCACTCCTTAGTGATAGATCAGAACAAATGGGGGACACCTAGATTGCCAGTAACACATGTGAAATGGATCTAGGGGACTTAGTAGACCCCAAGTTTACCATGAATCAACAGTGTGACGCCGGAGCAAAAGAAAAAGAAAAGGCTAATGCTATTCTAGACTGCATCAACAGAAGCACAGCAAGAGAAGTGATAGTACCATTCTATTCTTCCATGGTCAGACCACACCTGGAATACTGTGTCCAGTTCTGAGCACCACAATTTAAGAAGGATATTGACAAGCTGTGCAGAGGAGGGTGACCAAGATGATCACCAAGCCTGATGAGGAACAGTTGTAGGAGTTGAGAATAAGAGCTGTTCAACAGAGGAACAGTCTCCCTTGGTTTGATGTTACATAAAAAGAGATTCTGATTCTAAATATTAGGAAGAACTTTCAGATGGTAAGAGCTGTTCTACAGTGGAATAGACTCCCTCAGGAGGTTGTGGACTCTCTTTCCTTAGAGGATTTTATGCAGAGGTTGAGTGGCCATCTGTCACGGATGCTTTCAATGAGATTCCTGCATTGCAGGGAGTTGGACTATATGACCCACAGTGTATCTGTTGGCGATTTTGACTTTTCAGTAAGAAATTAAAAGCACAGAGAATATTACCAAGACAACGAAAGGAAAAGATAGTAACTTTAGTGGACAAGCCTGGCATTAGCACCTGGCCGCCTTGGGCAACTGAAAGTGGGAATTCCCACCTATGGGTTTATGTAGTGGTGTCCATGGCAAGTAAGCATCTAAGTTTGTTACAATAGCTCAACATAGCTTTAGAGTATTATTGGAAATTAAAATGGAGGAAGGGGCCCATCACATCATACAGTATGTTTTCTTAGGGCCCCTCAGACTTGGAGAACGTCCTTCTTAGTGGACACTGGAGTGTTTCCTTCAGTGATGGAGTTATTCATATTTACCTGTTTCATAGAACTAGTTGCAGGTGAGGTTTTTGGGTGCACTTAACACTTAATATCCTCTGCTCCTCTTCCCCATATATATATATTCCAAAGCCAACTTCCTGCCAGGAAGATCACATAAATGAAGGTATTTTATGAAATCTCAACCACTAAATGAGAGATAAAATGGCTCAACTCACACAGTTTCCTCTCATTTGAAGACTCTGGGGGGGGAATGTAAAAACATGTACATTTATATAGAAAGGAGGGCGTTGGACTCCCCCCCTTCAATGTCATATGAGGAGGATTGTAACTAAATAGTAATAGCAGATCTTTTAAACTAATAATTGGTGTTCATAATAAGGGTTGTACAGATAACCAGCTGTGCATCTGCCCTCAATCCCTGTAGCGAGGAAGGGGAAGGAAGTCTGCAAATGATTACCAACTTCAAGTATTTCTTGCAGTCAAAGTTTTATTTTTTAAAAAATTAGTGAAATACCTTTTTACTGTTTAAAAATATATCCCAGTTTGAAAGTAGGCCTATTTAAAGAGTTTAGAATAGAACAGCTGTGCACTGCGTAAATCAAGGGCATTGCCCAGTTGGGCTGCCGGCCTACATTGTAGACTGAGTCTGCAGTAAAAGCTCTTCTCCTCCCAATTAGAGAATAAAGGTTGAGGTGCCTACCAGCCTTTCAGCATGTTTGGTGTGACTTTTCACTCCAGACTTTACCCTCTTTATATTGTTCTCTCTTGCAGTTGCTTCCCTGGCATGCTAGTGGTGTCCAGTAATGCAACACGAGGTCAGGACGGGTTATAGTTTTGATTGCGCACTTTTGTTTTCCTGGGGTTCTGTAAGTCAACCCTCAAATCCTATTCCATTTCAATCTGTTATAACTAGAGTCAAAACCTCAGTGAATGGTTTTGACTCTATATTTTCCATTTTCAACAAATCAATTTGAACCTGTTGACGTGCAGAGCATTACACCTTTTTCAATGATAAAATGCAGCAATTTCCTAATCAGTTTCACGGGACAGCTGTAAATTCAAACCAGCCCAATGAACGACAGAAATTTGTTCAGAGCAGGAAACATTGTGACTTCGAATTCTATTTTCTATGAATATTCAACATCAGCATTCACACAACAAAATTCTGAGGAGCATTTAGCTGTAGAAAATAAAATCATTAGCAGAGTCTTGTTAAAACAAATGTACCACCAGCCTGCTGAGTTGTTTAAGCTTGAGTTAACCTTTCTTTTTCAACCATTTAGGAGAGCAGGATGCAACCTCATTCCACTGCCTACTCAGTTGTCAGGGGAAGAGGTTATCCATTTGCAGGAACAAAGAAACTTAGCTACCCTGTTTCACCCTTCAGTTCTGGCTTACAAGAAGTCCAGTTCATTTTACCTTTGAATTCATTTTTAAGGCTACAATACAAACCACAGATCTGTCAGACTGTGGAGGGTTTGGATAAGGCAGAAGTGCCCCTCTCTGGCAGTTAGAGGATGCTAGCAGAAGCAGAAATAGGTATAGCCATGTAAAAACAGTGGTGCTGTTGGTTTATTAGTAAATGTGGGGTTTGAAGTCAAGCCAGCTTCCTCAGCAGCTGGGCTTGGAGAGGTGCCATGCAAGAACAAAGTGAAAGCAGAATCATTACCCTGGCAAAAGGTGAGACATTAAGCATCAGACAAGAAAGGGGGAGGCTGCCAAGATTACAGGGGCCGTGATGTTACCACAGAAAAAACTGCCTTTTGCAGAAGGCTTTGGAAATGGAGGTTACAGAAAGATGGTAGAAGCGGAAGGGGAGGAGTTGTTTTTCTGCAAAGACTGCTGGGAGGAAGGAGGAGGAAGTAGGCCAATGGACACGGGGCCATTTCTGGCTGTGGCTTGCAACCTAAGCTTGCTGAAGCTACGAGAGGAGCAATGGAGCATAATGTTCAGCACCCCTTCCATTGAAGTCTCTAGGTGTAAATATGTGTAAAATAAACCATGGTTTTAAAAGACACCACAGTCTTCACCACATCTTGATTGATTCCCAATGGAAGCATGACCCAGAGTAAGTGCCTGGAATCCCCTAGAATCTTGCTCCCACTCAGCAGCGATTGCAGGTGGCGCACAACCTTTGTAACAATATTTTATGTCTGAAACACAAATATGGAAACATCTGTCACAAAACGAAGTTTTTTTAGGGGTGTGATGTTTTCTGATTTAAAATAAAGTATTGAACATTCATGAAATTTGGCTGCATATTAAAAAGTGAAACTTCCCATTCTAACTAGATTTTTAATGCAATTGAGTGTATGTTCACCCAGAGCTAAGTCTCTCTGGGTTCAATGGTGGCTCTTTCCTAATAAGATTGCTTAGGATTGCAGCCAGTTAAAAAAGAAAAATCATTGATCAAAATTAAATGTGTTCTAATTTTTCTGAACAAAAATCTACCCTTGCCATATGGCATAAATGGTGTTATTATTGGTTATTTTCTTGTCCACAGTGCTATTAATATTTTAAAATCACTTCTTGTTGGCAATTAGCAAATTCACATTTTATCAGGATGGGGGGGGGGAACCACCCTCCAAGTTATTGGGTTACAAAGTGAATTGTTCTGCAGCTGCAGAATCAAGTGCTTTAGCTGAGTTAATGCTTTTCATTTCTTTTGCATGTGTCAGCATTAATGGAGGCAAGCTTCTATAAAGCCTTGCATGTGAAGATGGTGCTGAGCAGACTAGATTCAGTTCTGTTGAATGCTTTTTGCATTTTCTTTCTTTCTTTCTTTCTTTTTTCCCCCTTTCTTTTTTTGAATAACACACAAAAGGAGACTTCAAATCAGGCTGAACTTCAAGTAAAAGTTAATGCTATTCTCTTTTGGGTTCAACCACCCACTTTGCTTAAGGTCACTAGTTGAGGCTAATGCTGTGCAGAGGGGCTGCAGCAAACTTGGCACCTCCTTGATTAGGCTCCCTGCTGATCTAATACACATACCAGCTCACTTGCCAAGTCAAATAACACATTTAGTGAATTGGAAATAAGATTTAAGTGAGCCAGCACAATGCGGCTTGCCCTCTCATCTTTTTACTGAATCCTTCTCTTTGTATGCTAGACTGTGAAAACTGCTCTTGTTAGAGGACTTAATCTTCATTTTTTCCTGTAGATTATTTGGAAACAGGTCAATTGAATGTTGGAACTGCTAACTCCTCCTACCAAAGAAAAGGAACTGCTTGTGACATACTTAATACATCATTTAAATGCAAGGCTCCTATTATGAAAGGAAAATACTGTAATATAAGGAACTCCTAAAATGAAGAAGAAGAAAAATCAGAGTGTTAAATGTAACCTTAAAAAAAGAATGTGTTTGTTTCTTTACCAACTACTCCTTTTCCAGGAGTTTCTGGCATTGCTTTTGAATAGTAATTGATGGAGTTGATTACTTTGGAGTGTGTGTGAAAGTGATATAGATAGATAGATAGATGATAGATAGATACACATACACACACACTGTATTGCAATAGTTAATTCTTAATAGAGCAGAATACAATGGGATGACATTTCTATAGGCCATTTCAATTCTGCTTTTCATAACAGCAATCCAAAGCATTTCACATCATGTTTGACTTCGCACTCTTCTAGCTTTTAGTGTCACAAAACTGGAACTGATCATAAAGCATTATAGCTTTGTGCTTGGTATGTTTGCTTCCTGTTATTTTGGGGAATAGAGGAGCCATGGAATTTGCTATCATTTGAGATATACCACTGGGTAACATGCAATCTAAGACATTATTATCTGTAACCATCCGATATCACTGTAATAGGTTATTCAAGATTATGGTGTGTATTGACTCTTTATCGTATACTCATTTCTTCTGGATATATAGATTTATGTGAGCGTCCCTCTCTCCTTAAGAAAATCCTGCAATAAGCTTGGTTTTGAGACCTTTAATATAGTTTGCATAATAAGGAAAGGACAGCAATACAATATGGAACAGAGACTGAGGCAGGCGGGGAAAACTATGCTGCAATGGACAGGATCCAAAGATTCACGCAACTGGTTTTGGATGCCCAAGGGTGTTTATGTCTCATGTTTCCCAACTGCATGCCCCCCAGGTCACCTGGGAAATTGCTCTTGAAATTTCTGCCACTTTCAAAAACAGTTTATGGCATGGCTTTGGGAACTCATTTGGGGGGAATTAAAATCAAATCCGTTCCAACACAGTTCCTCAAATGCTCCTTTGGATTTAAGCCCATGTCGCTAATGAAGATTTCAGATATGTTGGTTTTTATTGTGCCTTGTGTTTACACGAGTGACTAGATGAACAAATATTAGAAATTCGATTATATGATACAATGTTTCAATGCTAAAATTACCACAAGCTCTTATATTCTAATTAGAAGAAGAACTTTTTAATTTCCAATTAGAATTCCAAAGCTCCAGTGAATTGAAAAAATGTGGTGGAGGAGACCAGAGCCACAACAGATGCCAAATATTTGGTATTCAAAATTAAGGGTTGATTCATAATGTTGCTGCTACTCTACTTCCACAATTTGTAGATGATAAATGAGGTATTTCCACAGTGAAATGAAATATTGATTAGGTGAAGTCTAATAAAGCCCTCTTCAGGCATTCAGCTTGTATGTGTGAAGGGGCAAATGGGAATGCATGAGATGTTCCCACTCAGC
This sequence comes from Podarcis tiliguerta, assembly GCF_965153285.1. Classification (NCBI taxonomy): domain Eukaryota; kingdom Metazoa; phylum Chordata; class Lepidosauria; order Squamata; family Lacertidae; genus Podarcis; species Podarcis tiliguerta. Next base: position 28,824,158 of record NC_139544.1, on the reverse strand, counting down.
TCACTCACTGATGCTCTCTCTACGCATTTCAGGGCTTTCTGTACCCAGCCATTCTCTTACTTTTGGCTCCCATGCAGGCTACATTTCCACTTTCAGGAATGTAGTAAGCTGCCTTAAACCAGGTCAAACTATTTGCGCATCCAGTCCAGAAATCTTTGTCCTGCTGGCATCAGCATCCATGCTCTCTGGCAGACATCTCTCACATCACCTGCTGTTACCTGACCCTTTTCAAAGATTGGACTAGGAACTCTCTGGGTGCAGAGCATGTGCAATGTTCCTTCCTTCTACAACAGACCCTCCAGGTGTCATTTGACTCCAGCTCCCAGCAGCCCCAGTCAGCATAGCTAATGGTCAGGAGTTATGGAAGGTGGAGTTCAATAACATCTGCAGGGCCTGCAGAACACACCCACAACATATGGTTACCTTCAAAGAATCATAGGAACTGTAGTCTACCCTCATAAAGTATAAATCCCAGCACTCTTAAAACTGCAATTTCCATATTATTGGGGGAAAGTCATTGCTTGAAATGTGTTTGAAATCAATGGTGTGGATGTGACCAGCTTCAGCTTTTGATTCACATACATTGACCAATTCTGCCTTCTTTTAAAAAGCAGTACCAGATGTACGATTGATGAGCCTTCACCTGCATACTACCTTGCCAGGAAGGGAGCAAAAGGAAACCCCATGGTAAAAGAGAAGATACCAGGACCAAATGGAGGGGGGGGGGCAATCTTGATCTCTCGTTCATGGTCCCAGAGCAAATATGTTGATTTGGCATATCATGAAATGCCTTCTCTACCTTCTGATCCACCACTGTGAGATGCTGTGGTACATCATGCAACAGTGGAAGTAATAAAACCATAAAACCAACAGCTAATCCACTCCACAAGGTTAAAGTGATCTGTACTGCAACTTTCCAATCCATACTGACGTTACAGAGCCCAGGTGATGCTGTGCTACTAGAGATATATATTGGTCATGTTCAGTGTAAATGGCCAGCTAATTCAGATACTGCAAATGAATGAGCCGGTATGACTCCAAATAATTTGATCTGTAGGTGTCTTTGTCGTCCACATAGGTTGAACCATGTAAATAAATGTGAATGTGCTTAATTTTAAAAAGTCTGTGTTTCAAAAAAATAAACGTAAGGATGAAAAGAAAATATTCAAAGCAAATGTCTTCAGTACTCTAGATTTCATCTATATTGCAGATAGATATATAGATTCTATAAGTGTGCCTCCATAAAAAAATCCAGGTGCTAATTCTTTCCTTCACAGGCTCCAGGATTCAGGCTGCAGCGTTTTCTGTCCTGACTTTAACACATAAGAAGGGCGCTGGAGAGGCAATCAATTCTGGGAAGAGCTGGCCTTATTCATAGGAAATTACAGTGCCATAGAAAAACGGGTTTTATCCCTGTCTCTGTGAGAGTGTTCCTGTGTAAAGCGCGGTAGGTTATTACTTAAACCAGAGGTGCCAAATAATGATGTGTTCATTGTTTTTCTGTGCATCAGACCCAAGACATTCAGGGCCCAATTTGCATAAGTGCTGGAAAAAGTAGCATGTGATCATGTAATTAAGGACCGTCAGCACAGTTCTCAAAGCATTTGTGCCAGCAGGAACCCCATTGAAGCCAATGGGCTTCCCACTAGGGCTGTTCTTTGAGGAGAAGCCTGTGTATCAACATGAATACACACAAGGGGTCCTGACAGAAGGCTGGATGGGCAACATTGATTCTGGTGGTTTGTAGTTACTGAGAGACTTTGTGAGCTTCCTATTAATTTAACATTCATTTTAAAAAATATGTGTACATACCTGCACTATACAATCCTCATCTATGTTTCAAAGCATACCCAAAAGTTTAATTAGGTTGTTAGCACAGACATCCATACAAACACACACACACATTTTTAGTTTTGAAAGTGTAGCATTTTACATCCTTATTCCGAGGCTATGGTTAAATAAGTGCTTGAGTTAGTGATTGCGTGCATGCATTAGTTTTCCTGCTTGTTTTGGATTCTGTGGCAAATCCCTAAATTAGAGTTTGAAGCACTTAAACTTAAGAAACATTTAAAAGCAGCTGAGTGGGAAGACAATGCTGAAAGGAAAACTGACAAGGAAGTTTTAGTTCACACCATGAGATTGTTTTGTGCATGTATTTCAACGTAAAAATCTATGGACAAATCATTTTTTTATCCTCCTGTTTCTCTCTCTCTCTCTCTCAACAGCCTTAGATCAGGTTAATAATACTGAGTGGTATTCAGCTAAGTTTTACTCTGTGTAGCCCAACTGAAATTAATGAACATGATTAATTAATTTCAATATGTCAACTATGGGTAAAACTTAGCTGAATATTATCCATTGTAGTCAGCTTATTTCTAAATTGCTGGGTTTTTTCATATATAAGTGAAGTGCTATGAAGCCCAGTAATATACTTAACTCTTCATGAAGAAAGCAGTGACATTTTAAAGGGATAGCAACTTAGAAGGGAATGATTAACTTGGATAGGAGACAGAGTCATTTCCTTCAAAAGCCTGATTCCTTTTTACACTGTTGGATAAGAATAGTATTATTTCTTGCCCCCCCCCCCCCAGCGTCTCCATGTAAAAACCTTTCTCCAGTAGGGTTTTTTATAGAAATAAAATAAAAACTAATACTAAAAATAAAAAAAAATACCACACTACCTTGTTAGTAGAGAAAAATAAGTTGACATTAATGTTCCTTAGTTAAGTCACTTGCCTCTGTATCTGTTTTTCCTCTAGCTGTTTTCTTGTAACAGTGCACAACAGAGCTTGGACTTTCATGCATCAGTAACAGATGGGGGTTCTATTATTAATGTTTTTAAAAAGTGCCTACAATACCTTTATGTTCTGTAAGGCACTCATCAAACTGTAATGTGAGCAGCTGATATCTAGAAAGGAAATGATATTACACATGTCTGTGTAATGAAGAAGCTGGAATTTGCAGGATCGTGACATTATAATGCCTCATCCCCAAGAACTTGATAGTTTTATTCCACGTGCCAAAATCCCCAGTGCATTTTCTGTTCAACGTTATATTACACATATACACTACTTTCCTGCATATACTGTCTAGAGTTTCTGCACATTGCTAAAATGAGACTCTGAGTACAGAAATTCCTGCTGTGTGTCTGTAAGCGGTGTGTGAGAATACACAATGGGGCATTAGAGATACATTTTATGATTTATTCAGAACACACAATAATGCCCTGTACCAGTGAGCTCTGGTTAGCGAATGCCACCCTTAAATGATAGCAACAAAATATTCTTAGACTATAATCATATGCAGGCATACCTAGGAGTAAGCCTGATTAAACTCAATAGACTTACTTCTGAGTAGACCTCATTAAGCTAAATCAGCCCAGAATTTATACCTAACTGAACCCCTCAGCATTACACAGGACTAAGTAAATAAAATTTCTTTACTGCAACAGCAAAGTCATGGATAAAAAAAAGGTGTGAGCAAACAGCACTCATGCAATTGTGCTATCCTGTCCCCTCACTGCAGCCCCTCTGCCAAAGCTGCACCTAAGAATTAAAGATAAAGGGACCCCTGACCATTAGGTCCCATCGTGACCAACTCTGGGGTTGCGGCGCTCATCTTGCTTTATTGGCCAAGGGAGCCGGTGTACAGCTTCCGGGTCATGTGGCCAGCATGACTAAGCCACTTCTGGCGAACCAGAGCAGCGCACGGAAACGCTGTTTACCTCCCCGCCGGAGCGGTACCTATTTATCTACTTGCACGTTGACATGCTTTCGAACTGCTAGGTTGGCAGGAGCAGGGACCAAGCAACGGGAGCTCACCCCATCACGGGCATTCGAACCGCCGACCTTCTGATCGGCAAGTCCTAGGCTCTGTGGTTTAACCCACAGAATTAGGAGAGCCTTTATAATGGCATGGGATATGGCAGAGTAGTTTGCAGTGGCAAGGAGAGACTGGGAGAAATTAGGGTGCTACTTTGTATGAGTGGTAGTGTTTTCCCACTCACTGAAGGAACCTGTGGACCCAAGTCGTAATAAACAATGATTTTAATACAATTGTTTGAATGATATACACCTTTACACTACAATGCAGGCCTAGTTAAGACATCATTATCCTCGATATCATCAAGAGCAGCCAGCTCTCACTGCCCCAACCTCTCCACTACCCTGCCCTTTCATTGTATGAGACCGTGCCCCTAGTGTTACAGACCTGTCCATGGCTGCACCCATCCCTGCTACCCATTCCTAAGTGTAATATCAGTCTTTGGCCTATGTAGTAAACTTACCTATGTTCTTACAACTGGCATGTTGGAACTCCTCTCCTGACATCGGTCCCTTCTATATTTTTGCATTCTGTTTTGTTATATCTGTCTTTTCTGTATGTGCACATCTCAACCATTACTTCTGTGGTACACACAGTATCAACAATATGAACTCCCTTTAATTTATAACACTGCAAAAGTGCCCCTACATTTTCTTATTATCTGACTTGATGAACTAATTAGAAACAGTCAAGGTTATAGCTAGGTGTCCAATAAAAATGGTTCTAATTGCCCCGAGACTGCGGATAATTCAATTACAAATCTTTTCAATTTGATTTATTCCTTTCTTCCTAAGGAAGGATTATGTTGATGGGTTTCAGGTAATAGAACTTGGTGGCTTAGGAGGAGCATTAAAACATCCTTCCAGATTTAACTAATGTGATTAAGTTTTATGAAGTTTGTTTTTCTTCTTAAAATCTTACAGAGGTCAAGTACTCATGTGATTCCTTTGGAGCAGTGGTTGAGAAGTTGGTTAAATTGAGGAGGTGGTAGTAATCTCTTGAACTGTGCTCATTAAAGCTCTAAAAAGAACTGAAAAATCTTTTCCCACATCACGCAACCTAAGTTAATAAATGAAATAAACCTCACATAATACTTTTCAAGTCTTAATTACTGATTCTTGGTGTGGAACTGCTTCTCGGATAACACCCTCTTACCGGATCATACTTCTGTGCTCATTACACAGAGAGAGCGTCAGGCTTGACAAATATTTTGAAGTTAAGTTCAAACCTTTGCCCTGTCAGTAATCTAAACTGAAATGAACCATCAATGAGATTTCCCGCCCCCACCTCATTCTTCCACCCAAAAAACGAGAGCGGGAATACTTTTATGTTGTCTTTCTTCCTTCGTTTAATGAGTAGGAAAATGTAATTGCTCTAAAATGGTTTCATTTGTGTAAAATAGCTTAGTGGACGGTTTTTATAGGAATTCCCATTTATTGTTGAGATAGAATTATGTAGATATATTTTATTTCATTTCTAAAGTGCACAACAGGAATAGATGTTAGGAAACTTTACCCAGTAATTTAAGAAACTAAACTGCAACATTCTGAAAATGGAAATGTTGAGACTTCAGGAGCAGTAATTTCTGAAATAGTAACAAGCATACAGAGGGAGTAATTACAAATAATAGAAAGTGATGAGTACGCCATTAATAGTGCAATCCTATACATGACTGCTCAGAAGTTAAGTGCCATTGTGTTTTAATCAGTGTTTTTTTCTGGGGGGTATGCAGGGCCACGCGTGCCCCTAAACATTTTGTGAATCTTTGTACTTTTGTCCATTTACTGTATTTATTGTTCCCAAATTTGAACTATAAAATTGTGATTTTCTTGGGTCAAAATGAGAGTACCCCTAAACGTTTTTTAAGGAAAAAAAGCACTGGTTTTATTTATTAAAGCATCCCCCTTTCCTCTTCCACGGCAGCAGAAAAATATCAGTGGTAAGGCAATATCTGCCCGCAGGCTTGCAATCTAAAAGACAACATGCCAAAGGAAAAGGAATTGGAAGGGAGGAGGAAGAAAAGAAAATCAGGCACTAGTTCCCACATACAATTACAAGAGTTCTTGTACTGATTAGCCATGATGGAAAGAAGAGAAAAAGCCAACAGTTGCTGCGAGCGGCTATACCTGTAGATGACAGTCGTGGGGGGAGCCCGGTGGAACTGGTTTTTCAGAACAGCAGATAGACAGGTCCTATGGTCCCATCTCGCTCCCTCTCCTGTCGCTAAGGGAGCTTTATTCCCAGTAAATCATTATAGGATTGCAGTCTTTAAAGTATAAATTCATAAATTAGCATGTGAATATTTAAGAGAAATATAATTCCAATAATTTTTCAGATATCGTAAAAAAGAGTTAGGTGCTGCCGAAATTATATTTTTGATCCTGAGCAGCAAATTTCCTTGGAAAATTCAGCTGCCTGTTTATAGCTTAGCCAATTCAATTGCACATCAGCTAATTCACTGTTATCCGTTATTCATAATAATACATTTTATACTTTAGCAAAGAGTGACCGTCACCACTGTAATGGTCCACAGATGTCTTGACCTCTGCTATGAGCAAGCCATCTTTTATAGCAAATATGCTTGTGTCTCATCTCTGACGTAGCTCCTACTCTCTTGTATTTTGCATTAAACTTTAACCTATCTTCTTAAAAGCAGAGCATAATATTACATAGTGCAAAGCAAGAGTAAAATAAGAAAATTGCTGACCACTGCCAGCTTTTATGATAGATCATGAATGTCATAAAACAGCTTCCTAAAGTGCAGTGCTGACAGTAGAATACTCAAAATCTAAATAAATGTTATATATAAAAACAACCAAGGTAGGAAATTCAATGATACATGTAATTGCTGCAACTGGATAAAAGGAGTTATTTGTGTGTGAGAGAGAGATTATATATTCAGATTCCAAAACTCGGTTTGTTGCAGGTTTTTTCTCCTTCTTATAATGTTTTGTTTTATGACATTTTCAGGATTTGCCCATTTTTTTGTGGTGAGTTGGTTCGCCAAAAGTGCCTACAGTCAGGCAAAACTGAGGAATTTCAAGGTAAACCAAAGGCTTCAATGGTTAGCTGAGTTTTTTAGAATGGATTCCACAAATCTTCAAGTTTTTTGGGGGGTGGGGGGTGTTAGAATTATGCTTGTTTTAACCTAACCCTTCCTATCGGCACTGTCCTTCAACTTTAACCTTATAACACCTATAGTTCCTGGATCTGCCTTTTCCCTGCTACCGCCACAGCACCAGCCCTTGCTTACTTAGCATATTAACCTGTGTATAAGACGACCCTCAATTTATCACCAAAAGAAAATTCAGAAAAAAGGTCGTCTTATACATGGAAAAAGACAATAAGTCTGGGCACTATGAATGAGGTTGGTTAACTTTAAAATTCTGTGGTCTGAATGAAATTCTCCTCTATTCCTAATTACTAGCATAAAGATTATCATTTTCTGCCTCCTGGCTTTTATTAATGTTTTTTAGCCCCTGCTGATCATGACAGTATGACTTCCGATGAACCTCGAAGCATACCCCAAAATGGCTACAAACTCAGCTTCTAAATGTATTATAGACTCTTGTTATGAACCACAGAGCAGCTCTAGGGATGCATAGGGACTGTATGAATTTATCTTTGAGCAAAGATGTTTTGGGAGGAAAGGCTGTCCTCAGTCAGCACAAACACATACACCATATTATATAAACAAATAAAAGTAACTCGGCAAAACAAAGTGAGTTCTTTAGCAACTGTGAGTCTGTAATATATATATTTACAATTTAAGATGTATTTCAAATTCTTCTTTATTATTTACTTGTCGGCGACTAATTCTTAAAAACTGATTACCAGCTGAAAAGCCCAACCCCCTCGCATCCCGTACGGATCATGTTCACAACCCGAGCATCCACTGTTTTGCCTTTATGTATCAATCGTCTGTTCAGACATATCACAATTTTTCAGTATTCCAGGCATTAGCTTTTTTCACTGCTGTATCACACTGTTGACTCATGTTAAGCTTGTGGTCCACAAAGATCCATAGATCCTTTTTGCATGTACTACGTACAAGCCAGGGGTCTGCCAACTTGTTTTTGTGCAGCTGTTTCTTCCTGCCTAAGTATAGAACCAGACATTTATTCCTGTATTTTTTGTAGGAGCAAATGAGCTCATGAAGAATAGTTCTTTATTTGAAATAGTTTCTTCAGTACAGCTAGGTATCAATACAGTGTGAAGCAGGTGAGTGGGAATTATTGGAGAATTTATGTTGACCTAATGTCTATTAAGAGCATCTTCAACTTCTTAAAATACATTTTGAACTCAGATTCTGTTCCCAAGTAGAAAACAAATATGCAATTTGTCAGAAGGGTCTCATAAAGTATAAAGTAAACTGTAGTGCCAGCCTTCAAAATACAACTGCCAGGAAAGGATTGAGACCTGATTTTGCTTTTGTGTTAAAGGAATTATCTGTGATTTATATATTTGTATGTTCTTCCTAACATTTTGCACTCAGATATTAGAGGCAGGGTACAAAGCATATCATAAGTTGCAGCCCTAAGCGAAGGACCAAGGAGAAGGGATTGATATGTAAATATGGCTTCAACATGCAATTTTGTCATTTAAAGGATAAGGAAGACAGCATGCTTGGATAGAGTGAGAGGAATTATGCAGCTGCCCTATTTAGAGGATTGAGGCCTACTGACAGCCATGTTGTTATTGTGTTGCTAGAATGAATTGGAGCATGAAGTTCACCTCAAGTTCCCAAGGGAAGTTGAGGTCACTTCAACACCCTGAGTTCATTTCAATAAGATGTTTTCAGCTCTGCTGTGGGGACCAAACGCAAGTCAGGTGTGCTACTGAGTGAAATGTTGGTTTGACTAGGAGTGAAATCAGCCACATCTTCCAATTCAAGGCACTTCTGCTGCCTCTTTACTTCATAAAACAAACTCAGGTGTTAGACGCAATATTTACAGGCCTCGATTTTTCTGTCTGGTATCTGTAGGAGACAAAGTGTCTTTAACATGTATTGACTGAAAATGTCTGAGAATGGTGCTTCCCAACATGCCTCATAGGAGACGTGATTTCCACCCCACTCCCCTCCGCCTGTTAAGAGGGATAAGGCATGCAGCTGCTCCTTGTAAACTTCAGTCTTAAGAAGGCATGACTGCACCAAATTAAGGTGACAGATCTTTCCCAAACCACAGTTTCTGGTACATTGGCAACTCTTCTGCCCATTCAACTTTTGACAGTAAGGACTAGCTGGGTGTGGGGGCCCCCCTTATTTCTAATTTTGCCTTGGTAAAGGAGACTTTTCCATCAAATACAGTAGGTCACTCACAACTGACCACTCCATTGTGGGTGCTGGGAAGCAGAGACACAGGTGGGACCCAAGGCATCTATGGGGAGAAGCAGATTTGGTTCCTGAAAACAGGGATTTAAAAAAATATGAAAAGAAATAATAAATCACACAGATTAATGGCTCATGGGGACTGGAGGCAGGAACACCAACCATCACTGGCTAGGACTGATAATACATAAAGGGCCTTCCTTGACATTCCTTTAAGATAGGGTGTGCCACCCAGATGTTCCTGAATCATAACTGTCATCCCTGACCGGGGCAAAACTAGGCTTTCTTCCACCTGGGCCAAAGAGTTTGGCACACACACACAAATGAACACATTTGTTTTTAAAGGGCATAAAAAGCAGACAATATATTATCTGGCTACAACATTTTATTCTTATATAATTTCCCCCCCCCCCAACATAATTTACACAAAATATCCAACATAATTTATAATAACGTAACAATGTAACTTATAACAAAAAGTATCAATTTTTTCAGTATTACAAGATACAGTGGTACCTTGGTTCTCAAACTTAATCCGTTCTGGGAGTCCATGCGACTCTCGAAACTGCTCAAAAACCAAGGCACAACTTCTGATTAGCTGCAGGAGCTTCCCGCACTCAAGCAGAAGCTGTGGAAGCTGCGTCAGACATTCGACTTCCGGAAAACGGTCAAAAACCAGAACACACACTTCCGGGTTTGCAGCATTCAGGAGCTGATTTGTTCGATAGCTAAGCCATTCGGGAACTAAGGTACCACTGTATAATGTATATAAAGTCTGTTGCTTTGCATGTGCAACAACAAAAACAAAGCCCATTTGCACTACTGAGCCAGTGCTTCATGCTACTGTCAGGCCACCACCCAAAGCAAGCATTTTTCTGAATGCCTGCCTAGAGGTTGGAGAAGTGTGCTTTAACTACCAGTTGTTATAAGAAGAAGAAAACTGCTCCTTTCCCCTTATGGGGTACCCAAGAGCCCATATAGAGTCCTTTTGTAGGTTCTCTATCGGTAGGAGAAAATAACAGAGGCCAACCAGAGAATACTGAGAAGCAAAGCAGCTAGTAAGCCTGATTTTTTTTTAACTGTTGCAACAGGGTGCTCACAACCACACGCAGGAGGCAGGAGGGACCCAGAACAATGGCGCATGGCCTTATATATACTTTTTAAATTGCCACCTTCTAGCTCAAGACCACACCACCCCCCAATACATTATACATACATCATAGAAAGGGTGGTCTACAGCAAAAAACCTGTCTGCCAGGTTACCTGAGAATGATCACTGATTGCATTATTTGGGCAGTCTGGCGATTCCTTTCTGGATGATAAATACTCAGTTCCTGAAACCAGGTCACAGGCTCACCCTGTTCATACACAGATACCCCTTAAGACAGGATTTGTGAGCACAGAGACAATGGGGAGGTTTTCCCATTTCCTTTGTCCTTGCAGAGAAACATTTGAAGTCAATCTGGGAGAGACAAAATGGTTTCAAGACTTTTCCTGTCCTGATTCAGACATGTGGCTTGTTTGTTTGTTTGTTTGTTTGTTTGTTTGTTTATGTGTTTGCCTGGTACATTTATTTTATATCTTAGACCTTATAATTCTTAGTTAATTTGCAGATTAGACATGTAATATTGTTTCAGCTTCTGGTTGATCAAACGTTTGTTAGGCAGCTTACCGATTAACTTTCCAGATCTATGCAATCCGGCAGAAGCGGGGGAATCTAGAGTTTGTGTTTTCTGCTGCCTTAGAGGGTAGGACCCAAACCAATGGATTCAAAATACAAGAAATGAGATTCTGAATAAACACCAGGAAGGACTTTCAACAGTGGAATGGACTCTCCTTCCTTGGAGGTTTCTAAACAGAGCTTGGATGGCAATCTGTCCATTCTTTTTCTGTGATTCCTGTATTGGACTACATGAACCCTTGGTGTACCTTCCAACCCTACAATTCTTTGACTCTATGCAGGATAGCCATTGATCTGTTGCTTTGTAGGATTTTGTCAGCTGCTTCCTCTTAGGCTCTGCTTTTATATTTGTGAATAAAGCAACTTTTTCAAAAAATGTCACAAGTCTCTCCTGTGTTCTGTTATCCAAAAACCAACCAGCAGTGCCCCTGGAGTTTCTCAGAGTTTGGAAACCAAAGCATTATATAATACGTTGTGGCACAGTGCTCAACCCACGTTTGGGTCTCTCATGTCTTCACTCCAGGAGTTTGGGGTTTCCTTCTGGTGACATTTGCCACAGGATTTGCGGCTGAGGTTTTGATGCGGTCTGTTGAGCTGCTTTAAATAAGTGTTTCAAGAAAATACTTTAAAATAAATTAGTAAACAATCAGCAGCATAGTGATGGTCAATACTAATAAGTTCAACATCCACAGAAAATTCTCATTTGCTCAAGTCCTCCTTTGCATCTGAGAATTATTGTAATTCATTATTGGGACCAAACCAGCCATCCCCTGCTATTTTTGCCACATTATTAATATCTAAGAAACTCATGTTCCTGATCCATTCTGACTTATATAGGACCATTGCATTAATTTAAATCACTTCTGATGAAAGTTATTCTACATGACTGTACAAATATGCCTTAATTACAGGAACAGAACTATAGCCAGATCCCTGAATCAATGTGGATTAAAACATAATTTCACAGCCAAACAGAAACATGTTCCCAATCACTGCACTTGAATTATTGTTATGTAGCTTGGGGCTTGTATTAAAATCACTGAATAATTGCAATCAGATTATTATAATCAAGTACAGGGACAGTAATTACAGGTTACAGTCATTTTAAGCTGCCCTGGAAGTCCCATATACTGATCATATGCATATTAAAAGTTTATGTTAGTGATAAAATTAATGAACAGGATTGCAAGCTCCTGTCTGTGAGATAGGTGTCACATATCTTCCTGTAAAGGGAGTTGTATTTTGCATAGCAAGGACATCCAACATGTTTACATGATTTTCACTTCCCACACCAATTAACTATAAACAGCAGAGGAGAGCTATTCCACTTCTAGCCCCATTTTTTAAAAACACACACAACACTGTACCTCTCCTTTATTTCCACGTGAAAAACTTTCAATAATTGTTTCAATGGCAATGATGAATTAAATAGGTTGTTGATAACATTATTTATTTAAAATGGATGAAGAAAGCTAAATTGTAAAGGTAGGAGAAATTGTATACCTTTCCCATTTTTAGATCATAGAAACAATGGATATTATTGAAAATTCGTTTTTTGAAAAGCACCATAAGCCGTGTATTTCGCAGAAACTCTATTTTCAAGCAACTTCATACAGTCATATTTGCAAATGCCATATGATGTCCTGTATTGAAAACAGTAACCCATGCTGTCTTAATATTCTGATTAAAAAAGTGAAACCCCACTGGTGTATCTATAATAGCTATGTCCTTTGAGACTAACAATGAATGAAGAATCTGAAACATGAACTGGATTGTGATTGCTTGGCTCTAAAATTAGAACCTGAAATTCAAGGAGTGGAGCCCAACTGCTCTCATCACAAAGAAATATATCAGAGCAGAAGTATCCAATCACTGTGTAATTTTATTGCCGTTTAGTTTAAGATTCCAACAGAAAATAGAGACATTGGAAAAGTGAAAAATAGCACCCTAGTCCTAAATCTTTGCTACTGTATTTTCCAGCTAAATGAAAGCTGCTAGTGTAATATCGAATTAGCGACACTGAAAATGGTAAATATTCAGGTATTTCTCTATCTTAAGCAAATCATAGAACTGTAGAGTTCAAAGAGACCCCAAGGGTCATCTAGTCTTGCAACGTAGGAATCTCATTGAAAGCATCCATGATAGATAGCCACCCAACCTCTGGCTTGAGAGCAGTACATGTGAAAAGGATCTAGGAGTCTTGGTTGACCACAAACTTGACATGAGCCAACAGTGTGACGCAGCAGCTAAAAAAGCCAATGCAATTCTGGGCTGCATCAATAGGAGTATAGCATCTAGATCAAGGGAAGTAATAGTGCCACTGTATTCTGCTCTGGTCAGACCTCACCTGGAGTACTGTGTCCAGTTCTGGGCACCACAGTTCAAGAAGGACACTGACAAACTGGGACGTGCCCAGAGGAGGGCAACCAAAATGGTCAAAGGCCTGGAAACAATGCCTTATGAGGAACGGCTAAGGGAGCTGGGCATGTTTAGCCTGGAGAAGAGGAGGTTAAGGGGTGATATGATAGCCATGTTCAAATATATAAAAGGATGTCACATAGAGGAGGGAGAAAGGTTGTTTTCTGCTGCTCCAGAGAAGCAGACACGGAACAATGGATCCAAACTACAAGAAAGGAGATTTCACCTAAACATTAGGAAGAACTTCCTGACAGTAAGAGCTGTTCGACAGTGGAATTTGCTGCCAAGGAGTGTGGTGGAGTCTCCTTCTTTGGAGGTCTTTAAGCAGAGGCTTGACAACCATATGTCAGGAGTGCTCGGATGGTGGTTCCTGCTTGGCAGGGGGTTGGACTCGATGGCCCTTGTGGTCTCTTCCAACTCTATGATTCTATGATTCTATGATTCTAAACTTCCAAAGAAGGAGAGGCCACAACCTCTTGAGGGAGTCCATTCCACTGCTGAATCTCTCTTACTGTCAGAAAGTTCTTACTGATATTTAATCAGAATCTCCTCTCTTGTAAGTTGAATCCATTGGTTCAAGTCCTGCCCTCTGAAGCAGGAAAAAACAATCTTGCCCCATCTTTGCTGTGACAGCTAGGGCAGTCAAAGGCATCCGGTTGTGCTGCTGCAGATGCAGCAAGGTGTTGAACCCACTATTTTAGGTAACAGTGGCAAAAAGAAAGCATTAATATAGGCATTGGGGTAGGCAGAACCCAGGACCTTTGTGGGGATGCAAATTGCCACCTCTGTCAAAAAGCATTTGGTGAATATAGAGGGAGTGATATCCCCTCTCCTAGACTGCATTGATCAGCTGAAAAGTGGGACTACTACATGTATCTGTGTGTCCTGTGTGTTTGTGTGCAAGAATGTGGGGTGGCTACACCCACTACTGGTATGTGGTCCTTGAAGAATTGGCCTGGTTTGAATGTCACATTTGGACCAAAAATGGTTAGCCACTACTGCTATAGACAGGTGTCTGGAAGAATTCCTGTGATATGCTTTGTTCTGCGGGTGTCTCTCATGTATGACCATAACCGATCCACTAGTAATTGAAAACAATACATCAGATGAATCTTTAAAAATATATATCAAGATTTCTTTATGACATTATACATGGTTTGGATTTCCTCCAGCCCCATCCACAGAAAGGGGTAAATGCATGGCTATGAAATATGAATGAAAAAGAACGTGACATTCAAGAGAACAAAATAGGCCAGCAGACTAATCCCATGCCAGCCACACAGAATTTCTGCAGCCACCACGACAGCCAACATAAGCCAGATAAAAGGCCAACCAAACACCCAGATGCTGCTGTTGGAAAATTACATGCTAGAACTCAGCATCTGGGTTTCACAGCTGCCAAGTTCACCCCATGGGTGTCCACAGTATTGGCTCAGATGTTGGACCAAACAGAAGGGAAGTGGGCAACATGGAACATGCTGAACACCACAGTTAACAAGATGATACAGAGCCAAGCGAGTAATAAAAAAGCATGAACTTGCCAATGTGGTTTAGAACTTTCAAAAACTGAAGCCAAATCTAGTGTGCATCCCAAATACCAGATATAAGCAAGAAATCTCTCTCCAGGTAGTCCACTGGAACAATAGCAAAACTTGTAATTACAGTTGGTGTAGAATGCGGTCACCTGCCTTCTGGTCTCACCAAACTGCCTATAAATAACCAGAAAGACTTTAAAGGCCTGTAACATTGTGAAAAGATCTACATGTCATGCTTTTATATATATACAAAACAACAACAACAACAACAACAACAATCAAATATCTCAAATTAAAGGAAAATTCGTCAGGGAAATAAAGTGCTTTAGAGAGCTATGGGTAAGCAAAAGAACCACTAAATTTGTTTACTGATCAAAATGAATACTAAAAAAGTAAAATGTAAGAAAAGCTAGTTGAAGGTTGCGGTTTACATTCCTTTTGATATTATTCCAACTTTTGCACCTGGATATCCAGTGGACATGTTCAGCCTTAATAGTTGATATGGTTCCTTAATAGTTGATATGGAGTGATAACTTTCTGTTTAGAACCTGCATAACTTCTCTAGTCACATAATAACAATTTTATTATTTGTACCCCACCCATCTGACTGCGTTGCCCTAGCCATTATGCCCCAGCATAGTTGCAGGCCTTTAAATTTAGAGCAGTGGCCATAGGCAAGTGTCTTCTACAGTCACCCATTCCCCATTTCTCTTAGCTTGGCTACCTCATTACCTTTGAGGAAAAGATATAGGTTTCAGCATTTGAGTCCTATCAGCAGAAGCCCATGCAAGGACTTTTGCTTGCACAACAGGATTTCCCCCCACTCCTACCCCTGTGTATCCCTTTCCTCAAGTAGAGCTACTCTACATGTCACTTGCCAAGTTTGTCCACCAAACATTCACCTTGACTCAGGAGGGATTATGGAGCAAACGTACCTTCTGGCTGGGGAGAAGCAGGGCTAGGGAGCAGCAGTGGCAGAGTCATCACTGCATCCACAGCCCCTGGATTTGCACTAGCCAGCGCTTAAGTAAGAGAGGCAGTATTTTTCTCAATTTTTGCTGTCTAGGCTCCAGGCTCGTGCAATGGGGTGGTCCAGGTCAGGACTCTCCAGATGTTAGCCCAGTTTAGGATCCAGAGGATCCTTGGCTGACCCAGCTATGCCTCTCCCCAATCCATGACATCCCACTTTGGAGTCTTAAACTAGCCACAGCCAGCAGGACCATAGCTATTGGTAGCCTGACAAGAATCCACACCACTGGCTGGTGCAACAGAGCCCTCCATAACAGTGTAGTTTCCCCACCAGAGAAAGGAAGCCTCTGCTCCATATGCCAAGGACTAAGACTAAAAAGACTAAGGTTGTAATCTTAGCAGAAATTAAGTAGTAAGCACCATTGAATTAAATAGTATCTATGTCTGAGAAGACGTGGTCCAGATTATGCTGTCAGTTTATTTTCTTCTCTAGCCCATTTTCTAGTACTTCATGATAGGCCAGTATTCTTCTAAAGCAGAATGCTTTGTGTATGTATTTATTTCATGGGAATGTGTGTGATGTTGTGTTTTAATGGCACTTGTTTCTAGAAAGGGCACGTTTTAAGGCCAATTGTTGATGGCAGCCTCCCTTCAAACATTGCTTCTAACCATGAGAAAATCTCAGGATGAAATTTACCACTCAGTTTGTAACAGCAGTGCTTTAGGGAAGATTGATCGCTGCTTTTGGAGCTCTGGAAGCTGTAAATTGTTGCAATCTGAGAAGATGTGTGACTTTCTCTCACAGATGAGTTTTGTTCTAGGCAGAGGAACAAGCACTTGCTCCATGTTTCCTAATCCCAAATTATCAGAGGTAGGCAACATTGTACTTAACCGTGTTGCCACTTGCAGCTGCTAGAAAGAAAGAAAGAAAGAAAGAAAGAAAGAAAGAAAGAAAGAAAGAAAGAATAATAGATTTGCCTTTCTACAGCTTCTTTAGAAAGCCATCAAGTGCTATTCTGAAGATGCTGTTGAAAAGTAAGGGGAGGGGAATTCGAGAGCCAGTGTGGTGTAGTGGTTAAGTGCGGTGGACTCATAATCTGGTGAACCGGGTTCGATTCCCTGCTCCTCCACATGCAGCTGCTGGGTGACCTTGGGCTAGTCACACTTCTCTGAAGTCTCTCAGCCTCACACACCTCACAGAGTGTTTGTTGTGGGGGAGGAAGGGAAAGGAGATTGTTAGCCGCTTTGAGACTCCTTTGGGTAGTGATAAAGCGGGATATCAAATCCAAACTCTTCTTCTTCTTCTTCTATGGGCAGCTCATACTTCTGCAAAGGTATAATGCAAGTGTTATCCAGTTTAAAAACTGATCGCAAACCTAAACTTGCAAGATCCCAAATCATTCCTGAGTGTGGGATGAATTTAAAATATGAAATATCAGAGCCTTTTATGTGATGGCTGCATGATTGTAAATCAGTGCTTGTTGTTGTTTAATTGTTTAGTGCTTACCAGTGCTTACAATCAGACAAATATTATTACTTGCAGCTGCTTGCCTCTTTCCTTCATTGTATCCTTGGGAATAGCCTGACATGACATAGACCAGTCAGAAGACGCTGTACACATTTTTTAATATGATACACACTCTGGGCCAATTTTGGGTTGTTCTAAACCAGGATTCCCCAACCTTCCAAATTGATGAAGGAAATTCCTCTAACACTAACAAAATATCTTTGAAACACATAGTTTATTATATTTTAAAATGACGCTTACATTCAAATGCATCTTAATCAGCCTCATGTGCATTCAAATGCATCTAAATGATTCTGCAGTTTCATCCTGTGATAGTACAACTTGAATAAATGCACCTTTGCAAAGATGCATCAGAATAATAATAATTCACTTCCCCCATTCATAAGCACTACAAACCCCCTGTTGCAGTGCAGCCTTGTTTAACAAAAGTCACAATCAGGACAAATATGCACTGCAGTAACGAATTCGTCAAATTTCCAATGGATATGAACATTTGGCAGGTAACTTATTTCAGATTCACTGAGACTTCCCAGGAAGGAATTTGAAGCAGGAATAGTTTTCCTGGTTCCATGTGTGTGTTTGACATGCACTGAGCAGAAGTAACTTTAAAGTTATAGTGTAAAAAAACAAGAGGAGGGGAAAGTCTGCAGAAGAGTGCTCCAGATGAATCTAAGCACTACTGATTAACACCAGTTTTTGAAATGTTAATTAGTTTTACACTTAACAGCTTGTCATTGTCTAAAAGGGCATTGGAGCAAACTTTACAAAGTGCAGACTGAGGAGTTTTTAACTCCTTAGTGCCAAGGCTGGCACATATCCACATGCTCTCAATGGTGTTATGAGTAGACAATTATTAATTAGCTGTAGTAGGTTGCAAAACAATGGCCTGGGTGTCTCTACAATGGCAAATTAGAGAAACAAGTACAATTTATATGAAGAAACACTTCAGTTCTATATATATTTTACAAAGTTATTTTGGGGGCTGACTTTTTTTTAATGTAATTTAAGTCAGGGTGTCAGATGTACCATTTGATTTAGTATCCATGCAGCTGACTTGTGTTATGCATTATTTCATCAAGATACAGCGAGCAAATGATCACATTATTTATCTAAGAGTTCTGGAGAGCAACAATCCTCTTGTATTCATACAGGTTATGGGCCAACTTGATTTCTACAAGTCAAAACAAAGAGTACCTTAACAGGCCCAATTCCATGTGAAAGCAATCCCCTTGGTTCTTCTTTGAGCGACATGTGTTCCTTCTGCAACTCTTGTAATATTAGTTAATCTTTCACATCAAATGTAGTTGTTTTAATTTCTGAAAACCGTAATCCTGTTGCAGAACTTCACACTACAATATTGTGAATTGTGGTAGATTCTGAACTGTAGTGCTTGCTATTAGTCACATGGTCTGACTTGTTGCTGAGGAGAAACTTCTCCACAGAGAACTTCCCCTTCACATTTGTGGAGGTGTGTGCTCCAAATTGGGGACAATTTAATGGTGCAGAGTTAAATGGCTCCTGGAAATGGAGTTACTGTCAGCAGCAGAGCAGTAGTGGAGCTGTGGCATTTGGCCTCCTCCTTTTATTTTAATGAGAACAAAAGACAGCTGGCTGCAACTCTCATCACTTCCAACACCACATGCCCCTAAAACAGGAATCTGTCTGTGGTGTTCCCTGGTCCGGGGTTCAGGTTCTGGCTCGTGTTCCAAGGATGCTGGCTGTGATGGGCCTGTTTGGTCTGGCGCAACCGGCTCGCTCAGTCGTGGTTCTGGTTCCGGTGTCCTTTCGGCCTCGCAGGTCCTCTCTGTATTTACTGATTCTGCCTCTCCTGCTGGCCCCTCCTGCTCTATGGGCCTCACTGCCGCTCTGTTCCCTTGGGACTCCTCTGACCTTTCCTCCTCCTGGTTTTCTCCCGGGAATCGTCGCCGTATCTGGTCGCAGTGGCGGCGCCAGCATTGCCCCCCATCCGTTAGCACCTCGTATGACACTAGGCCAGTGACCCTGGTGACTGTGGCGGGTACCCATGCTGGGCCTGCCCCAAAATTCTTTGCGTACACTGGGTCCTGGGCCTCGAAGGTCCGGGGGTTCCTGCCTTCCCCCACCACTACCTCATCCTGAGCTCTATCGGGGTGAAGGCGGTCCAATCTGATTGCAAGGCGCCTACCCATTAGTAGTTCAGCGGGGCTCCGGCCAGTCGTTGAGCTGGGGGTGCTGTGCTGTGCTAGGAGGAATGTGGCAAGGCGGTACTCCCAATCCCCTTGCGTCATGCGGCGAAGGGTGTCCTTGGTGGTCCGCACCATGCGTTCTGCTTGGCCATTGGTGGCAGGGTGGAATGGCGCCGAACGGATGTGGCGGATGGCGTTCTGCGCTGTGAAGGTTTGGAATTCTCCTGACGTGAATGCAGTCCCGTTGTCTGAGACGAGAGTGTCAGGGAGCCCGTGGGTTGCAAACAGCCTGCGTAGTACCCGGATGGCTGCGGATGTAGAAGTGGACGGTACCAGTGCGACTTCCAGCCATTTGGTGTAGGAGTCCACCACTATGAAGAATGTTTTCCCCTGAAAGGGGCCAGCGAAGTCCACATGCAGGCGTGACCATGGTGCTCGGGTGGACTCCCAGGACTGGACTGGGGCCCTTGGGGGATCTGGGCGGGATTCTTGGCAGGCCTGGCAGTGTTTGACCCAGGCCTCTATCTCTCCGTCGATCCCCGGCCACCACACATAACTCCTGGCCAGGGCCTTCATTCTTACTACCCCTGGGTGTGTCTCGTGTAGGGCTGTGAGGACCCTTTTGCGGAGGGGCTGGGGAACAACGACCCTGCTTCCCCATAACAGGCACCCCTTGTGGGCCGACAGTTCATGTTTGCGGGTTGTGTAGCCAGCGAATTCTGGCCCAGGGCTGTTGCTGGGCCATCCCCTCCACACCCAGTCCAGGACCCGGGAGATGACCCTGTCTTTCTTGGAATGGTGTGCAACTTCTTGTGCCTGAATGGGGCGGTCGGGAAGCAGCTCCAGGCTCATAACCTCTTGTGCAGGTGCTGGGTCGGGGCCTGTTTCCGGTAGTGGTAGCCTGCTGAGGGCGTCCGCATGGCCCATCGCCTTCCCCGGTCGGTGAATCAGTGCATACTGGTAGCTGGCAAGGAAAATTGACCACCTGAGGACGCGAGGAGACAGCACTTGGGGGGTCTGCTTTTCGGGGGCAAACAAGCCAAGCAACGGCTTGTGGTCAGTCACCACGGTGAAGGGCCGCCCGTACAAGAAATCATGGAATTTTTTTACTCCCTTCACAATTGCCAGCCCCTCCTTGTCTATTTGTGAGTAGTTCCGTTCGGTTGCGCTGAGTGTCTGGGAAAAGTATGCTACTGGTACCTCTCTTCCATCCGGGAGTTGGTGTCCCAGGACAGCGCCAATGCCATAGGGTGAGGCGTCGCATGCTAGCACCACCGGCAGCCTCTCGTCGAAGTGTGCCAAGACCGAGTTTGAGACAAGCAAGTCCTTGACTGCCTGGAATGCAGCCTCCTGGCGCTGGCCCCACACCCAAGGGGCCCGCTTGTCCAGAAGTCTGTGTAGGGGCTCTGCTACCGCCGCTTTGTGGGGAAGGAAGGAATGGTAAAAGTTCAATAGTCCCAAGAAGGCCTGAAGTTCAGTCTTGCTCTTGGGCACTGGGGCATCACAAATGGCCCGTACCTTGTCCCCAGTCGGGTGGACCCCTTCTGCGTCCACCATAAATCCCAGAAAGTCCACCTGAGGCACTCCTAGTAGACATTTTTCCCGCTTCACCTTGAGACCCGCCGTCTGGAAACGGTGCAGAACGGTGCGGAGGCGGTCCTCAAACTCCTCTGGTGTGGGCCCGGCAATCAACACATCATCGAAGAAGGGGGTGACGCCAGGAATTCCTTTAAGGAGAGAGTCCATTAGGTTCTGGAATATGCCTGGTGCCACGCTGACGCCGAATTGCAGCCGCTTTACCCTGAACGCTCCTCTGTGCGTCACAATCGTCTGTGCCTCTGCTGTGGCCTCATCTACTGGTAGCTGTTGATATGCTTGGGCCAAGTCCAGCTTGCCAAAAATTTTCGACCCAGCCAGGGTGGCAAGGACATGGCTGACCACTGGCACTGGGTATGCATGGGCCGTGAGGGCCTTGTTTATGGTACATTTGTAGTCTGCGCAGATGCGGACCGAACCATTAGGCTTGACGGGTGTGACAATTGGGGTTTCCCAGGGGGCATTAGGCACCGGCTCCAGCACTCCTTGCTCCACGAGTCGGTCCAATTCCTCGTCTATACGGGGTTTCAGGGCGAACGGGACCCGGCGGGCCTTGAGCCTGACTGGTCGTACTGCGGGGTCAAGCTGTAGAGCAATGGGGGGGCCCGTATACTGTCCCAATTTCCCATCAAAACCCCCAGAAATTCCTTGCATATGGCGTCCACGTCCACTTGTAAGCTAGTGTTGTTCACCCCGGTGACGGCTAGCCCCAGTGGTCCAAACCATGCCAATCCCAGTAAGCTAATGTAGGGGCCCTTGACCACAAGCAAGTCCAGTTGCCGCGTCCGCCCTCGGTATTGCACCCTGAAGGTTCCCACCCCCATTGTGGGGACCTTACGTTTCTGGAAGTCCCGGAGGGTGAATGGGGCTGGCCTGAGTTTGGGACCCCCAGTAGGACACAGTTTCCTTAAGGTCCTTGCCGAGATTATGGATAGATTTGAACCCGTGTCAAGCTCCATGCGGCATGGGGCCCCCTCTATCTGTACCTCCACATAAATTTTCTCTACGTTGGGGTGGGGCAACTGGTATACCTGGAAGTCCGTGAGCTCCGTTGAGTTGCCTTGGTGCGTTGGGCCCCGGGACCTGGGGCTCTTGGATTGGTCATCTGATGCCTGGCGTCGGGTGGGCCGAGCCCGACACACCCGGGCGATGTGTCCCGATTTTCTGCACTGCCTGCACTCTGCGTTGCGGAAACGGCAGGTCCTCCTCTCGTGACTTTCTCCACAGCTTGCGCAGTTCCCTCCTTCTCGTCGAGGCAGCTGTGGTATGTGGGCTGCTTGAGTGCGCTGCTGTACTCGGTGCACCTCCTCCCTGTTGGATCCTGAGTCGTCGGTGAGGTCTTCGTGGTGGACCCTCGGTTGGGACGGCTGGCTCGGCCGTGCCTCTTGCGTCGACTTCTCAGCAGCTTCCGTTGCCAGGGCCTCCTCCAGAGCGACCTGGAACGTTAGGTTCTTCTTAGCGTAGAGGCGTCGTTGCAGCTTCTCATCCCTCAGGCCACCGACGAGGCGGTCACGAAGCATGTTCTCCAGCTCTGAGAAGTTGCAGAACCGGGCGGCTTGGCGGAGAGAGGTCACAAACCCAGTTATGGTTTCCCCAGGGGCTTGCCGCTTTGCGTAGAAGGCATTTCGACGAGCCACCACTGAGGGCTGTGGCGAAAAGTGCCCCTTCAGCTGTTCCATTATTGTTTTGTATGGAACTGTAGCGACGTCTTCAGGCGCAAGGAGAGCCCGGGCGATTTCAAACGTCTCCTCTCCGCAGACGCTGAAGAATATTGCCCTCTTCTTGGCGTCTTCTTCATCGGTGACCCCTTTGGCTTCTAGGAGGAAGGTGAAACGGGAGGCGTACGCTTCCCAGTCTCCAGATGCTGGGTTGAACGGCGAGAAGCTGCTGTCGGTTGCCATTCTGAGTTCCTTGTGTCCCGGAGCTGAAGCCTGGATACACGGTGCGAGGCAGCGGTGCGGCAGGTGGCGGTGCTGCGGTGCTGTGTGTGGCAGTCAGCTCAGCGGGATCCCACCTTCGTCGCCAGTGAAATATACTCAGGGTCGCAGAGTGATTTCATGCTCTTTATTCAGCTCATAGTGGTGAGGAGGAATGAATGAAAGTCCCCTCAAAGTATCTGCTTTATATACATTATTTACACAATGGGCTGCACATGATTGGCTAATTCTGGAATTCTACTGTAAGCCAATCAGGTTGTGGATTCACTTATATCTGGAGCATGATTGGGTGGTTCCTGCCAACCAATCAGACTGCTGCATTGTTCTAGGACCAATCAGACTGATGCATTCTGAATCCTATTGTTCTAGGACCAATCAGACTGCTGCGATTTGGATCCTATTGTTCTAGGACCAATCAGACTGCTGCAGTTTCGATCCTATTCAACTCAGTACATAACACTGTCGGATTTATGGCAACTGCCACCACAAACAATAGTCGCCACCATTTTTTGTGGTGGCTGTTTTCCGGGGGGGGGGGGAGGATCATTGGCATGTAAACGCTAAGAGGAACTTGATAAACATCATCACTAAAATGCTATTTAAAAACCTGCTACTGTCTTGTTACCACCTGAATGTCTCTCCACACAGAGAACTATTTAAAAATCCACACACAAATTGAGAAATAACCCAAAGGCTTCTTCCAAATTTGCCACCCACAAATAGGCACCAAACTGTGAGGGGGGATGGGTTAGGGAGGATGAGTTTTCATTCAGCATTAATCTTATCCAGGGGTATTTACAATTTCTTCTGGGATTCTGGAGTTCAGATTATCTGATCTGGTTCCCGAAAGGCAGTAGAAATTGTTTTTTGCTCTATTCCCCCATCACCACCAATTCAAAATGTTATCTAGAGCACCACCCATGTCTCTTACAGCGGCTTTCCTGTCTACATTACTGATCCAATTATCTACCTTCCTCAAATTATGATTTAATTTCATGTATAGTAGTATCAAGATTCTTTCAATAAAGACATATATCCAGCACAGTTTATGAAAACCTCAGAGCCAAACAAGAAAATAATAAAACAATTAAAAATTACAATGAAAATAGCAGGTGTATATCAGAAGTGGGTAACCATTAGCCCTCCAGATGTTGCTGGACTATACAGCTGTCATCATCCTGGCCATTGGCCATGCTGACTGGGCCTGATGGGAGCTGTAGTTTAGCATCATCTGGAGAACCAAATGTTCCCCATGCTTGGTATAAACAGTAGTTTGGTGTTGCTGTTTTTAATGAGCATCAGCTAAGACTTCCATAGGGTTCTACCATTGAGAAAGTTGTCTCCCTAGTTGTCACACACCTTGCCCCAGAAGGCATGGGCACCTGTGGACATCCAGCAATAGTTGCTTCACTTGAAACAAGTCCAAATGCTTTGGGATCTCACGAAAAGCCTCTATGGATGTATCAATAGATGCTGCTTTCTATTGGGCCAATACGCATGGAAAGGGTTTAACCAAATGTTACACGCACCCAGTGAAGTTGATCTACTTTAGAGTAATTTCCCACAGAGGCGGTTGTATTTAAATTGACAGGACAATCTCTAACCCTGTATGAATATCATGTGTGGTGTTCACCTGTGTTTTACAGACCTATTGAAATAAATGAACATGACTAACTCCATGAATTTCAGTGGCTATACTCTGAATAAAGCATAGTTGACTACCAACCCATACTGTACATCACCACAACTTTTATTGACATATTTGCAGTTGTGTTTTCAATGGGAACAAATGAGAAAATATACATAAGGTGTGTTATATCACACATTATGCATATAAATCATGCTCTGAGTGTATATTTATTGAGTTGAGCTCTTTGTAGTTTGTTATCCTGCATTCCTTGACACTACTGAAGGTTTATTGCAACATGCTTTAACATAAGATTCAGCCACTCCTGTCCTCCGAAATCTTCCACAATTTCTACCTTGCATTTAGGCAGTGCCACCCCCCCCCCGAGGGTATTCAAGGGTACGCAGTACTGGCACTTTTTTGTAGAAGAAAAGCACTGGTTAAAAGTCTGGTACTTACTGTAACAATGTCCTGGTGAGTACCTGCACGGTTTTCTAGGAGGAAAGGTTCTGCATTTAGGCAGAATTCTTACTTCTAAACTCACTGCTTTTGCACGTGCAACTATCAGATGTTTAACAAAAAACTTATGCAACTATAGAACTTTCAGTTCCATATGCATTGTGTTTCCTATGCAACAAATCTAAAACTTAAGTATATAAACATTAAAATTAGAATTGTTCTCTCCTCCAGTTTAACAAGAAGAAGACACCCCAAGCAAAAAAAAAAAAAAAATCCGCTCTGGATTGGTGTTAAGAGTGACGATGGAATGTTTCAGTTTTCCTTATTCCGTAACATCTTCTATAAGATGTCCAGTCCAGGGTGGGGGGTTGGAATCTGTTAATAGAGTCTTTTATGTTTTGGCACCCACTTTGCAGAATGCTCTCCCTTCTGAAATATGGGAGCCTCCTACTTTGGGATGTTCTCCCTGCCTGTTGCATACTGATTTATTTAACTGACTTTCACTGACTATCTCTATCAAATCTCAGGCCCTTGGTGGCTGCTGTTATGATGTTTTTTCCCTGATAATTTTTGTATTGTTTTAACAGCTCTGTTATTCACTGTATCAAAATGTTAAAAGATTTTTAATAAATAAATAAATACAAATAATATTTCCTCTGGAGGCAGAAGAGGTGGTAGTGTGGGAATATGCGGCAGGACAAGGGATAGCACTGTGGAGGGGGAAAGTGGGTATTTTTCAAAGAAAGAAAACCCTGAAAATGAACAATGTTTTTTTAAAAAAAAAACCAACAACAACAACTGCGGATGCTGCATTCTCTATACGCAATGTGGGTATAATACTACATTGGTCAGCAACCATAATGTAGAAAGGTAATGTGCAAGTGTTTTTATATGCTTCTCAGAATTATAAAGGGAGTGTGAGTGGATTTTAAACATTTTGATTAGCACCACAAAGATTTTAATGCTTTATTTAAACAGTTTGCTATAGGGCAAACACATTTGGTAGACAAGTAAAATGAAAGCACAGGCATCAGTTTCTCTGTTTCCTATTAAGTAATGTTGCGAAGTAAGCAGAAGTTGGATTCAGATATCAGATAATTATCTTCACACTGTGTGTCACAGTAAATAATTTTAATTGGTTTAACTTCAGGGACCATTACTGGCCTAATTAGAAACATGAAAAGGCTACAAGTATTAGGAAATATCCTGAAGGAACGAGAACATTAGCAATTCTGTCAAGCCATTTTAAAAATAAGTACACAGAAGCAGTCGCATTTCAGTAAAAGGCAGATCACTTGAAAGGTGCTTTTAGGAAAACAGTACTTGTGAATTTGTTATAAAAGAACTCTGAGGATAAGTGCAGAGATTCCATAGCGGTTTGACATGTGTTATTACTGTGTTAAAGGCACGCTAGTACCGATTGCTGTTTTTAAAAAGCCCAGGTTAACTTTCTCTGAATTACACAGAAATGACAGAGCAGAGAGGCCTGGAGAGACGATGATTTACAGGGCAAACTAGCAAGATCACTTGGTTGAAAAAGGGAGACCCAGAGGTTGGCTTAAAGTTTCTCTTGGTTTCTTGGTTATTTCCACTTCACTTTTTCCTCTGTTTCATACAGGATCTTTTCACATTCCCATCCCTGTAAGTCACTGCAATAAGCATCTGGAATCAGGCAAAAGCTGCTCCAGAAAATGTAGTGATGCCACAGTTATGGTTGCCTACTTATCACAAGGAAATTGTCCTACCTGCTTCTGTGTCATCAAAAGCAGTGTTGTCTGAAAAAGCCATCCGTCGAAGTTTTCCATTGCATGGGGATTAGGGATGAGCATCCCAAGGATGCTCCAAAAGGCCCAGGCTTTTAGGACTACAGTAGTACCTCAGGTTACAGGCGCTTCAGGTTACAAACTCCGCTAACCCAGAAATAGTACCTCGGGTTAAGAACTCTGCTTCAGGATGAGAACAGAAATTGTGGTGTGGCGGCAGCGGGAGGCCCCATTAGCTAAAGTGGTACCTCAGGTTAAGAACAGTTTCAGGTTAAGAACGGACCTCCAGAACAAATTAAGTACTTAACCCGAGGTACCACTGTACCTCATTTTGGTAGTGCTTACAAAAGGTTCAAGAGCACTCATAGAGCACTCATGTCTGAAGCACCAGCTCCCCTACCCCTATTACTGTCTTTCTGCCTGCGCCCAAGGGAGAGCAACTAACCTGCAGTGGCAGAGAAGTCAGCTGAGAAGTTATAGGTGACAAGAGGTGCTCTTGGTAGAGTATTCATTCTCCTTGGGGTGGGGGTGGAGCTGCAAGTTCCAGCATTTCTGGGTGGAAAATGGTGCTGTTTGTGCCAATTTTCACCAGGGAGAACATCCTACAGTGCTCATAGTTATTATTTTCCCCTTACACAGAATGTGCCTGTATTTTTATTGCCATATACCTCTTACTGCACTTTGAAAAGCATGAATGTCTCTACTAGCATTGGCATGCCTATTCTCACCTAATCACCCTAACTGCAGAGAAGTCGTACAGTATGAAAGACTAGACATGATTTATTTGTAGTCCTTACTCCCATTTCCCCTCTGCTATGGAGATGCTACAATGTGAGTCTGAAGGAACGTATAATCTTACCCATATTTCCAATCTACCATTCCAAAGAAATAGCCCAGTTCACGTTGGAGACCAAGGGCTATATTCCCTCTAGGCCAAGCCTTCCAGAGCCAACATGCTGTTTATGGGCATGGAGAGGCAAAAGTGGGCAGAGCAATGAAAGCAACTCTTATCAGGAGCCAATATTCCAGCTGTGGAGAAGTCCAAAAAATCTTTTTTAAAGATATTTTGTTAGTCTTTCCCCACAGAATTTGACAATATTCAATTCACTTTCAGTATAATAACTGCTTACATTTTAACTTTCCATCCTTACGTCCATGATGTTCCTGTTGTATTCTTTTATCTGTTACCATAACACCATTTATTTTCTGTTGTATTGTATCTTATGTTACAATCATTTACAGTGGTACCTCAGGTTAAGTACTTAATTTGTTCCGGAGGTCCGTTCTTAACCTGAAACTGTTCTTAACCTGAAGCACCACTTTAGCTAATGGGGCCTCCCGCTGCCGACGCGCCACTGGAGCACGATTTCTGTTCTCATCCTGAAGCAAAGTTCTTAACCCGAGGTACTATTTCTGGGTTAGCGGAGTCTGTAACCTGAAGCGTCTGTAACCTGAAGCATATGTAACCTGAAGTACCACTGTATTCATTTTCCTTCCCTTGCCTATTCCTCAAATACTGCTCATTTGGCTATAGTTTTTTCTCAAACAGTCTGAGAAGAACCTCCACTCTTTAGCAAAATTCTCATCTTTTGGATATCTTATTTTTGCTGTCAACTTCACCATGTCTACATTAACATTAAACATTAACATTAAAATCCATTCTTCTTTTGCTAGGACTTCTTCTTCCCACTTCTCCGCATATGGGATTCTGGCTGCAGTACATAAACAACCAAAAATCTGAAAACTGTACACACACATGCCTCCATACTCCATTCAGGCAACTAAGAAGCATTATTGCAAGGCAAGGACACATTCTGGTTGGCCCAGAACACATAAGAAACAGGAGCGGCTTGTCTGGTGGGGCACAGCTGGAGCAACAGCTTCCCAGCTGTGGTGTCAGAGCAGAGAAGATGACATAGCCTGAGAAGGTCTATGGCTTGGGGAGAGTCCCAAGTGCCCAAGAGATGTCTGGCCTGGAAGCTCTCCACCCCTTTGGCAGACCCTATTATCTTAAGAAAATCTTCCTGTCTATATTCCTCCCAAGATTACAAAGTCAAATGCATTCTTCAAAGGCCTTTTAAAAAATTGTTTTCATTTGATTTAGTTGCTCTTGTGTTATGTTGTTACTGGCTTAAACCTGCTAGTGTGTATATGCTTGTGTATGGGAGTCACTTTGAGAACTGGTACTGAAGAGCATGGTATTAAAATCTTTTTAAAATAAATTAAGCTTTAAACTGATGACACTAGGGGGTTTAGATTTAGAATTTCAAATTTTGATCTGCTTTTCTATTGTTTGTATTTGTTTCATGCTGTATGCTGCCCTAAAATCTGTTATGACAAAGGGCCATGGGGAAAAAATGTTCTGCATAAATACTTTCAAAGCTGAAAGCGGTAGAAAATTATTTATTCCAATGCATATTCAAAAGAACAACTTTATTTCAAGTGTTCAGGGTTCCAATCACCCTCATTAGAAAGTATTCCACTTTCTCTATTCCCCAGCACCCATTCCCCTCCTTTTTTTACAGAACAGATTTAGGGTGCATTTGGTGGTGAGATGGTGGAAGTTCAGTTGTGCAAGCAGAAACTCTTGCACTAACAGGATGACTGACTTAGTACAGTAGTACTTTGGATACAAACCTTAGGGGATATATATAGATGAGAGATAGAGATAGAGATAGAGATAGAGATAGAGATAGAGATAGAGATAGAGATAGAGATATTTCCCCCAAAGCATGCTGGGAAACAGGGACTTCCTGTTTCTCAGTGTTTGTGTTTCAGCTCCAGTCCTACCAGTATTCACCACCTGAGTTTGTTATCAGAGGCAATGATACTGACTTTCAACATTTAGGAAGACTAAACATTGTCAGTATTTTATTTCAAAAATTGCAACAAAAGTGCCACCAAGATGTTATTCTCCACTCCCTTCCCTGTACTCAGTGACATTTACGGTAATGTGTAATGGTTTGCTCAGGGGCATCTTGCCCATAGAGGCAAGTGGCACGGGGCACAACGGTGCCAAGTTCTGGAGGGCACCAGGGAAGAGGCAGAGGCTGGACGCGGCACCTCCCAGCATCAGCTCACTGCCCTTGCCCACCTCCGCCATGCCGTGCCTCTGCCATGCCATGCCTGGAGCCTCTGCCTGCCGTGGCCACCGCAGCACAGGCGCCAGGGAAGAGGCAGAGTCTGGGCGCGGCGCCTCCCAACATCAGCTCACCGCCCTCACCCGCCTCACTGAAGCAGCGCCGCGTCCAGAGCCTCCGCCTCTTCCCGACCAGAGGAGCCGCCCTCCAGCCACTGCCCATCTCCTCCAGCCCTGCAAAGCTGCCGGCAGCGCTGTAAAAATGTCAGCAACTCTAGGAAATGGGGGAGGGGGTGTAGGAGGGATCTTTGCACCTTGGCGCCAGATATACTTAAGACGGCCCTGGGTTTGTTTCAGTAACATTTGTGATGTGTGTATCTGGAAGTAATCCCACATTTCCATGCAGTTATTCCAAATGCTAGTGGTGTGAATTGAGGATTTATATCTATGACTATCTACTGCTTTCTTTATCTGTCCTAGGCAGCAGGTTCCTTATCAGACAGCTTTATAATTATGAAAGTAGCTGCATATTAATGATCCAATGCTTACACAAACAAGCGGCCTTGGAGAAATCTAATGGAGATTTGATTTTGCTTAATTAAACGTAAATAATGTTTAAACTTGTAGATTCCAGAATCCTTTAGATGTTTTAATGTGTACAAAATATTGTTATAAATGCAATGTTTAGCTATTATCCTTCTGCTCAGGTAGTAAAGCAAAACTGCTACAAATAGTTTAAATCAAGTTGTTCATACTGATTTGGGGACGCAGAGAAGCGTCAGCTCTCCTGCCTTCTGCCCTTTCATACTGTCATATGTGCGCCAACCAGGGCTGGATTTAGATGAAGTGAGGCCCTAGGCTTCTCCACTTGTGAGGGCCCTTCCCATCCCCCACCCTCACAACTAAAAGAAAATGGAAGAGTGTTATTAACCAAATTGAGTGAAACCAAGGATAATGACGGGTATGTAAAATTCTGCAATTGACAATTTCTCCTCTAAAGGACATAAGATGTTATTGTTAAATACTATGGTGATTTAAAAAAATGCATAAAATTTATACTGAATAACTTTTGCAATAACTGAACTTTGTAAACCTTTTGTGGCCTGGGCAGGCCTGGAAATAGTTCCCATGTCTTGTTCCTCTCTAAGGACTCAAGGTTAAACTTCGGACCTCTTGGAAGCGTGAACATTCCCAAACCTTCTCTGAGTTATGAACAACAGCTGTATCTGCTATGACTATTTTAGCAAACTCTTCAGCATACCTTTTGGGTGGTTTACCCTTTGTGGCCCTTTCAGATCTGCATACTCTACACAAGTTTTCCATGCTAGGCTTCTCCTCTTTCTGGGCAGGCCGGGTCGTCCTCTTATATACCTGCTGGGATTGGCAAGGCATCTGACCCTCAACTGAATCTCATAGCTCTCCTGTAGCTGCCTCTGATTAGTTATGATTTAACTCTCTCTCTGCTCTCTTTTGACCTACATTTTGGAGCTTTATAATTTAGGAAGACTTTGGAAGAACTGGTTGACAAGTCTTATCAGTTGCTGACGTATGAGCGGATTTAATTTCCTGCTATTCTGTGCTTCTGGTGCACCAGGGTTTACACCAGCGTAATAGAGTTGGCCAGGATGCCAGAAGGAATACAATTTACAAGCTTTCTCCACTATCTGCACAGCATGGGGTGTTTAGTCAACAGTGCAAAGGCTGAGCTGAAGCATTCCCTGATGGTTACCTGCTTTCAGCAATAAGGGTCACTGTTTGGTAGTACCCAATTGGTTAGCTGTCAGATTCTAGAGCTCCCTATTGATGGCTCTTAGGTAATTCACAAAATACAAAGTGTTCATTCATAAAGCAGTAACATAAATCTCCATTGCTACATATTATATATGTGTATATTTTAGCAGTTGAATGTACAAGTTTATGGCCATGCTGTAGTGTAGTGCTTATGTGACTGTGAATAAAAGGTGGCTGGGCTCATTGTCTCGGGGTTTGGGGGGGGGAGAGGTGACAAAACTGATTTCCAAACAATTCCCCCCTTTATTTCCATAACAAGTCCTTGAGTCTGTATTCTGAATGGTGACACCAGGGACCTAGAAGGTGCAGGACTTGTCAGTCCAACCCCTCCACAGTCTCATCAGGGCTGACCTTAAGGCAATTGGAGCAACTGGGCCAACTTCGGCCCCACAGGCTGCTCCTAAGGGGGGCCCTGCACCAGGGCAATCTAGAGGGATTTTATTTATATCTATAAGATTTTGCAAATTTTGGCTGTGAATTGGGACCCTACAAAAAATAAATAAATCAAGTTGTGCCCCACTGCTTCAAATTGGGTCCCACTGGCTAGCCCTGAGTCTAATAGTTGCTGGGCCTGAGTTGCCCTGCTCTTGCATGAAGTCTTGGGTTTACATTTTTGGGAGAGGGGAGACTGCCCGCTGGGGAGCAGGAGGGCTGGCGAGGCGCCCTAGATATAGAGGCCCTAGGCTTCAGCCTACTTAGCCTATACATAAATCCAGCACTGGTGCCAACCTCCACTGAGAGTCTTAGGGCTTGACAACAGTCAAAGCTGTCAGCCATAGCTGAACCAGAAACCAATATGCTGTGGGACAAACCTAAACTCAGGACAGCAGAGAAAATCAGAAGGGAAGGACAAGGCAGGAGGTAGGTCTGAGGAGCAACCAGAAGTCAAGATCAAAGAATAGCAAAGGATAACAGGAACACAACAGAGTTCAGGAGGACCATTTTGCTCAAGGAAGGCTTTTATTCTTGTTCTTGCACAGGGAGATCAAATGGCTAGCCTGAGTGGGCAGAGTCAGCCTGGGATCTGAAGATACTTCGTTGTGAAGTTATCACCTGCAGTTCAGTGCAGTTCAGCATACAAGAGAGCTCCACACACATCCTAGAACCCCTTACAACTTGCTTCTCATGCTATCTCCCAAAGTTCCTCTGGACTCTTATACCAGCACACCCATCACCTTGATTTTTAACAGGCTGCGCCATCTAGGTACGATCATTGTCTGGTCTGCACCATGTTCATTTTTACTTATTGTGTGCACATAAGGGAAATGGTAGCATTATTGAATCTGTATTCCATCCTTCCTCCAGGTGACTCAGAGCAGTCACAAGCTTAATAAGTAGGTTAGTGGTTTTCATATCAGCCTAGAGATCTCTGAATGAAGTCACCATGCTGCATGGACTGTCCTGGCTCTTCTCTATACCACATGAACAACCCACACATGTGATCAAACTGAACACACAAGGGTATACATGAGTGTTTGTCACTTGATGACTTGCAGTGTGGACAACTATGTGAATTTTCCTCCCTGAAAAGCAATGAATTCCAGGTCGTATGCCTTTGTCACTTGATCTTTTACACTTGCAGTGTAAAAGGAACATTAGAAAGTGAGACAGCAGCCCATAAAACTAACTCAATCAGCTCCATCTCTGAATGCAGCCTAAGGCTGCAATCCAAGCCCCCTTTGCTTCAGGCTGGAGGTATTTATTCACCGCCACAACAGGGCATTATGGGGGTGAGGAGTGGCTGGACCATCCTGGGATGCACTGGAACCCAGGATAGCCTTGCTGCTGTCACTTGATGACATTTGTCCCAGTCTGGGCCCAGCCAGCTCTGCCATTCAGTCATGCCTCACTGCAGCTCACTCAGGATTTGGATGGTCCTGTAAACATATGTTCAGTATTGTACCTTTGCATAGAGTATGAGTGTGATAAATTCACTCAAACCCATATCTTTTGATATTAAAGCTCTGTTTTCCTTTGGCTACCAACACATGTATTATCTATCTATTATGAATCTCTCACCTGCTTTCTTTTAGTCTGGTGCTCAAAGTAGGCTAATTGTGGTGTGTTCATGTATTCAACAGCTTCTGCTGCCAAGCCTCCTACAATGACCTATATTTAGTAGTTTGGTTTTATATCTTTATTTTTATTTTCTTGCTCATTCCCCTTTGACTGCTCTCCATTTCCATTAACTTTTATTTTCAGTGTATGCAATAATGAGAGCAGGAGTGCAATTGACCTACAGGCTCCATGATATGGAAAGCTGTATTTGATTATCAGCAATGCCATACTCCCCCCACAGACAAAATGCAAAAAGTCTACGAGAGCAAATACATTAATGCCTTTTAATATGCCCAATCAAACACAGAATTTGTTAGCTTATTCCTCTGCACATAGTTCTGTTTAGGCATTTATTTCCTGTTGCTAGATTAAGCTCTATTTTTAATATAGATGCTTAAGGAATTCAATCTTTGTGAATTATGACTGAGCTGATCTGCACCTCCCAGATTAGCATGCGGATCAGGAAAAAAAAGTTTTTAAATACATGATCAAATACAATTTTTTTGGACAGGTTTTTTTAAAAAAACAATTGTACATTAATGTGGCAATGGGACAGCATGCATGTGTGTGAACACATGTGAAATGACAGAGACCAGAACTACACTGGTCTGTCCATCCCTAATTCACTTATATGAAGATCTAAACTTGCCATGTACAACTAAAGCATAACAATGAGCTGAAACAATTCAGAGCCTGTAAAAATTGTATGGTGTTATCTTTTGCAGTAAAATATGCCAAGCAAACTGATCTCATTGCAACTTTGCCCTCAGTTTAAATCTTTATCAGTTATCAGTGGCAAAGTCATCTTTATAATTGATGTAATCTAAGATTTTTGTTTGGTGACGGGGAAATCTGTAAGTCAGGAATGCAGAACCTATGGCCTGCTGGACTATAAGTCCCATCATCTCTGACGATGCTGCTTTGGGGCCGATTAGAACTGCAGTCCATCAACATGTAAAGGACAAAGTTTCCCCCTGTACTTGAACTTAAAGTTTTAACATTCATTTACCATATTTTTCCATGTATAACACGCCACCATGTATAAGACAACCCCTATTTTTGGGGGGGACCGCAACAAAAAATGGGGGAGGGGGAAATGCCCAGAGTTCTTTAGCTTGGGGGGGGGGTTGCCAAGATTTGTTGAGTTTTTTTGGGGTCACCACCACCAATCACTCTACAGCCTGCCCACCAATGAAAATCGCACACATCGTCATGGCCACCAATCGTGTGCAGGCCTTGCCACAGCAACCAATCACATGTCCAGTTGCCACTGCCAATCTCCTGCTGGCTGCTGCCACCAATAGCCCACCCCCTCCTGCTATCTGTGTATAAAATGACCCACAATTTTTGCCTATTATTTCTAAAGGAAAAATATCATCTTATACACAGAAAAAAATGATATTTCATGAACTCAAAAATCTCCAAAATCTATCTATACTGCTTGCTGTTTGTTTTTTTTAAATAAAAAAACCCACCTCGAAGTGGTTAATAGACCACAATATATCAGGAATTCATTAATAGTCACAATATATCAGGAAATTTTAAAAGAATCAATAGACCTTTAGAAAGTTCAGTTCAGCCTAAGAGTCTTTCAACCAAACAGTGATCAAGCTGAGGCCTTATTAGCTTAAGCATGGCAGCAGCATCATGTAAGCACCATTGTGCTGGAATTTCATAAATATTGTACGAGGAACTTCTTCAGTATGAAACAATTTCCATGTGACTCTTCATTCAGACACAAGAAGAGATTTCAAATCAGTTTAGAGGTTTTCCAGAGCCCTTAGATACTAATGAAATATTAACAAAAGGCAGCAGAGTAAGTCAGATTTCTTTTTCTTTTTAATATCCAAGGATTATGTAATGCACCCAATGCACACCTCTCTTTTCTATAAATCAATAATTGGTCAATATTGTGTTGTTTGCTTCCCAGCTATTTGGATTATGCTACAACTAGCATGTAATAATTATATGATCAATGAGAACCAGCTTGAGAGAAGTGGGTCTGCTTAAAGAGAAACATTAAGGCTGATGTGCACAGTGACAATTTCTATATGAAAAAAATCAGGCTTTGACAATATTATCCTGAAGATGCAAAAGACCAGAGAGGACAGATTAACAGGGACTTTGCAGATCCAAAGCACAAGAACCTGAATTAGCAAAGGTGTCAAAAGCACCAGTCTATATAGGACCAATCACATATAGCTTCAGTGGTTTTGCATCAATTCCACATCAGCTTTAAGGAATCATCAATACATCGCATAGCCTATAAAAATCTGTCTGGTAGGTTTGCTGCTATCGTGACCTTCCCAAATTTGCCTGCCTGCCAGGGTGTAGGAACATGTGACTACTGTATGCCACACTGTCAGCCCCCCCCTCCTGTTTTTGTGGTACTACACCATCACACACACACAAGGAGTCAAGATTTCACCTACCTAACAAAAAGGTCAAGCATGCGGAAATTACTGCAATTTCTCTATGATCACAACAGCCCCTTCCACAGACAAAACCAGTATGAGAACCATAACAATAGGGGAATCTTTAGGATCAGGCCAGAGGGAAGAACCTGCTTTTCCCCCAACATGGAACTTACCCTTTTAACAGCAAAGAAGTTTCTCTTCTTTTCTGCTCCCACTCTGTTTCCAGTAAAAAACAGTCGTCCTATTTCCAAAGCAGGTTTAAAGTGTAAGAATAAAATGGTACCGTTTTTACCACCACCACCCTTGCCAATTCAGGCATACACAGTCAAGGTACTTTAAGTAGATATCAGAGGCAAGGGGAACAATGTTGTGTGGTACAGGGTCTCAAATGCCTTGGGCAGAACTGCAGAAAAAGACTTGGGAGGGTGTCAAATCAGGGTTTAGTAAGCAAAGGTGCTTCCAGCTATCAAAGCAGCATATGAGATCCCTATGAGGTACAGAAAATAAGAAGGCAGTAGAGTAAGTCAGACTTTCTAATCTCTAAAAATTGAGCTCAATTGTTATTATTTATTTAGCTTGCATATGCCGTACAGAGCTCCAGAATTTGAACTAGTACATAAATGCAGAGCCATGTGTGTCTGTAGAGATCTACATAAGTGTAAATCAAATCAGAATCTGGCCCAGTGTGTTTAAGCTAATTAATTTTAAAAGTTAAAAAAAAACCCCACACGCATCGCATTAATCCTAATGACTTTCTAAGTGAGTCACATATTTTTTTTAATATACCATGTTGCTAATGCATCGCTTCACTTTGCAAGCCATACCCCTGCAGCGCTGAAATGGTTAATGCGGAGAAGCCAGGTTATTACACATTTCAATTCCAGAGTCAAATATAAAAATTTCTATTATAGGGACAATTAATTACATCTCAAAATGGCAAATGTGCATCCTTGTCAGGTAGAGTGTACTCTGATGGCCTTTCCTCAAACACTGAATGTGGAGATTTGATCTCTTCTAATGGTGCTGAGAAAAGGGTAATTACGCTATGGTCAAAGCTAATTTGCTTTCTGCCAGATGAACTGTTGTATTTTATTGTACGCTGACATTTTAAAGTAATTACGGCACTGTTGACCTTAGACAATTCCAGTTGTATCGCTGTCTACAGCTGCAGCTTTCTACCTTTGGCTGGCAGACAGAGGCTGTAACGAGGTAATGACACGGACAAAGAGCACCATATGGGGCTCCTTTGAGATACACAAAGCCCAGTGAAAGGAAACAAGGAAATTTTAACATCATCATTACAGTCGCACATTTTTACAGTCATAAAGTATATCGTTTCCCCCTACCCCCGCCACCCCAACAAACACGCAGAACGCTCTAAGTAGCTTGCCTGCTTATACACAGGATCCCAATGCGTTTTTTCCCTTCTCTAAATGGCACCCTGCACTAAGAAGAAGGAGGTCAGGTAGAACCGAATGTGACGGCCTGGTCCTGCCCTGACACAGGGTTCAAAGGCTAAAGACTATTGATTGAGATAAAAGCCCAGGTTCTTATCTAATGTTAAAGACACTCCTTGTTGTCTGAAAGCCGGCCACATAATTAGGTGAGAGGAAAGCACTTGAGCCAGAAAAATCGCTATGAAACCGAGCTTCGTTAAATGGAGATATTAGTTAATTTCAAGGAAGAAGTTATTATTCATTGATATATTTTAATGAGCTATCTCTGGCTGTCTTTTTTTTTTTTCTATGCTAAGAAATATAAACGTGTTCGCAGTTCTCCCTAGTTAATATAGCCCAGCTAAGACAGCAAAATAGATTATGACTTGGAGATTACAAGGCTTCATCTTGTTTAAGGATGGGGAAGGGGGGGAGGCAGGGTGCAAGACACAGCATCTCAGAATTGATTAGAGCAAAGAATTAGCAGAAGATGAAACTTTGCTGTCACGTTAAACACTATTTGACATTTTAGTAGCATATGGAGAAGTGGGCTATAGGAATATCCGCTTGTTCACAGGCGGCCATTCTACCCACAATGGGCCCTGTGACTGGTCTGTACGGCAATTACAAAGAAGAATTTCTCTGAGGGTTACCTTTCCGTTTTGACAGCAGAGGTGCAACTGCAGTCAAGTTACATGGAGGCAGCATTTACAAATGAGGCTAGCAAGTGAGAGCTGGGTTCTACAAAGTTGTCAGGAATGCATTATACCAGGGCTCACTGCTCACTGCTGTTTTTCAGTGTTGTGAATCGGATCAGATTTCATCTAATTTTCTTTTTCCAAGAGTGGCCATCCACATACTTCCAGGAGCTCAGTTGGTACGCTGGTAAAGGCTTCTCTCCTGTTGTTGTTTCCTTCATCCAGGATCGGCCCATTGGCTAAAATGGTGGCACAGAGCTGCCCTCTCAACAGCAACAGCTCTGCTGCTTACCTGGATGGGCAGCAGCATGCCTGAGGCTGCACTAACCCACGAGCGGGAACACCAGATTGTCTCTGTCACTGTGCCCACACTTCCTCAACCTCACTACCACCCTGCCCTGACGCTGCACCCTCCAGGTAAGCAGCATCAATGCTGCTCTTGGGGGATACACAGATTTGTCTTTCCGTACTAGCTACTGCTGCCATTGTCTGGTATTTATGGAGGCCTATTACCTCTGAATTAATGGACGCGGGTGGCGCTGTGGGTTAAAGCCTCAGCACCTAGGACTTGCCGATCGAAAGGTCGGCGGTTCGAATCCCCACGGCGGGGTGCGCTCCCGTTGTTCGGTCCCAGCGCCTGCCAACCTAGCAGTTCGAAAGCACTCTCGGGTGCAAGTAGATAAATAGGGACCGCTTACTAGCGGGAAGGTAAACGGCGTTTCCGTGTGCGGCTCTGGCTCGCCAGAGCAGTGATGTCACGCTGGCCACGTGACCCGCAAGTGTCTGCGGACAGCGCTGGCCCCCGGCCTCTTGAGTGAGATGGGCGCACAACCCTAGAGTCTGTCAAGACTGGCCCATACGGGCAGGGGTACCTTTACCTTTTATACTAGAGATGCATGGCTTCCCCTATCCAATTCATATAATGGCAGGACTGCAGAACTGGAAAGCTTAAGATGGAAGAGTGCTCTCCACAAAGCTGCAGAGCAACCTGTAGGGTTCCTTTTTGCCTCCCTCCCCTTCCATACTTGGCTTTGAACATTTCTGCTGAACAGGGCCTGGTGCTTTCCATGTCAATGGTCCTTTGGGATGAAAGACAAAGAAAGAAAGAAAGAAAGAAAGAAAGAAAGAAAGAAAGAAAGAAAGAAAGAAAGATGTAAGTCATGTTGGAAAGGGAAAGTATACCCTCTTCTGTTTCAGGAGTCTTAAGCTGGACGAAATCATATCTATCTGCTGGTTGATTTTCTTTGCTTTCCGTCACTTTTATTCTTTGGAACTGTTTCTCAGAAAAGCAGGGAGGTTCAGTAAAAACCAGTATCAGAGTGTTACCTGGAGATGCCCTACTGTCCTCCTTACACCAGCACCCTCAGGTGGAGAAGATGTTACAGATAAAATTATAAACCACACCTTCATTCAGAAATAGATTTCAGGGTAGACATTAAATTGCAGTACAACACAACTGAGAGAATTTAAACTATTTAACCAGCTGAATATTCAACAGTTTAAAATGTCTGGGCAAATTAAAAGGTTTTAACCTGGTGCCCTAAAGAACACAGTGCCAGGTCCAAACATGTCTCCCTCAAGAATACATTGCAAAGTTGCGCTGCCATCAGAGAAACCCTTCAGAGCTTTAAAGATGTGCGCTGGGTGAGATAGATGTCTATTTGCGCCACCTTTTGAGGTGGACAAAATCCACCTCAAAACGCTCTAAAAGCAAAAGCTGCCACCACCTTTGAGGGAACAATAGCATCTCTACATATCAGAAACAGAGACCTAACTAGGGAACCATTTTTTAAAAATTCTAAACACAGAATTCTGCCTCAGGATAGGCCCATCTGAATCATGGATATATGCTCTG
The DNA here is from genome assembly GCF_965153285.1 of Podarcis tiliguerta. Classification (NCBI taxonomy): domain Eukaryota; kingdom Metazoa; phylum Chordata; class Lepidosauria; order Squamata; family Lacertidae; genus Podarcis; species Podarcis tiliguerta. The sequence goes on along the minus strand of NC_139544.1, from coordinate 28,783,995 downwards.
AGCATCCTTATGACTGTTCCCTTGAAGGCTAAACCTCCTCACAGCTCTTTGAACATTCTGACAACCACAGACATAGAGTACCAGGGTTTGTGTCCTATTTTGAGGAGCCTTTTCATTTTGTTTAGTATTTGTTTTATGATCTTGCTTAGAGACCGATCAAACAAGCAACAGTGGAGTGAGTGTGGTGTGAGTCTCTTTCTATAATACATATTTATCTTTTTTAAAATTTAATCATTATGCACTTATTTTATGAATGGATTAAGAGAGCAAATGGTGCATGTGTTGTGCAATGAATTCTGTCTTAACTAGTTCCCTGCATTCAATATCTAAAAGATGCAGTGTCTGCTGGATGGGGCAGGACAGGCTGATCTGAGCCCTGTGCAATTCTAGATCATTTAAAGAACATTTCCAGAAAGGATTTGTGTCCTTTGCTTCCAACGATCCCCTCTTATATCTTAAGTTCAGAACTTACTGAATGCTGAAGGAGGAAAATGCTGCTATTACTGAGTTTCTTTGAAGAGATGGAGGAAGGGTAAGGGAGTACTTACAGTATTTTAGAATAATGTTAGCAGTGTAAGGTAGAGTGTGCAACAACTCAAACCACTTTGCGCCTAATCTTGGCTTGCAAACTTGTTTTTTATGAGTTTGTCAGCAAATTTCTAAAATGAGAAAGTTTGGCTCTAAACCTGTCTGGATATCACACCGACAGATGCTTCATTCTCCCTCAAACTTTATTCTCCCTGATCCAAGACAGAACTACAGACCTACTGTATTTTACCACTGCCTGTTTCACAGCAACAGAAACAATCTTCCTAGCAGCCACAGTGTTTATCCCTGCGATCACCAGCTGGTGGCTATTTTTATTGTCGCTCCCTCACTGGTAGTATGTCCCCCTCATGTCATCATTCTGAGAAGCGTTGTTGAAAAAGAAAATGGCAGGTGGCAGCTGATGGCCACTAGAGCACCCCAGTTAAAGTACTCCCAATCCCACCAAGTTGCTACTTGTGGGGAGCATTTTGGCCCAGCGTCAAATTAAAAAGTCCCATCTCTGCAGTTAAAATGCAGTAGTGATGGTCATTGATGGAGACGGTCAACAAAAGCATGGATAATGGGTTTTCTCATAATAGCTGAACAGAATATCCACATTCAGAGGTAATAGGTAAAGGGACCCCTGACATTTGGTCCAGTCGTGACCGACTCTGGGGTTGTGGTGCTCATCTCGCTTTATTGGCTGAGGGAGCCGGCGTACAGCTTCCGGGTCATGTGGCCAGTATGACTAAGCCACTTCTGACAAACCAGAGCAGCACATGGAAATGCTGTTTACCTTCCCACCCGAGAGATACCTATTTATCTACTTGCACTTTGACGTGCTTTCAAACTGCTAGGTTGGGCAGGAGCAGGGACCGAGCAACGGGAGCTCACCCCATCGCAGGGATTCGAACCGCCGACCTTCTGATCAGCAAGTCCTAGGCTCTGTGGTTTAACCCACAGCACCATCTGCGTCCCTTCAGAGGTAATAAGGTAAAGGTACCCCTGCCCGTACGGGCCAGTCTTGCCAGACTCTAGGGTTGTGTGCTCATCTCACTCTAAAGGCTGGGAGCCAGCGCTGTCCGCAGACACTTCCGGGTCACGTGGCCAGTGTGACAAGCTGCATCTGGCGAGCCAGCGCAGCACACGGAAACGCCGTTTACCTTCCCGCTGGTAAGCGATCCCTATTTATCTACTTGCACCCAAGGGTGCTTTCGAACTGCTAGGTTGGCAGGCGCTGGGACCGAACGACGGGAGCGCACCCCGCCGCGGGGATTCGAACCGCCGACCTTTCGATCGGCAAGTCCTAGGTGCTGAGGCTTTTACCCACAGCGCCACCCGCGTCCCATCTATCTCTTAAGGGGGTACATTTTTAAAATTAACCATTATACATTTTTGCTCTAGCTTTTCCACTTGTGAAAACTATGTATTTATATACAGTAATTCATAAACATCTTCCAGTCTTTTATAAAGAAGATAGTGGCTCCTTATCTTCTTTATAAAAGACTGGAAGATGTTTATGAATTACTGTATATAAATACATAGTTTTCACAAGTGGAAAAGCTAGAGCAAAAATGTATAATGGTTAATTTTAAAAATGTACCCCCTTAAGAATACTTAAGCCAACCCCATCCCTTTAAATTTGGAAGGAACATGAGAGATAATCTAGCTCCTTGATGATGCAGGAAATTTCTGCTTCAACATCCCTGATACATAGACATTGATACTCTGCTAAAGCATTTCTAAAGGAGAAAAATCCCACACCTTCTAAAGAGGTTTGTTCCATTCTAGTGGCTTGTACTATCAGGATGTTCTTCCATTCTAGTAGCTTGTACTATCAGAAGATAAATTTGCTTCACCCTCTATGCCTAGGATATTTCTCAATAAAACGATTCCCCTACAAAGCACACAAATAAGAAATTTGCATTTGTTCCTCCCTTGCCAAGCAAAAGTGGCCCAACACAGAGATGTGAGTATATTGCGTCCTTGTGTGTAAAGCCAAGTTGGAACGAAGGGGAGGTATAAAGATAGAATTAGAAATAACAGGAAGGGTGTGGAAATTTTGAATGAAAATATAATGAAATAATGACAAAAGTGATATAATTAATTGTGTGAGGGGTAGAGGAACTGCTGGTCCTCAGCTCTGTAACAGGCTAATCTGTGACACAAAATATGTTTTGATATAATATGACTACAGAAGATGCAAAGCAAGCTTTCGCCATGCTAAGGTAGAGTGGCATTGTATTGTCTGCACTCAATTTTATTAATGTAAATCTTCTGATTTTTTTTTTCCCTAAAGGAGCCAACATACCTGTCAGGGGTTCAGGAGCAGAGTCACTGGAGAGGGAAGAAACAGAGAGCGAGGGGGAGGAGTCGGAAGGAAATGTCAGCGGCGACAGTAGTCCAAGATCTCTGAGTCTCTCCAGTGACTCGGAGGATTCACAGAAAGGGGCCCCCATGGTCAGGGCAAGGGGAGTGCCCAGGGGGACACCTCGGGAAGAAGGGGACTCAGAGAGTAGCAGCTGGAAATCCGGACCAGCGTCCCCCCCAGAGAGCAGTAGGGGGGAGGAGTCTAAGGCATCGGGATCAGGGAGCGCGCAGGCAGAGGGAGAACGTGAGGCAGGAGTGGCCACACCCTCGTCAGGGAGCGAGGAAACGGTCATCCGGAAAGTAAAACGCGCGCGCGCGCCAAGTTCAAATGTACAGGAGGGCGGCAAGGTGGGCAGCCCGGGTAAGGAGCCAGGTCCTAAAGCCCGCCGAAGAGAGGGGGAGGAGTCAGAGGGGTCTAGCTCCGCGTCGGAAGAGTCCAGGAGGAATGAGACCCCGGGGGGTAGTAAGACCCAGAGGAAGAGAGAAAGAAGGAAGAGGTGGAGTAAGATTAGAGTCTTGAACTGGTGCACGGGGGGTGGAGATCCAGACAGAGCTTCGCCGGTCTAAAGTCCAGACGTAGGGCTGGGACGCTGAGACTTGTAAATGGAGACTATTCTTCAATAAAGACTTTGATACTGTACTATCGGCTAGCGTTGGTCCTTGGTGAGCTGGGACCCGGAGCCAGCCCTGACAGTAAGCTCTGTCTCACATTTTAAAGTTTTGGCACCAAGAACCTCGCCACGTGAGTCGGCGCAGCGAGGACAGAGGAGGGGTGCTTACAGAGCTCACAAAACTCAGGCAAGATGACGACGGAAGAGAAGATAAAAGCCCTGCAAGAAGCGGTGACACAACTCAGCACTGAGGTAATTGCATCCAGGAAGAGAGAGGAGGAGATGGTTACCTCCTGCCGGGATCTCCAGGCCAGGTTGGACGTGCTTTCCAAAGAGGGGCAAACGGGAGCCAAGGCAGAAGGCATAGGTTTGGGGAGAAGGGGAGGAAGCCTTGTATCGCATTTCGACGGGAGTTTGCAGCAGTACCCCAACTTCAGAGCAGACCTGCTGTTTGCGCTGGATTTACTTGACAAAGACTTTAGAGATGAGAGAGAGAGAGTGGGGTTTATCTTGTCCCATTTGCATGGGGAAGCCAAAACGTGGCTGCGGAATCTATGGAGGGACAATGATCCAGCGCTCCAAGATGCGAAGGCTTTTATTAAAGCAATGGACTCATGCTTTTTATCAAAGGTAGACGTCGATATTGCCAGGAGGGACATACATGGACTTAAACAAGGCAAAGCCAGCGTGCGGCAGTACCATACTCGATTTTTCGGACTGGTTCATGCCCTGGGGTGGGAAAAAGATTCTGCGCCAGTCAGAGACCTCTTTTGGGAGGGGTTGAATGCAGATGTAAAAGCGGAGATTGGAAGAGGGGAGAGACCAAGGAGCACCCAGCAGGTAGTCCAGAGGGCTCTGGAGATCGGGGTGCATCTGGAAGAACGTCCTTGCAACAGGGAAGAAGGGCGTTGGGGAAGGGCACCAGCCAGAGCACCTCCCTTCTTTCCCAGAGAAGCAGCGCGTGCGCACTCCACACCCTCGCAGGGAGGGGGAGAAGAGCCGATGGAGATAGGAGGTGCCAGGGCTCAGTCAGCTAACAGAGCCCTAACACCGGGAGCAGCCAAAACGAAGCCTCCTAGAGGGAACAGGAAGTGCTACATCTGCGACAGTGCTCAACACATGGCGAAAGAGTGTCCCCAGAGGCTCCACAAGCACACTGCAGCCTCCGCAACAGTCGCTGAAGCAGCTCAATTGAAAACGCAGCAACAGTTAAACGACGGAGTCTGGCTGGAGGAAGAGGCACTGGGGTCCAGTCAGACAAGTCAATGAAACAATCCCCAGCACTTTTGCAACCCACAGACCCCCTCCCACCCAAACCAGTGGTGCAGCTCACAGCGTCTCTCCAACTGCCCAATGGACGCACTCTGGAGGTGCCGATCACCATTGACTCCGGCAGCAACGCTGACTTTATAGGACTGGAATTCATTCAGCAGCACAATATACCACTGCTACCAGCCACGCTGCCCCTGAACGTTGTCACGGTGGATGGCAGAGACTTGTTAGGGGGGCAGGTGGTGCAACAAACGCAACCAATGGTGATGCGGATTGGAAATCACCGAGAAGTTATCAGCTTTAATGTCACACACCTGTCGGACACGCCTGTAGTCCTCGGCATGAGTTGGCTGCACAGGCACAGCCCAGCATTGGCGTGGTACCAACGCCAACTGACCTTCGGCTCCTCCTATTGCGCGGAACATTGCATCCTTCCTAGCCCGGAAGAAGGAGGGGACGACCCGCAGCTACAATTAGGCACGCTGCAAGCAGTGCCTCGCAAGTATGCAGCGTTTTTGGAGGTTTTCTGCGAGAAGGAAGCGGACAAGCTGCCCCCCCACAGGCCCTATGACTGCAAGATTGACCTCCTGCCAGGAGCGACGCTGCCAGCCGGGAAACTGTATTCCATGTCTGAGGATGAGCTGCAGGAGCTCAAGGAGTTCATAGACCTCAACTTGAAGCGCGGTTTCATCCGGGAGTCGAAGGCAGCGGGGGGCAGTCCTGTATTCTTTGTGAAGAAGAGGGACACGCCCCAAAAAAGACTTGTGGTAGACTTCAGAATTTTAAATTCCAGAACCAAGCCCGCGGCCTTTCCCATGCCCAAGATAGATGACCTGCTGGCGACGGCGAGGAAAGGACGCGTTTTTACAAAGTTGGATCTGCGAGGGGCGTACAACCTGATTCGCATACGGGAAGGAGACGAGTGGAAGACTGCCATGTTCACGCCCCTGGGCACATATGAATACAGAGTTATGCCCTTCGGTTTACAAAATGGCGCCCACTGTTTTCAAGCTTTCATGCATCACGTCCTGGCGGGTCTCCTCTACAAGACATGCGTCTGCTTCTTGGACGACATCCTGATATTCTCAGAATCTGAGGAGGCCCACGAAGGTGACGTCAAGGAAGTTCTGCAGAGACTGCAGGAGCATCGGCTGTATGCCAAGCTGGAGAAGTGCCAGTTCGACAGGACGGAGGTGGATTTCCTGGGCTACAAGCTGTCGGACAAGGGGCTTGCCATGGACAGCGCCAAGGTTCGCGCAGTGTTGGACTGGAAGAGCCCGCGCAATCGGAAGGAGGTCCAGCGGTTTGTGGGGTTCGCCAACTTTTACCGCAAGTTCATCAAGGGGTTCGCGATGCAGACGGCGGCCATTACTGACACGCTCAGCTCTAAGAAGAAGAAGTTCATCTGGACGGAGCAAGCGGAGCAGTCCTTTCAGAACCTTAAGCGTCTCTTCTCGTCCGAAGGGCAGCTACTGCATGTGAATCCCAGCAAACCGATGAGGGTTGAAACAGACGCCTCAGACAGAGCCGTGGGCGCCGTACTGTTGCAGGAGGACCCGCATGGGAACTGGAGACCGTGTGCCTTCTACTCTAGGAAGCTCAGCAAGTCGGAGCAGAACTACACCATCTGGGACAGGGAGTTGCTGGCCATTCATGCAGCATTCAAGGCGTGGCGACACTTCCTCGTCGGGGCCAAGCACACCGTGCAGGTCCGCACGGATCATAAGAACCTGGAGTACTGGCGCACGGCAAGATTCCTAAACCAGCGGCACATCAGATGGGCGGAATTTTTCGCGGATTTCGACTTCAGGATAGAATACATCCCAGGCGACAACAACATCATGGCGGATGCACTGTCCAGGAAGCCGCAATACCTCGAAGAGGCGGCACCAGCAGCGGCCAAGCACATTTTCGCTCCGAAAGCGTGGGCGTGCGCTGCAGCAACCGTGGACTTGGAGGCGGTCCGTCGAGCACTGCAGAGGGACCCCTTTGCACAAGCCAAGATGGAGGAGGTGCACAAGGGCACGGTGAAGGACGACGAGTTCCAAGTACGAGACGGATTGCTCATCCGCAGAGGGGCCCTCTACGTACCGGGAGACGACCTCCGGGCGAAAGTACTGCAGCAGTTACACGACGCACCCACCGCCGGGCACTTTGGCAAGGAGAAGACGGCAGAACTCGTTGCCAGAGATTTTTGGTGGCCCAAGATGCGGGGGGAAGTCGCGGAGTACGTCTCGAGGTGCGACACCTGCCAAAGGGCCAAGTCAGTCCACAAACCTCCGGCGGGACTGCTCGAACTGCTGCAGACTCCGAGCGAACCGTGGGAGAGGGTGGCCCTGGACTTTGTCACGGATTTACCCAGCTCAAGGGGTAAAACGGCAGTGCTAGTGGTGGTGGACATGTTCACTAAAATGGCCCACTTCATTCCGTGCGCGAAGGTCGCCACGGCAGAACAGACCGCCAAACTGTTCATAGACCACGTCTTCAGAGTGCATGGACTGCCACGGTCTATCTTGTCCGACAGGGGGCGCCAGTTCATTTCGAGCTTCTGGCAGAAGCTGATGGGTTTCCTGAACGTCAAGATCAACCTAGCGTCGGCGAGACACCCGCAGACCAATGGACAAGCGGAACGCGTCAACGCCGTCATGCAGCAGTACCTGAGATGCTACGCAAATCAACAGCCGACGACATGGGTGGACTACCTGCCGCTCGCTGAGTTCGCTTACAACAACACGAAGCACGTGTCCACAGGGGTGACGCCGTTCTTCGCCAACAACGGGAGGCATCCCAGAACCTTCCCGGGTTTAGAGAGACTGGGGGAGGGGGAGCCACAGGCAGCGGAAGTCTTGGCGGCGGAATTGCAGGAAGTCCACGAGCAGCTTAGGAGGCAGTTAGAGCTGGCAAAGCACGCATACAAACTGCAGGCTGACAAGCACAGGAGGGTTGGTGAAGACATACAGGTGGGAGACTGGGTGTGGTTAGCGGCCCACGCAGTGCCGACCAGATCCTTAGCTAAGAAGAAACTCGGACATAAGCAGCTAGGACCTTACCTAGTTGAGGCACAGATCAATCCGGTGGCCTTCCGGTTGACACTTCCGGAAGGATCCAGAATGCACCCAGTATTCCATAGGTCGGTGCTCACGCCCTACAAAGCACCTCACCGATTTCAGGCGCAGGGCACGGCACCAGACCAGTATAAGGAGATCCCCCCAAGGAGGGAGTCGCCAAGAAGGGAACCCATCAACCAGGTCACAGAGATTTTGGACTCGAGATGGGGGGAAGAGGGAGTAGAATATTTTCTCGCAAGGGAAGGTACCCCGGCCAGCGCCAACAGTTGGGTGCCGGACTATGCCCTGGACGAGCCTCTCCTCAAAGAGGAGTTTCATGCCTTGTTCCCACACAGGCCCATGCCAGCCGAGTATTTCGACGACTGGCTTTTCACACCCACGCTTTCTACCAGCACGTTCCAGGGATTCACCTCGGACGAAGAACCACCCTTAGACACACGTTCACCGGAGGGCTCGCCCTCGGGGTTTGCCTCAGACCGCTCGTTTTGGTGGGACAATCGAGGAGAGGAGAGGTGGCTGAGGGGCCCTTGGCAGGCAACGGACCCAGAGGGGAACGAGGGTGAGAGGGACATGGACGTGATGGGGGAGGACGTTGGGTTCGAGCATGGCGGCACGGAGATGGAAGCAGAGGAGAACGAGGTCGGCGAAGACATGGAGGACGAGCCGGATTTCTCTCACTGGATGCACGCCACGGGGGACGAACTGTATCCACCATTCACCCCCACAACGACGGAGCACCCAGCACCCCCGCCGGAGGAAGGGGAGGGGGGAAGGGGGGGCTTCGAGGGGGGGATGGATGTCAGGGGTTCAGGAGCAGAGTCACTGGAGAGGGAAGAAACAGAGAGCGAGGGGGAGGAGTCGGAAGGAAATGTCAGCGGCGACAGTAGTCCAAGATCTCTGAGTCTCTCCAGTGACTCGGAGGATTCACAGAAAGGGGCCCCCATGGTCAGGGCAAGGGGAGTGCCCAGGGGGACACCTCGGGAAGAAGGGGACTCAGAGAGTAGCAGCTGGAAATCCGGACCAGCGTCCCCCCCAGAGAGCAGTAGGGGGGAGGAGTCTAAGGCATCGGGATCAGGGAGCGCGCAGGCAGAGGGAGAACGTGAGGCAGGAGTGGCCACACCCTCGTCAGGGAGCGAGGAAACGGTCATCCGGAAAGTAAAACGCGCGCGCGCGCCAAGTTCAAATGTACAGGAGGGCGGCAAGGTGGGCAGCCCGGGTAAGGAGCCAGGTCCTAAAGCCCGCCGAAGAGAGGGGGAGGAGTCAGAGGGGTCTAGCTCCGCGTCGGAAGAGTCCAGGAGGAATGAGACCCCGGGGGGTAGTAAGACCCAGAGGAAGAGAGAAAGAAGGAAGAGGTGGAGTAAGATTAGAGTCTTGAACTGGTGCACGGGGGGTGGAGATCCAGACAGAGCTTCGCCGGTCTAAAGTCCAGACGTAGGGCTGGGACGCTGAGACTTGTAAATGGAGACTATTCTTCAATAAAGACTTTGATACTGTACTATCGGCTAGCGTTGGTCCTTGGTGAGCTGGGACCCGGAGCCAGCCCTGACAATACCACAAAGAATTTTGCTGAAACATCTTGGCTGTTCTTTTTATTTTATTGCAAAGTGGTTCTCTTTACCCTATTTCAAATGAGCCAGTTTTCCATGCAAAGCTATTTTGGGCTATAAAAATAGAGCAATTCTAATCAAGTATATTGATTCATTAAGGACCATACTAGATCTGTGTCAGAGATGTGACCCTCCAATCTGGGCGCAGTTAGCTGAGGCAATACCATCTCCTCATTACTATCTTGAATTTATTGTCCATGAAATAGGCTGTTGCCTGCTTTTCTATCAAAACAAATATAAAGACTAATCTGGCACATAAAAATGTAAGTCAGAATATTGATTCCTCCGAGCTGTTCTAGGTATACTATTATAGCAAATCTAACAGTCTTTAGGAATTGTTCATAACTTCCATAAAACATATATTTTTTAAAGAATGATTCATCCTGCAGAATTGTCTTTTTTCATTATTTTGATGGTGCAGATACAATTGTTTTATATGGGACTTTCAATGAAATGTGATGCATGCTCACAACTTTTGAAGCAAGTCCCCCTTTTGCTGATGTGTAATTATGCCTTGGACATAAAAGAAATGGAAACAATAATACAAATAAAATTCTTTGTATGATAATGGTTTCCATAAGTGTATGATAAAAGAGACAGTAGTGCACCTTTTAAAAAAATATTGATTTCTTTTATCAGGATCTTTTTTTAAAAGCACTGAATCATAGGACTTGATGTGTTATCAAAGGACTTTTTATCCAACCCTCTTTATTTAAAAACTTGTTTTCAGTACAATAACAAACTTGTGTTGAAAAACTCCTTCAGATTACCAACATAGGTTTCTTCGCAAGGTGTGAAATTTATTTTGAACATTTGCCCCCACTCTTTAGGATCCTCACATTTAAGCTATAGTTCCCCCACCCTCCACAATATCTAAACAATGTTGCTTTGATTTTAATAGAATATTTTAATAGAATATTTGCTTTGATTTTAATAGAAGGCATGTACAGTTGTATCTTGGAAGCTGAATGCCTTGGCTCCCGAACAAATTGGATCCCGAATAAATGAAACCGGGAAGTGAGTGTTCTGGTTTTTGAAAGATTTTCAGAAGCTGAACATCCAGCATGGCTTCTGATTGGCTGCAGGACGCTCCTGCAGCCAATCAGAAGCTGCACTTTGGTTTTCGAAGGGTTCCAAGAATCAAACAGACTCTCAGAACACATCCTGTTCAGAAACCAAGGTACCACTGTATATGAATGAGACAAAATGCGACTCCTTGTTGAGCTTTCCTTAGCTCCTTTTTGCCAACTTATGAAAATAGTTTTATACAATTTTATTTTATTTTAAAGGCTATTGCCTTAAAACACCATAGTTCTAATTAAGGATGCTTGCAGAATCCAGTGTTTTAAATTACTATTATGAAACCTTTCAGACTCATGATTGGATTGGAATTTCTCTGTATTTTAACCTGCAGATTTCTGAATGTTGTGACTCTGTTCTCAGAAATGTATGTTGATCTCAATGTATTTTGACTGAGGGTTTTTCATTAGGGAACAGACTGGAAGTGTGGGTAAAACAGATACATGAATCCTAAATGCCCTGACACATTCCACAATAGAACTTATGGATTCTCTCCCTTTCCCCTTGACAAACAGATGATCATTGGGAGAGGCAAGATCTAGTCAGCTTCTCAGGTGAGCACCATTGTCATTATAAGAGAACTAGGGAGGTGTTCATTGTGAGCTCTGGCATCTCTTTTTCCTAAAAAAATAGCCCTGGCCCCTGGGGCAAATTAACTACATGCCAGGAAGCAACCAGCAAAAGTTGCCAGTGGTCCACTGACAGTGTTCAGAGGCAAGGTGTGATGTTATTTATATTCCATTATCATTTTGTTTGTTATTTAATAATCACTCGGATTTTATTTGAGGTGGGTGCATTTTGGGTGGTTCCCCTCCCCCGCCTTGTATAGAACTTTCTAGAATTTGAATTTAACACTTCTGTAAAATTGATGCTGACACAACTCAATCTCCTATTCAACCATAATAATATACTCATCCTATCAACTGAAGCAGAGTGTGAATGGCCCTTTCCCTGCCTTTGCTTTACACTTTATAAAAATTTCTGTTCCATTGGCTAAACAGGGATTCAAAGTGGTCAGTCAAAGCTTTTCTTCTCACTTTTCAATTTTATGGTCCTATTTCATTACCCCTCCTTTTGTGCAACATGCCATTTCACATTATCTGTATTTTTTCATATTTTACAGAATGTCACACTTAAATTGACCAAGCTTCCACAGCCCTGAATGCTGCCTCTTGTATCTCAACTATTGTTTTAAATCACCCAAAAAATGACAATGACATTCCAAAGTTGTATTTTTTCATTAGAGTGCTTAAAATCTTATTACTGTCTTTCTAATCAAAATGTTCCACCTGTAATGGGAGTTGCTTTTCAAAGTTTGACAGAGATGCATTTTGGCAAACTAAATAAGAGTAAATGTTCTTCCGCTTGCTTGTTTAAGCGAAGAACTGCAATTCTAAAACTTATTAACCTTTGAAAAGTCTAACGATTCTTAAGCTTGGAAAACAAGCACATTTATTTTAAAAATGGGATTGAGTAATTGGACATTATTGAGAAATGCTGGGGGCCTTTTCTTTATTGAGGGTTCCCTGAAGAGATTCAATATCTTGTAGGTATTAGATCTGCAGGTTTATCTTGCAGTTTCAGAAGAATGGTCTTTACTTTTCTAGGGGTACTTTCCAGATGGTTCTAACGCATTTACCTGACTAGAACTAGGGATCATAACACCAGTTTGAGCATATTTATGAAATGTTCTATTCCAGTGTTTCCCGAACTTGTGTCTCTAGCTTTTTCAGACTACAATTCCCATCACCCCGACCATTGGTCTTGCTAATCATGGGTGATGGGAGTTGTAGTCCAAAAACAGCTGGAGACCTAAGTTTGGGAAACACTGTTCTAACCTGCCCTGGCGAAAGCCCACCCTTTGAAATTATCAAACATGAGAGTTCAGTCACAGATTCATCCACACATATGGATCTAGACTGGACACAAACCTGTTTACACAGGAGCCAACTCCTAGGGGCCAAGGTCCCCCCCCATAAAATATTTGAGGGGGTTATCCCCTCAAACTGATGGGCATTGCCATTCAAATGCTGTGTGTGTACCATATCATGTGATTGATTTGGTGGGGCAGAGCTTACCTTCCGCCCCCCCCCCCAATATTTTATTTATGTTGGCACCGCTGCCTGTCTGTTTTTAGCACAGGACCACAAGAACATGCTATATATTATTCATCCTGTCTAGCATCCACTGATGAAGGTCAATACTACAGAGAATATATCAAAGTATTATATTCCTTGTTGCTCACTTTTTTAAACCTGAACTTTAGGTTTACTTCCCCTGCCCATCTTCTCTAATGTTGATGTTGGCCTTTCATATATGTATCCATCATAGGAGCCAACTCCTAGGGTCTGGGGGGGCTTCGGCCCCCACAGTAAAATATTTGAGGGGGTTGCCCTCCCCTCAAAGTTGATGGGCATTCCCATTCAAATAGTGTGTGTGTGCACTGTGTCATGTTATCTGGGCCCCCCACAATATGTTATTCAAGTTGGCACCCCTGGTATCCTTGCTACAATGGAAGTAGCATAGAAGATAAAAGCAATGGACAGAGGAGTCCTAGGCTAAAGACAAGCAACAAAGAATCCTCTGTTCCGGTAACCAAGCAAGGCCCACACAGTTAAGACTGCTTATGACGCTCTGTTTATTAGATGTGTCTGTTTTGAGCTGGAGATACATATTGACATTCTTGGATCCTGTTGCTGAATAGTATCAGGAACTCTGTGGTACAGTCATACAGTGTTGCCAGTGGTTAGGGCCAGTTAAACAATTGCAACAACCATATGATTTCCGTATGGCAGTGGCTTGAAACAGGAGTCATTTGAAAGCTGTTCACCCTGTGTACAGCTCCCCTGGTGTCTGAGGCATGTGTTTCTGACAAGAGCCCTACTTGTGTTAAGAGGCAATGCAAGTATAAAGGGGCAATGGTCCCATGCCTTTAGCCCCATCACCATTGTTCTGTTGGTTGTTCCCCTCCCCCACAGATTTCCATGTGTCCAGGGCCAACATCTGCATCAGTGAGTCTTCTGCACCCATGCAGAATCCCCATGCAATCTAGGAAACTTCATGATCAAGGTACTAAACGCTGCAGGAAGCCAACATTAGAAATATATTTTCCCTGAAGAGCACATGCAGTGGTACCTCGGGTTAAGTACTTAATTCGTTCCTGAGGGCTGTACTTAACCTGAAACTGTTCTTAACCTGAAGCACCACTTTAGCTAATGGGGCCTCCTGCTGCTTCCATGCTGCTGGAGCACAATTTCTGTTCTCATCCTGAAGCAAAGTACTTAACCCGAGGTAATATTTCTGGGTTAGCGGAGTCTGTATCCTGAAGCGTATGTAACCTGAGATACCACTATACAAGCCTGGAAGGAGCTGCACAACAAAGGGAACAGGGTGACCCACAACCCTTTTGTGCTCACATTGCCCCTTCACACAAATAATGACTGAATAGGACTGTGGAGTCTCTGGATAGTGGCCATAGTAGGTGAATTTCCATTCCCATGGCCAAAGTTCTTTAGCTTTCCTGAAATCACCTATATTATAGTACACTTAATATAATTATTTATAACATACCCACCAAGTGTCCTGGAAAAAAATGGACATCCCATTTTTTCATGTGAGATCGCAGCAGCCATTTTGGGTACTGTGATCTTGCGCACTCTCATGCCATAAAAGGGGTCCTGGAAGACACTCGTCCTGGGTTTTTTAATGTGAAAAGTTGGAGAGTGTGTTATAAATGCATTGCATTTAAAATAAGTAATCATGTTACAAAAATTATTGGGGATGCTGAGGGGGGCAGCCTCCCCCCTCCCCTCCCCTTGACTATATATATATATATATATATATTCCGTGGAGGGATAGGAATTATGGCCTGATAAGAATGAGCCTGTAAGATGGGCAGTCTGTTTAGGCAAGTTATGGCTGGTTTAAGAAACCTCTGAACTGTCACACACTCCCTGAATTAATGAAGCCATAAAGGTCTAAGGTCCCTAAAAGACCTATCAGGATTCAGGACTATTCATTCTGTGGCGAGTTGATCAGCATTGTGAAAGCAACAACAGATGTGGGTCTTCCTATGCATAATTTTATAAAGATTAGCAGCCACACTTTGATCAGTATTTTTGAACAGCATTAAGTTTGGCTATATGTTATTTCTCTGTATTTAGATGTTGTTGTTTTTAGAAAAAAAATGTATTCAAAGCGAGGCATATGAAAACATAACAGCATAAATCAAAGAAGAAGAAAATATAGCAGTCCTAACTCAGATATTTAGAGAGTTCTATAACACTACTGTTGCTTATTTTGTTCTCTACCTTGATTAGAAAGATGGTAAATAAGTTTCATGCTGAATAAAATAAGCATACTGTTTGTTATATACTTCTAGTTACTTATATAACTTATAGGTACTTATAGGTTCCATTCATGTCACCCAAAAAAGTGATAAATAAAACCAAAATCAGAAACTGAACTATGCTCTGCAAACACAAAGCTTTGCATCTGAACTAGGTGAAAATAATAAGGATCATTTCTGTGCTGAGAACTAAAACTGAATCTAGGTTGTGAAATAAAAATGTTACCGTACATTACTCTTACATTGGTCTACAAAGGACCAGGTTCTTTGATGCTGCTATATAAATGAATAAAATAGTTATAGCCGCTCTAAAAATTAAAAATTAGTTTGTAGGGTCAAACGAACAGTTATGCAAACTTAATGCAAATAAAAATGGACACCATTGGCACAGAATCTTGTTAAAAACCAGAAGTTATATAATGCAAAAGGATTAAATTCTGAATGGAAACTGGTTACTTGCTAAAATGCCACTTGAAAGCCTTGTTGTCCTTTTTCTAAAAAAAGATTCAGGTGAATGTATTCTATTAATGTCTCCATTAAAATAATTTTAAGGCACTTCTTTAATTGTAGATGAATGTAATAGACAATCAACTGAACAGCTCAGGAAAAAAAAACAATTAGCTACCTGGCTTTTAATTTCTTACACATTAACATTGAACGGTCAAAATAAGAGGTTATTTTGGAGTGATTATTATGATTGTAATCAGGCCTGACACTTGTGACACTTCAAACATGCAACCACCAACAGTTCCTTTACAATGAAAGAGCTTCCAGCACAACACATTTTAATAGTCAGAAGAGTTGTGAATTCGCAGCTTTGCACAGCAGGTGTAGCAGCACATCTTTGCACCCCTAAATACACATGCTCATCTAATCTGACAGATTAGACAATGGCACACAAAAAAACCCCATCACTGATGTTTAAACAAAGACTTCATCTCCAGCAAGGCAAAGCTTTTTGCTCAATCTAATGCCACTAATAACTTTTCCAAGTCCAAAACAATGTATATTTTCTTAATGAAAACCAAACGGAAGCAGGAGTGGGGTTTGCTGACATTAAAAAAACACACGCTTTCCTGTCTCTTTTCAATATTTACCTTTGCATTATCCTGTAGAAAGGTTTTGTTAATTAGTTGCATCTTGCGTGTGCTGCTTGTAACCAAGACAGCATAGAAGTTCGGGGACTGTTCTAAGGGAAGATTAAAAATCCATCAAGCAAGGGAGATATAAATTTACCATATTTAGTCAATTGTCTGTATATCCAGTGGTGGCTGTGTGCTAGCAGAAAACACCAGCACCTGGTTTTTGCCAGAAACAAACCCCATGTCTCCTGTGGCTCCCTGTGCCTCCTGAAATTTGAGATTTGGGGGACCGCCTGGAGCAGTAGGAAATATTAGGCAGCAATGGCTGCAGCATGTAGTGTAGGCAGGAGGAAGATCAGCAAAAATTGGCTGCCTCATTTTACGTGGGTTAAAGTGCTTTTCACAAGATGAAACCCACCACTAGATACAATCAATGGCTGTTAATTTAACATTACTGTACATTTAGTCAGAAACCTAAATATAAAGATGTTTATCATCACAGCCATATTGGTATTTTCAAAAGAGATAAAACCAGAAAAATCTCATTTTCTGTTCAGTTTAGCAACTGCGCACTCAAACATGGGCCTAGATATGTGCATATATTTACCATGAGGGGGTGAACTGGGCATTAATGGACTCTAGAGGGTTATTTGGAGACAGCTGCACTTATCATGAATCAGGAAAGGGAAATAGCAGGCCTGGTGTGCTGTAGGTCAGTTTCAAATGTTGACTTCAGAGAGCTATAAATCTCTAGCATTACTCTAGCAGCTGAGGCTCAGAATACCCTTCTAGCATCTTCCTATAATTTAAAGATTATGTAAGGTGTATAGCGAGTGTGTTCAACAAAAATATTAATTTAGAGATAAATCCTGTAAATGCTCCAAAGAAGCAGCTTCTGTAGAGCAAGATCGTCTTCTGCTGCACTGCAAATAGGAATTGCTGCTAGTTTTGTCAACAGTAGGAGGTCGTGGAATCCTGCCAAACAAAACAAGGTCTTTCTCGGGAAAACGCTTTCAGTTCTATGTAGTTGCCTAATAGCATCCTGTACTGTTTTACTACTGATATATAATATAAATGAGGATATATTGTCTTCTGCTGACAATTCCTTGAGTCGGAAATCTAAATCAAGAAACTGAACAGGAGTAAAAAAGCAATTAATCACAGTTAACTCCTTCTGGCAGGTCCCACAATATTTTCTGTTGTTGTTGATTCACTATATTCTAAGAGCACTATCCAGTCTTGCAGATGTTTGCTCCTGCTGTGAGACTGATGGCTTTCAGAATCTAGTGTTTGCATGTGGAAATGTAAAGCTTTTATGAAAATTCACAAAACTTCACTTCCATATTAACATTTTAATTACTACGAAATTTAAGGGGATATCATTGTTTCTATGAGCATGCTACAGAAAGCAAGTTTTCTAGAAAAGGGTGGTGTTGGCAGCTTGGGACATAACTGGTCTCTCACTGAGATCACTACAAAGAACTTTTGTAATATCGAAGGAGAACAGCAATGGAAGCTGTGTAAAGGTTTATATTTGTTCCAGGAAGCAAGCAACAAGATTCTGTTGCCCTTTCCCAGATCAAATGTACCTTAATACAGGGAGCGTAACTGTTCCTAAGTGACTTTACTAATGGGACAGATATCCATAACACACAGTAGTGGATGGGGTGTGTGGTGTGGTGGCACAACTCACTTGACCTCTGGTTGATCATGCTGTTGCGTATTGGAAGTGAAGGCAAGGCACTGTCATGGTGTAGACACACTGGCACAGCCAATTTGGCACTCCCATTAGTGTATTTGCACCACACCAACTTTGCTGTCACCTCGCCCCTCCTTCTCTATCTCCCAGTAAGCAGCAGCAATGCAACCAACAGAGCCCACCACTCTGTCTCCTACTGATAGCACAGCTATGCATATATTCACATAAATGGTTCATTTTTTAACATTTGAGTTCAATAGGATTCCACATATAGGAAAATGTCATGGACCATGAGCAGACAATTCTGATACCTGCTCTTAAATAGGCTAAATTATTGTCACTACGTAATTCCAAATCCATCAAGACTTTTAGAACTTCTCTTGAGAAAGGAAACTTTATGTTGCTGGCAGAACAGACAAAAAAAGCAGCATTCTGAAGATCAAAGACTTTTTTCCAAATACTCAAAGCCTGTGGTTCATTTTTAGCCCAGAAAAGAATTAATCCGTTCCTGAGGTGCTTTATCACACTGACTAAAAGGTTATAAACTAGAGAGTTAGGAAGAATGGCCTATTGGATCCAGCTCAGGAGCACTAAATAGAAGGAGAATGGGATTGCTCACAAGTGAGAGACCCTAGCCATCATATTTGGCTTTAAGAAATTCCACAGGCATCTGAGGGGAATCTTTTCACTATGGGAAGAAAACACCAGTTGTTACTTTGCAACTCAATGAAAACAGAGCAGTACCAATGGCAGCAACAGCATGACTACAACAGCAGGCTTTGGGAGCAACTGCAGATGAATATAACATAGCCTACAAGCTAGAAAACAGTCTGGCTGCTGATCCCCTGAGCAGATTAGCACTACCTGAATTCCCCCCTGTTGAGAAGCTCCCAGAGGAAGTCATAATATTGATGGGACATCTGGATGACACAACAGTAAAAGCTTCTCAGATAAGAATGTAGACTCGACAGGGTCCTCTCCAGTGCTTTGCAGCATAGCACATTAGCGCTGCACTGGGAATTTCTGCCACATCCTTCCTCACCAACCCACCCATTGCAGCCAACCAATGTCCATCAGTTAATGAGGAAAGAAACTGCATGTGAAAATTATCAAAGGGGAGAGAAAAAATTAGCAAAATTCTTATAGGTGGAATCCATTGTTTGGGTTGTGATTATCTTACTTCCAAGCATGTGAAAGTATCTCTTCCTGGAGGGCATCTACGTGTACACCACCATGTTCCACCCCACCCCTGTTCTGCCCCCATTCTACCTTCTTATGGGACCAAAAGAACCTGTGCATTAGCAATTGGATGCACCTAAAATTGTCACCACCTGTACATGTAGTTTATATACACATTTTACCCTAACTGCCACAGATATTAGAAATAATCTGAAAATATTGATGCAGTGCTGAAAACCAACAATGACTGGTCTTTAACTAAATAATTATGCTCACACAAGGATTACTACTAGTGCACATGAGCACTAGTACACACATGAGCAGAATGCCTGAAAAAGTAGGCTAAACGTTTGATCTGGACTTGAGTTACTGAGGACACATGTAATTTGTGATTTAGATCAATAAGTGCAGATATCCAGGCAGTGTAAATTATGAAAATATTCACTTGTTGGAATATTGGTATGCACATGACGAAAACTGCTTTCAAGTCTTTTCCTTTTGCCTAGCTTCTTGTGACCACATTACCTCAACACATGTCCAGAAGAAATCTTTGCTCCCTAGAAAGCTACGAGGCAAGTATCTTGAAAACTTGTAGTTTATTTGCCTACTGTTCAGATGAGAGATTGTAACCCATCTAAAATAAATGCCCAACTGCCTATATTGGCATAAGAAACACCCAGGGCCGGATTTAGGTTTGATGAGGCCCTAAGCTACTGAAGGTAATGGGGCCCTTTATATGTCCAGCTGTCCTTTGTCAACAACAAATTGCTGCTGTTTTTTATGTTGAATATATGCTATATGGTAATTTATGGACATAATAGGTCCATACACAACAGAAAACACTGTTGCTGTAGGTAGGTTTTATTTTATTTGTTTTTTCTCTTATATTTTGGAAATGTACATCCAGGTTTTTTCCCCCTTTCAATCCTAATAAGAGAGTGGGGCCCTAAGCTAGAGCTTGTTTAACTTATACATAAATCCAGCACTGGAAACACCCAATGCAATCAAGCCAGGTGCCAAAAATTGACACCCTTGGGCAGCTGCCAGGGGTCCATTGCCCTAGACCCCCATTTCCAACACTCCAACAAGCACTAGGCTCCTGCCACTGCCACTGCTCACAATATCCTGGAGTGTGCAAAGTTGCTCTGGTACCTTGTGGACATTGACAGTAGTGGTTGCCTGGCACTCACCAGAAAGGTGCAACTGTGAACACCATTATGGCCATCCTCTTCCGATAGGCCCCGACCCTCATTTCCAGTGGAAATAAATAGGAGATGGAGAGAGGAGGGGAAGCTACATGGGGGCACCAGCATGCTGTGGCAGGGAGCACCCAGGGGCCTGTGCCAGACCTGGCTGTTATAAAGAGCCAGAAGAAAAATAATTTTAAAATGTAGCTGTGTTTAAATGTCTTTGCACATTAGCCAATTTGAGGGGAGGTGGGGGTTTCGACAGAGCTCTATCAAGTTGCCACTGCTAAGGTTTGTTTGTTGTTGTGTTTTTCCCACCTCACTTTATGACTTTGAAAAGTGTTTCTTCACATCAGTTGTACGTGACACCCTTCTTAAGCATGTGTACGAGGGAGGGGTGCATGACAATGAAGAACACATTTTGTTTGTTGGAAATTATTACATTAAGTGCCTGTCCTCCATGCAATTTTCAAACAGGAATCAGCCAAGTCTTGTGTGGCGATGTGCAAATTTGCAGGCAATTTGAACTGATTTGGCTCTTCAGAAGGTTAAGGTAGTTTAATGGTTGAAAGCACATTGCTGCACACAGCAAGCTGCAAAAAGTCAAAGGGTTAGAGGATTAGGATTTCATTTCCTTTTAGCCATTGCCATGTCTGTTTTCTGTCCAAACTGCTTCTTGTTCATGTTTAACCCATGCTTTTAAAGACAAGAGTGTTCACGAACTTGTGGGCCTCGGGCTTCATTTTAACAAGCCGTCTCTTGCACTTTGGTGTGTAATTTGTCATAAATGTCATAGGTCAGGGTGTGCTAGAAACCTACAGCCAGCAGATGGTCATTATGACAGTGGTTTATGTTTCAGAAGCAAAAAAGATGCTTTGCGATATTTACTCAAGAGTGCGAAGGTTGCAGCTCTCTCAATTTTTTTCAGCTTCTCTGTTGAAAATAAGTCATCATTGCTTAATTTTTAGATAGAAATGGACAGCAGCCAACAAGAGGCATTCTGGTCATCTTACTCAGACAAGTCGTCCTATGTGAATCACACCTCACCTGTGAGTAAACAGCAGGATTTGCTTTCTGTTTAACTGGTTCAGTGTTAACTTTGTTCAACATTCAGCTAAGGGATCCTGTATCTATAGTATATTAAAAGCTGACTGAGTTGGATATGGTCCCTTTTCAGTTTTTGTACAGCTATCTTCATTCTCATTTTTTCTAATTATTTCATCAAACATAAATAGTAATTTTTATTTTATTTTTTGCATGTGGCAGAGGGATTTCAATCAGCATGTTAACAGATTGTTGTTGTCGGTATTAGTATTAATATTATTCCTAGTCTGGTCATATATGCTTATTGCAAAAAAACCTAATTCTGAATCCGAGTCCACGGTCCCGTGACGATGAAGTAGCTGGAGCTAAATTAAGCAGATTTGTACTCCTATAGAGATATGTGGAAACATTTTTTTTTTTTTTTTTGTAATGTAGCGACAATGGACTACCCAACATAATAATTTACCTATCAGGGACTGCCTATCAGACAAAAGCTCTATTTAGTCTAGGATCCCAGTTTCCCACAGTGGCCAACCAGATCCATGAGTACAACAAGCCTCTCCTGCTGTGCTTCCCCAAAACCTTGTATGCCTCTGGTCTGGAGGTAGTTTTCAGATATAATGACAAGTAGCCATGATAATCTTACTTGTGAATTTGTCTAATTCTACCATCTTGTGGTAGAGGATTTGATAGTTTAACTGTGTGTTGTGTCAATAAGTATGTTCTCTTGTCCTGGTTCTTCCACCATGAGCTTCATTGGATGACCTGGAGTTCCCTGCCTACTTCTCCAACACCATGAATAATATTATTCCCTTCAATCACGTCCTCCTCTAACTTTTCCCCCCAAACTAAAAAGCCTCAGGCATTGGAGAGTTGCTCCTTTCTTCTTCCCAAAAGAGTATTCTCCAGGCAGCTAGGCTTAAAAGTGCCAAACTATCAGGTTATAAACTACTGCATGAGCTGTAATATGGCGAAATCTCTGGGAACTGATATTTCGTGATCTGAGCCTATATGAAAGCAGTGATTCTTCTTCAGCAGTCTTCCTTGGTGCAGGATTTAACTTTAGAAATACATAAATGACCAATGTGACTGGAAATGGCAAACTGTCTGCATTTTTATAGAGATCTAATTTGAGCTAGTTATATTCACTTTACAAATTCGTTGTACAAAAATATTTACAGATTATACCATTTCAGTTAGCTTATGTGGGCAAATAATAATACTGTTCAAAGCTTTTTATGTTTGTTGAATGCTACCTATTATTTCCAAATGTGGTTTCCTGAGAAGGTGTTGAGATGAGATGAGAACTTCTCATGCAGGCAATAAGCGTGAAACTGCTTAGTCATTCACCTATATGAACCTGCCTCTGCTTTGAGGTCAATCCTGGAGACCCAGTTTCTGTGCACACCCCTGAGAATAATTAGATGGGCAGGCATGAGGGACAGGACCTTTTTGGTTATGGCTCCATGTTTGTGGAATTACAGTATTAATGAAAATATATGTGGTCCTATCAATTCAGGACTTCAAACAGTTGCTTTCTGTTAAGACAGATATTGACTACCAAATGTAAATTGGTTTTACATTAACTAGAAATAGTTTTAACTTTTTAAAAGGTTTTTCTGCAGGTTGTTATTGTTGATAATTTTATTGCTTGCAGACGCTAGTGTTTTGTGGCATTTTGATACATTTTGATTTCACTGATGTATTGTGTTTTCTATATTGGAGGCCTCATTGTAAGGGCATGACTAAATGGTGGCCTGGAAATCCCTTTTATAATATGCAAATAAATAAATTTAAGTAGCCTGTATGGTTATATCTCTGTAGTAGAATCGGCATTCGTAGCTAAGAAAACAGGTGTAAAAAATGGGTAATTTGCTCCAATGGGTAAAATTTGCACTGTGGCTTTCAGATGAACATCTACATTCCCAGTGGACAAGCCTGTTGTATTTTCTCAAGTTGTTGCTGAAGAATAAAAGATTTAATCGCAGGCATCATATATTTGGCATAAAAACAGCTTTTTATGACCACTTATCATTAAAAGAATGTCCTTGATTCTGGAAAAAAAAAAAGGAAAATACATTTATTTAAGTGTGCATAAAGAAAATAGACCTCGAATTGGAAGTGGTCCTAATTAATAAAAACAGAAACATAATACCTATAAATATTTAAGCCATATAGTTTAGACGTATTGGTAGGGGGTGGCTATTAGCTTGTTTCTGTGGTGGTAAATTCCTGCATAGCTCACAATGGAATAGTATAGGCTGCACCACTGTGAGAGGAAACAAAAGATCCCCAAGCAGCCCCACCCTCCGCCATTCTCTTCTGCGGCACCACCCCTTGTTCACAAAACCCCTTTCAATTATACTCTTTGTTGGCAATGTTTACTTTTTCCATTCAAGCCTGTTCGCTCTCTTGTTCCCAGTCTTCCAGGCAGCCAGCTAGCTGGAGCCAGAACAGAGGGCGAAGAAGGAGGGAGGCTGCTCCAAAGCGAGACACCAACAAACCGCACCAAAACTTTCAAAACTCTCCTAAGTGCTGCAGCCAGCACAGCATTAGGTTTCAATAACAGGCTCCCACCACACTAGTAACTGTAGTGTTGCCTCTCTCCCTGTCTCCGTTTCTTTTAGCCTAAATGCTAGAGGAAGGCACCTGATCACACAAAGTGGCAAGCATTTTCATGTCCTCTGCAAGGACCCCTTTTCCAAAGACTCGCTGGTATTTTAAAACTGAGTGTCTTGAGAAGAGCGGTGTTAATTCATCCGCAACAAGCAGCAAACAGAGGAAGAAGCTTTTGCTGGGCCCTGTTGTTCCGGGAATGTCAGGGGCTTTTTGCTTTGCACAAAAGTGGTATATTCCCTTCATGTTTCAAACTGAATACAAAGTGCATGCTTATGTTACACTTTACACCCTGACAGGCATTCTGTATTCTGAACTAGCAACAGAAGACAAAAGAGACGGTGGCTTCTAGGTTATTTATTTATTTCATAAAATTTATACACCCCTTGAGTGTAAAAACAACAACACTCAAAGCAGTTTACAAAAAGATACAACAATACAATCGAGAAATAATAGCCATATATACAAAAGCTGAAATACTAAAACAGATTAAAATTACCTCAACTATAACAATGTTTTCACATACCTATTTGCAAACAATTAAAACAGACTCCATTCAGCTCAATAAGTTCCATTAAACTCAAAAAGACTTGCTACAAAATTGATATGTATAGGATTACACTGTTAGCCTTTAAACCTAAACATACCTGCTAAGGAGTAATCCCCATTAAACACTGTGGGACTTACTCCTGAGTAAAAGTGCACAGCATTGTATTGCACATAAAACCCCTGGAGAGAAAGCTGCCCACCATCCCATACTCCTCCCCAAAGCCAGCAGCTACCAGTGGATTCTTCTAGAAGGTGGTTCAACATCTGTTGTTTGAAGGACCAATAGTACAGGTGGGGTCATTGGGAGGGTGAAGAGAGGATAATGGATGATGCTTATGCAATGCCCCTCTTCCAACCACAAATGGTTGCAGAGTCTCTCTTTCTGATATATAATGTTTCTATGTAGTAATCAATAATCAAAGTGTGGAAACTGGCCTGTAACCTTATTCTCATTTGAAATTCAGCTGTCATTTTCCCAAACTGGGTCAGTTAAGTTGCCACGAGATTAGCTGTGCTCTCACTGAAGCACATTTGCATTCGAGTCATGGCGGACCTTAAAAGCTCCCATGTATTTAGTGACTAGTATATAGAAAAGATTCGCAGATGGCTTAATTTGGTTTCGGAATGTGAGTCTGCAGGTGCGTTGCCTCTCCATTTCCAATCCAGCTGGATGCCGTGTTTGAACTTCTGACCAGGGAGAGGCTTGATTGACAGTAAAATGGAATCGGAGGACGCAGCAATGGAATGTTTCTTTCCTCGTCATCATTAAGGGGGGATTCCTCTATGGTGCAGAGAGTGAACGGTACAATTTAATGTTCTCTGGAGAGTGGGAGAAGGGCTCGAATCTTCCCAGAGCTGCTTTCTGAGTGGTTCATCTCAGTCCTTGTGGCAAATGGGGTGTCCCTGTGGAATTTGCCATCGCCTGGCCTGAAAAGAAAGGGATTAAGACCCTTTAAAGGATGGAAATGGAACAAAAGAAGCACTTTTATGATGTAGCAGCATAAAATAAGGAGCTCTATTGTGGAAACTGATTGCTAAAGATCTTTGAATTGAGCAGCCTACATTGTGGGCCTTGTTCCCTGAGGGTTTGGAGGCTTGTACAAAATGATATGTCTACACTAGAAAAAAGAGTATAGCTCTCATTTAGGGGCAAATAAGAGATTATTGGTTTGTTTCTACATCATTTTTTTCCACACCTACTGAAAAGTGGCCTGTAGGGAGATTATACTCTAGTGAAAGTTGCTGCTAATTAAAACAAGTAATTAGTGTTCCTCCAGGCTTTGCGGTTTCACTCACTTTTGCCCGCCAGACAACATTAGTTTAAAAGCAATCCAATTTCTAGCAATAACAGACTGTAAAAAAGTCATTTAACAAGTATATAAGTGTAAGGTTACAGTTCAGGCTTTGATTTATCTCTCCCTGGCTATTTGGAAATGCCTTGCCAAAGTTTGAGGGTGCATGGGTATGGGGAGATGGCAATTCAACATTAAAAAAAATAATTTTAATTTTTTTAAAAACCATTAAAATCAATTTCATTTACAAATGTATCACAGAGCCTGTAAGAGAGTGTTCTGAAACTACATTTAGGAAGCCAAATTTGGATTTAATGCAGTTTCCTTACAGCAGACCCTCACTTAGCATTTTGTAAACAGATCATTTCATTAAGGCCTTTTGTTCTGGCTCCTGCGTCTGCTTGAAATGGAGACTTGTTATTGACTCCGACTCTCCTTGACATGAAGAGAAGCAGTTAAGTTTAACGTATTGCTGCTTTAGGCTGTCATGAGACAAAAATGATTATGTATATTTGTTGTTGTTTATCCAAAGCACTTTGAGACCTGTGCAGATTAATCTAAAAGTTCGAATACTGCTTTTTCCTTTAAAAGGTTATACGGTAGCAAAGTCTGGAGATGGAGGAGAATTTAATTCAGCTTGACCTTGCATTTCAAAAACATTTTAAGTTTTTCTTTTTAAAAAATGCTATTGAGAAGCAAATATATACAAGCATGTGCTGCTTGTATATATAAAAACATGCGCTGAAAATTTGCTACATGGGAGGTTGTATATTCCTGGGATGTTTTATATTCCAGGTGTCATATGGAATACACAAACTGAAAATTAGAATAATCCTGGACCACAATCCACTGGCAGCCCCTCCCATTCAGACTTAATTAAAATGAG
The DNA here is from genome assembly GCF_965153285.1 of Podarcis tiliguerta. Taxonomy (NCBI): domain Eukaryota; kingdom Metazoa; phylum Chordata; class Lepidosauria; order Squamata; family Lacertidae; genus Podarcis; species Podarcis tiliguerta. The sequence continues at coordinate 28,757,577 of NC_139544.1, read as the reverse complement.
TAGCAGCATTTTGAAAGTATGTCTGAATTCTGTCTCCTGATTGTCTATTCAAACATTGTTTCCTGATTGGAAGAAAGATACTGAGTTTTTTCACCTGTTCAACCAGTGGGCACTCTCTTTTTCTCTCTGTCTCCTTTGAGCATAGTTTACCTAGCGATCCTCTTGAAGAATGAAGTCAGAAGAAGGAAATACGATTCCTGATAAGGGAGCAAAACATTTTACAGAGAACAGAAGATGGTTTCGCAGTCAACACGAGAAGGCCTGTAGTACTACACAAAACTGTCATTTACAACCAGATATATATTTTTCCCCAGCCAGATACCACTAGAAAAATCTGTACAATGGGACATATTTCTTTTACAGGCTTCATTTTAAAAGAAAAGAGACTTTGCTATCATCAGAAGGAAAAAGGCAAGAAGGAAATCTCTAAGCCTAATCATTTCCCCCCTCAAACCGCCACATATTTTGGATGCAATTTAAAGAGCATCATTCACCAGTGCTTGTTTTCCAGGTTTTATGCATTATCCCCGAATCAGGTACATTGTAATACTAAAAATGTGTGCAAAAGGATAGCTTTATGGTACAGACACCTACTAATGGAGTATTTTACATGCTATCCAAGATAACATTTGAGAAGACTGTGATTATTTTGATTGCATATAATAAAAATCAGGACAGGATAAAATCATCTTGTGGTTTGTGTTTTCCCAATTCATTTTCCTTACATAACAGATATGGCATCCTTTTTTTGATGCTCCAGTCTAGAACACCCAGAAACATCTGTAATGTATTGAATTGTATTATTGTGATTGAATATCATTTGATCAATTGCCTTTCCCAAACTGCTCATACCCAAATGTATTTTTTTTGCCCAGAAGTATTTTTGCATGCTGAAAAGTCTTCTTTAGAAAGAAAAGGAAAAAATCAGTTTCCAGTGATTTGCTTTTCTGTTTCATCAGAACATATACAGAATACATATATGCAGAGCATTATCCCCAGTAGGACGTTCTCCTTGGCGAGTCTCATTAAAGTGAATTGGAGTACTTATGTACAGCTCCTCCCATTCATTTTGAACAGGTTTTTGCAGGAGATCTTACCAGTATCCTGTGACCAGAGTTTCCACTGAATCTAGCATCAGCTTTTTATTCTTTGTGTCAGTGTGTGCCTGGCTAGTTCTGTAGCACAGCAGCCCTCAGGGCACCAGAGGGCAGAATCTGCTCTGACATACACGGACACTAAACCCTTTTATAGATTAGTCCAGAACCGTACAGGGCTGTATAATAGCTCTAATTTTATGTAATAAGCAATATTTGCACAGCAATTCCATTATCAGGCAGAAGACAATTTTAGAAGTAATTTAGGAGCCAAGACTGTATTAGTGCTGAGTCTGAGTAAAGAACAATCTCTGTGTAAAGCACAATCAAGATTCTCTTCCGTTACTTTTTTTTTCCTTTGTAAATGATTTTAATAGTTATTTCTTTTTGCTGCAAATATAATTTCAGCATAAGATTCTCTCTCGCTCTCTGTCTCTCTCACACACACAAGCACATTCTATATGCATATTAGTAATGCAGTTTCTGTACATTTTAAGGCTTTCTCTCTCTTTTTCATTTAGTTGACTTGGAAATGACTGTGCACACACTGCTTTCTTTCTAATTGCCGCGTTAAATCCATTTCCAGTATCTCAGAATGAATTGGAATACAATTCATCAGATATCACAGTGCCTGCTAGGGTTCCGACCCAGCAAGTGCAATGCATGCCCAGAGGAGCAGGTTTAAGAAGGGTGCTGAGTTCGGATTTCTGTTTACTGGGCACAGCAATGAACTAGCAAAGCAGCTAGCCTTGAATATGTGGTTTGCTTGTTTCCAGATCCACCCTGCCCTGGCTTCCAGTCTAATTTTCTGTTGGAGCAAACTCTTAAACAGGTGATCATTGTCAAATTGGCAAAGATAACAATCTGTGGGGTGGGGATGTACACAAGCAACCCATACCTATATTTTACGGTGCTCCCTCTGTGTAATGTGATACAGACCTTGAACCTTTTTGAAATAAGGAGCAGCTCCTGTGTTTTATGAAGAAGAAGGAGAGTTTGGATTTGATATCCCGCTTTATCACTGCCCGAAGGAGTCTCAAAGCGGCTAACATTCTCCTTTCCCTTCCTCCCCCACAACAAACACTCTGTGAGGTGAGTGGGGCTGAGAGACTTCAAAGAAGTGTGACTGGCCCAAGGTCACCCAGCAGCTGCATGTGGAGGAGCAGAGACACGAACCAGGTTCCCCAGATTACGAGACTACCGCTCTTAACCACTACACCACACTGGCCAGGGGAGGGAAAAAACATTTAAAAGCAGGGAATATACCACTACTATAATTCAGTGCCGGATTTACGTATAAGCTAAATAAGCTATAGCTTAGGGCCCCACTCTCTTGAGGGCCCCCCAAAAAATTAAAGGGGGAAAAACTGGATGTACATTTCCAAAATATAAGTTAAAAAACAAATAAAATAAAACATACATACAGCAACAGTGTTTGGTGTTGTGTAGGCTCCTATGATCTAAGTAATGGGCCCTGCCTGCTAGCCTGCTCCCTGAAATATCACTGGTTCACTCATTTCTATATATAGGGTGCCTACATTCTGCATGGACTGGTTGCAATTACTTCGATAAAATACATATTTTGTCATGTGCAAATGGCTTTAGATACCTATTAGGTCCATAAATGACCATATAGCATATATTCAAAACAAAAAATAGCAACAATTTGTTGTTGACAAAGGACAGCTGGACATATAAAGGGCCCCATTACCTTCAGTAGCTTAGGGTCTCATCAAACCTATATCCGGCCCTGCTATAATTGCAGTACAATACAGTGGTACCTCAGGTTAAGAACTTAAATTCGTTCTGGAGGTCCGTTCTTAACCTGAAACTGTTCTTAACCTGAGGTCCCACTTTAGCTAATGGGGCCTCCCGCTGCCGCCACACCACAATTTCTGTTCTCATCCTGAAGCAAAGTTCTTAACCCAAGGTACTATTTCTCGGTTAGCGGAGTCTGTAACCTGAAGCATCTGTAGCTCGAGGTACCACTGTACTATACATGTCAACTCAGAAAGAACTGAGTTCAATTGATTGAGTTCAATGGAGGTTAGTATGCGTAGGGGATTGCAGCCTTAAATGTTATTTCATATTAAAGAGAAACGACTTTAATGTGACATGGCGGCAATTCATAACCTCCAGCTTCTGCACATCATGCTACATATGTGCAAAAGGTTAATAAACCTACTTTTGAAATGTAGTTTTGTTTTATGTTCACTTTTTACAATTTTATTATATTTAACCATTATTTGTAGGTTGGTTTTTAACAACTTTTCTTCAGCTTTTTTAAAAAAATGCATTCTACGTAAAATTGGAAGTAGAATATGTGCCACCTTGAGCAACTTGGAGAAAAGGTGGGATGTAAATGAAATAATAAATATAAAATTGCACACACATACTTATTCCCTAAAATCTTGCATTTTTCCAAAGCTGGTTTATTTATATTTATTTTGTTCTTATACAACAGCCAACAAAACAAATGAATCACAATAAATCAATAAAAACCAGCCACCCTCCCCCCCCACCAAATAAAGCACAAAAGCTCTCTGAAAAAAGGATTTCATTTGTATTTATTTAAGGCATTTATATGCCAACCTTTATAGTCTCTCTCATAATATTTTACGGTGCAGTTAAAACAAAAACACAGAACAATAAACAGCTCAATTAACATAAGTAAATAAATAACATAATAAAATATTCATCAAAACAGCAGAGTTTAAAATGGAGCATAGTTCCAATATTTAAAATATAAATCATTTGAATGCCTAAGAGAGCAATAATGTATTCACCTGAGATGATAATCTAGTAGGTACCAGGAGGGCTCTCATAGGGAAGGATGGGCTTCAACAGGCTAAATAAATACATCTTGGGAAAGAGTTGCAGAGCATTAGAATTGCCACAGAGAAGGCCCTGCTCCTTTCAGGCTAACTTGGCCTCCACATAAGATGCAACACGGAGCAAAGTCTTCGCAGAAGATCTTAAATGCAATATGGGAGAAGGCATTCCATGAGATAAGGAGTTGTTTAATCTTCAAAACCAGCAGTCTGAAACTGGGCTCAGAAGCATATTGGCAGCCACTTAGTTGCTTCGAAGCAGATGAAATATGCTGAAAGGACCCCTACCTGTCAAAGACAGGCTGCCGCATTCTGCACCAGCTGAAGTTTCTGAACCCATTCAAACATGTAGACCAACTTAGAAGAGACAGACAGATAGGCTGAATTCTAAATGGGCAGATAATTTACATTTGGGGGTAACTAGAGAAGGAGGAGAAATTCAGCACAAGAACTACTTTAAATATGAACATAAGAACACAGGAAATGGCCTCAGATCAAGCCAAAGACAAATCTAGTCCAGCTTCCTGTTTTCACAGTGGTCAACCAGATGCAGTGGTACCTCGGGTTACAGACGCTTCAGGTTACAGATGCTTCAGGTTACAGACGCTTCAGGTTACAGACTCCACTAACCCAGAAATAGTACCTCGGGTTAAGAACTTTGCTTCAGGATGAGAACAGAAATCGTGTGGCAGTGGCGCAGCGGGACATCCCATTAGCTAAAGTGGTACCTCAGGTTAAGAACAGTTTCAGGTTAAGAAAGGACCTCCAGAACAAATTAAGTTCTTAATCTGAGGAACCGCTGTACCAATGAGAAGCAGGACCTGAGTGCAGCAGAGGTGTCCCCACCTGCAGTTCCTAAAAACCAATATATAAAAACATATCGCCTTTGACAACGGGGGGGGGGGGGGCATAACCATTCTGATTAGTAGCCACTGAGAGCCTTCATGAGGGCATATGACTCAATACCCATTTCTACTCTGGCATGAAAAGAAAGACTATCTCATTTGCTCAACATATCTAAATCCCAATCCATTCGCTCATGGATCTTAAACTGTGCTAATCTTTCATCTACCAGAACGCAACAGGAGTGCAATAGCTGAGCCACTGTGGGTATCAATATTTGCAGAGCGCAAACCATCCCCAATTGTTATTGTACCAATAGTGTGGGGTTGTCTCATCTTGCTTTTTTCAACCGACTTCTCTCAAGCATCCAGATGTGCCCTGACAGACGTATGGTGACAGCATATCTCCATAGCAGTGAGATTTCAGTCCACAGGATTATTGCCAAATTAATTGTACCCTCACATCCCAGCCTGAAACATTGCAGCTGCCAGGAAGAGTGCATTGTGGGAACAGGCAGCCCACTCTCCTGACAAATAGGTGAAAATGGCTCATTTTGCAATGTGAGTAGACTGGGCTGTCCTCTCGCAACCAAGATAAAAGAGAAGGTTTCGTAAGTCAGCTGCCAGTCAGCTATATAAAAAGGCTATTATGAATATGATACAAAACCTAGTATATCTGTCATTGGGGTGTATAAGTAAAGAGCTTTTGAAATCTTTGTTGTTGTTCGGCATGTGGCCACGCTAAATTCTGTTTTGTTTTTGAATCCCTCTTGGCCGGGCATGCTTGGGAACAGACAACATTCCCACATGATTGTGACAAAGGGTTGAGAATGCATCTGTGTCTAAGTAAATCAGAACAGCATTGTGCTGTCATGTTGCTTCTGGGGGATCTTATAGTACAGTTGTGTGTTTTTCCTTCTGGAAATATTCCTTAAATCTTTTTGTATTGTTTTAAGCCATACACTTTCCTTAAGACGCATAAGGTGAGTGTCTCATAATTTATTTCAAAACTGTCACTTTTTGATCACAGATTCTCTGTTTAAGGGTGTGTAAAAGGGATTTCACTATATAGACAGTCCCCACCACCACCCTCAATTCATTCTCAAAGAAAATTCTGGCATAAATCACTATTACCTCAGTTCTACAAACTGAAGTAAGGTATAGGGGATGCCCAAACAAGGCTGGTGTTTTTTTCAGGTATCAGTATGTTCCTTCCAGCATATTTGTGCCTAAACTGAGAGTGAAGTGGTTCCCTACAAGCTTGACCTGGGGGAAATGCTTGGCAGGGCCAGAATGGGCCAAATAATGATACACCCAGTTTGGCGTTCCTGAGATTTCACAGAGATATCACTGCTGTGTTGGAAATAGAATTGGGCTTGGCAGCAACACTACAGCGTTACAGCACAACAGTGCTACAGTGTTTCAGGAGGAATGCTCAATAAATGGACAATCTTCTTATTTTTGTAGCTGCATCACCAGGAGAATTCACAATTCTCAGATCCATTCCCCTGAATAGGGATGGAAAGAGAATAATCGAGGCATATTTTTTCTCGGGTGGGAGAGGATTTCCTCTATGGGCAGCATGAAAGTTGGGAGTCTCTTCTCTCCCCGCCACTCCACTCCCAGCAGCCTGATTATTACCTGAAGCACTTTTGGGGGAGGGGGGGTTGCCTTAAAAGTCTAACATACTTACTTTATGCCACAACAAACCTGTTAGCTTCTAACAATGCAAGTCTGCTCAGAAGCATGTCAGATTGAGTTCCACAGGTGTTCTTGCTAGTGGCTGTACACACAAGGCGGTTGTAGCTTTCATTTATTTAATTAACAAAATTTGCATATGATTTTGCATACTGCAAAATTTGCATACTTTGTAAGCATACTGCTTGTCAGAAAACCTAAGCAGTTTACAAAAATACAAAATAAAACATTAGTGTTCTCAATAAAAAGGGTATTTTAAAACATTCCAAAGATAATTAAAATCCACAGTATCTAACAAGAGAAATGCAGCTTCTATATTTGAACAAAAATGCTTTAAGCAGGCATTGAAAAGAAAGTAGAAAAGTTTCCTGATGCCAACAGACAGGGAGATATTTTCTGTAAAAAGTTAACAGCGGCGCTTTTTTCCCTGGCAGTACTCAATGGTATGCAGTCCCAGCACCTTGTTTTCTAGAAAAAACGCTCTGAGAATGAGTATTATGTGAGACCTGAGTATTATGTGAGTATTATGTGAGTATTATGTCAGTTCTGCAGATGGAAGCATTCGAATGAGCATATGGGGGTAAGGCAGTATGGGGTATGGATATGGGGGTAAGGCAGTATGGGGTAAGACAATATACCCCCCAGCCTAAGATGAGGGGTGCTCTCAGGGGTCATTACAAAGAAAAGAAAGGAAGAAACATCTCCACTTCAGCTCTGTTTGCAACTGGCCTCTAAATAAGTAATGCCTTTGCCTTGATTATCAATGAGAAGTGATGCAGTCACGTACAAGCTCCATAATTCCTCTCAAAAAACAAAGCTACGCCATATATTCTTCACCAAGCCGACTTTTGCCACTATGCTCTCTGTCTACCAGTTAGTTTGTATGTGAGACTGGGCGAAGGGTGAGGGTTTGTGTGTGTGTTTTACAGGTAGTTATGATTTACTTTATAGAGAGGGGAAGAAGCTGATATGGCCGGATTTCAAGAAATATATATTTACCTTTGTGCACTTGTATCATTACACTCTGAGGCTATAAACTGGGCATGAGCTGTGCTTTATCGCTGTAAAGTGGCTGTAAAGTGGCATCTCTCTTTTCTTACTCATCTAAGGAATAATGTGATGAGCACTGAACACTAGAGGGGGAGCTTAGTTATCCAGGAGAGCAAAATCCCTGAACCCCCTTGGAAAAAAATTGGCCGTGTGACACTGTTGCTACTGACTTAAGCAAGCAAAGTTAAGGCTTGGACAGGCAAGGTTCAGAAGCTGAGAGGTCAAGAATGGCAGAGAGCCAATTTATTGTCATTTTCTAGAAAGGCAGCAAATCATAAGTGGAAGTGAGAAATTTAGGGCTTTGCTCAGATGAGGAGTGTTTTAAAAACCTCTCAGGAGGCAGTTTAACATGAAGTGTAGGATTACAGGGATATTCCCTCTCCCCCCCCCCTCAATATGACTGCCTGTCATGTAAATGTCTGAGGAGTGATGGAATGAATTATCATAAAATTTTGACAAATTTGATGGCTCAACCAAAGGGTGAAAACAGACATTCCACTTATTGGGTTCTAATAAGACATGACATTTCAAATGAGTTTACATGGCAGTTAGACCTTTGCTTTTCTCCCTCTGATTCCAAAGTACTTCTACATAGCGACCACTTCTTTATATATCTGATGTCTGTGGAAGTTACAAAAATACTTTCTGGATTCACCACTTGTTCGTTTGTTTTTTAAATGAAATTGTGCATATTCTGTAATATGTATGCATGTGTATTGTAATATACATACATAAGCACACATGCTATACAGTCCTGGTCCAGCTGCAATGCTGAACAGCTTCTTAGTGCTGTTCAACCGTGTCCCAGAGCAGGAATGGGGAAGTGTTGCTCTCCAGATATTACTGGACTTCAATTCCCATCAGCCTCCAGAAACATGTCCAATAGCCAGGATTATGGAAGTGGCAATCTAGCAATTAGTACAGCCTTTCTCAACCTTGGGTCCCCAGATGTTGTTGAATTACAAATCCCATCATCCCTAGCTAGCAAGGCCAGAGCTCAGGGATGATGGGAGTTGTAGTCCAACAACATCTGGGGACCCAAGGTTGAGAAACATTATTAGTATAACCTGGGCTTTTTCCCCCAGCCGGAATTCACTGGACCTCAGTTCTGGCATCTCTCAGCTGAGTGCCATTGCCATTATAAGAGTACAAGGGAGGCATTAATGGCAAGTTCCAACACCTCTTTTTCTAGAAAAATAGCACTGTGTACAACAATAATGGGGAAAGCCAAGCATGAATTAGCTATGGAGAAAGAGTGTGCGTTATAATGAGAGAGTCCTATTGTTTGTAGAGCTTAAGCAGGTTGGGTCTGTGTGTTTATTTATGGTCACATCAGGATCCTTCTACCTCAAAGAAGCTAAACGTTGCATGTTCACAACCAATGGGCATTTCACTTCCCTCATAAAAACTGCCGTCTATGCTAAAATACTACTGCTGCTTCTCAAATGTTCCCCAGTTGGTTCATGATGGCCCCTTGAGAATGAGAGAGCATCTCCTTCAGCTTCAGATGCAGGAGCAATCAAAGTCAATTGAGTGAGAAGCCCCTTCCATCTTCCAGATTGGCCCTGCTCCTGAGGGAGAATGAGGCGCTTTGCTGAAGTTACACGTCTGCTTCACAAAACACTTCACTGAATCTGTTTTATTTATCTCCCCACCACCACCCCAGTCTCTTCTGCTTCCTCTTCTTAGGATCAGTCTACATGATACCTTTTCCCCATATCACATTGCTCCTCTGTGGTGACTCTCTTCACTTGCTGCTAAAGTCTAGCACAACTTGCCACATCGATCCTCCGTACATCACATACATCAAATGCCTCAAGGAACGTAGCAGCTGTTGCCTGAACAATATATTCACAGCATGGAACTCACTTGTGCTGCCCTTCAAACATTATGGTAAGCTAAACTTGTATTTATTTCCATGTAAGGGGGAAAAAATCAGGTGAAATGGCCCTAAGAGACAGTTTCTTATGGGTTCTTTTGAAGATACTCTATTGCACTGGCTTCATATATTTTTTTCATGGTGCATCCAGATGTAGAGAGCATTGTGTGATGTGTGACACAAACATAATATAATTCACAGATCACACAATGTTATGCATATGCGCTTATTCTTTTTCTGGTGAACCCAGCTACTGTTTTAGCACCATCTCTCTGAAGTTCTCAGTACATATTCATGAGACAGGATATTGGAAAGGCAAGTAGGAGAGGGGATTCCATGCTATGTTGAGCAAAGACAGCATGTGGGACCATAAGCATCTCTTGCACGTCTGTTACATCCTTTTACATGCTCCCCAACAACGGATGAGGGCCTACAATGGAAGTGTCTTCTGGATTTTAGCACATTTCACAAGAAAGAAAAATGAGGCCCATTACTTCATGCTTGGCTATTTTGGTGAGAAGAGCTTCCCTTGATGGTCAACAGCTGAGTGGGTCCATATACAAAGAGGCACTGCTTAAAGAAGCTGCATCTCAAATCCTTTGGGGCAGGCATAGGCAAACTCGGCCTGCCAGATGGTTTGGGACTACAATTCCCATCATCCCTAGCTAACAGGACCAGTGGTCAGGGATGATGGGAATTGTAGTCTCAAAACATCTGAAGGGCCGAATTTGCCTGTGCCTGCTTTGGGGTTTTATAACACCAACACCTCCAATATCAGTGATATAGCAATACTGTTGTATAAGTGAATTCAAATGGAGTTTAATGGTAAAGGGACCCCTGACCATTAGGTCCAGTTGCGGACAACTCTGGGGTTGCAACGCTCATCTTGCTTTACTGGCCAAGGGAGCTGGCATACAGCTTCCGGGTCATGTGACCAGCATGACTAAGCCGCTTCTGGCGAACCAGAGCAGTGCACGGAAACGCTGTTTACCTTCCCGCCAGAGCGGTACCTATTTATCTACTTGCACTTTGACATGCTTTCGAGCTTCTAGGTGGGCAGGAGCAGGGACCGAACATTGGGAACTCACCCCGTCACAGGGATTCAAACCTTCTGATCGGCAAGTCCTAGGCTCTGTGGTTTAACCCACAGCGCCACCCGCGTCCCTAAAATGGAGTTTAGTGAAATGCTAATGCATTTTTATTCTTTTTAAAGTCAGATTGTTTACTATTTATGCCTCTTTATTCCTAAGAGTCATCTGTTTCTGAGTTCTTCTTCAGTTAGGAGTTTATTTGTTAGGGAGAGAAGGAAAGCCATGCATGCCATGGAGTCCTACTTTAGAGATGAATAGTCCTCCATTTGCTGTCAGAGAAGACAACATAAACAGCCATGACAGAGAGAAGGGGTCTTGATGTTGCCCATTTACAGTTGGACCTGGAAAGTAGATGGAGCTGGCACAAATGCCTGGTTATTGTCTTCCCCACTGTGGTGAGATATATTTCTATTTTAACTATGGTAACTATTTCTAAATTTGTATCTATACATATAAATTAGCCTATGCAAGTTTTATGGAAATCTGTACCCTTTTCTTTCATTCTTTTTGGTGATGCACTGCTTCATTTGTGGCGACATGTAAGGGGCCAGCCTTGCGCTGCAGTGCGGAATGGTTAATGTGAGAGTTTCACGGGCAAAAATACATAGTCAACTTTATTAAAAATTGGTATTGTCGCCACAATTTGGTGTCAAAGGGCTACAAAAACAAAACGATGGTCACACCTCAAAATCATTTGGGGAAGCGCTATAGCTCAGTGGTGCAACATCTGTTGAGCAAACAGAAGGTTCCACATTTAATTCCCATCATCTCCAGGTAGGACAGGAGAGATCTCCTGATTTAAACACTGGAGAACCACAGCCAATCAGTGTGGACAATCCTGAGCTAGATGAACCAATGTGCCTAAGTTCTTCCAGTTGTCTGGGGTCCGAAGGAAGCTTTCAGAGCTGCCCACCTTGGCATGCTTTATCATAGGATCTCCCCTGGAGGGCATTTAATAAGTTTATTCTTGACTTACCTATCTATCCAAATCTGCCATCCTTCTGGAAGATTTGTGCTTTTGACTTTTACTCGCACAGCCTAGCTCAGTCGTGTCACTATGAAATGCTTTTCCGTGGAAAGAAGCCCAAATGTAGTGAGCCTGCTTTATTAAACGAAAATGGCATCAAAATGAGAAGGGAAAACAGCATAGCAAAAGGCTTAAGCATCATTGGTTAAAATGGATGGTTTATAATGTGTAAAATGTGTTTATTTGCAAATCCAAAGTTCAGATTTCCTCATACATTTTCATACTGATGGAGATAAAATGCTAAAGTCTTAAATCCCTCTATGCCATGCTGAGTTGCTAAGGGCTGTTGAGTTTTTGTTATTTCTCCTCTTGAGTTGGCTCTGATTAAGCCTGCTGAGTGAAAAATTTGTATTTGCCGACAGAAATAGGAACCGCACCACGTGCGTTTGCAGCCAGCAAATGCTCCGATACATCACAAAGATTTGCTCAACCCACCTTCAGAGGGCAAATCGAGCATGTTATTTTCTGTTTAGATCTGATGTTGAAGCCTATCAGTCCTGAGTGTTACCCAATCTCTGATTAAAGAAAAGGCCTGCAAACTGCAAGTGCTCATGCACTGCCTCATTAGAGGCCTGGATGGAGTGACCCAGGCGTTCTTGCACAAGACTGTGAGAGAACTTCAAATAGAAGAGTGCATCCATCAAATCCAAGAGGGGCTTATGTCATTTTTCCTACTTTGCCTCTAAAGTCCTTTAAGAAATGCCCTTTCCAGTTGCGCTGCTGAGGAACATCAGTAGAAAAAAAAAACAAGCCAAAAGTGCAGAAAATGCCCTGACAATGACTTCTCCCCCACTTTCCGTATAGAGTAATTGTTTCGCTCGGTAATACAGCAGGAACAAACAATGTGACACGAATCTGCTGCATATTATATACCACAAAAGTGGATAAAGGGTTGAGAGGCAGGCTATATCTGGAGAAAGGGCTATTCTATTGCATGCATATTCGCCAACCTGGAGGAGACACAGAGAGGGTACTATGTCCACAGAGAAGCATTTGTCCTATTTGGACAGTCTAAACATGTGATGGGACACGGGTGGCGCTGTGGGTAAAAGCCTCAGCGCCTAGAGCTTGCCGATCGAAAGGTCGGCGGTTCGAATCCCCGTGGCGGGGTGCACTCCCATTGTTCGGTCCCAGCGCCTGCCAACCTAGCAGTTCGAAAGCACTCCCGGGTGCAAGTAGATAAATAGGGACCGCTTACTAGCGGGAAGGTAAACAGCGTTTCCGTGTGCGGCTCTGGCTCGCCAGAGCAGCAATGTCACGCTGGCCACGTGACCCAGAAGTGTCTTCGGACAGCGCTGGCCCCCGGCCTCTTTGAGTGAGATGGGCGCACAACCCTAGAGTCTGTCAAGACTGGCCCGTACGGGCAGGGGTACCTTTACCTTTACCTTTAAACATGTGATAATAACTGCATAAGAAAGAACAGCAGGGTCATGCCAGGGTCATGCCTGTTGAAACGGATGTAAACATGTTAACACTATCCACATATTTTGTACAAGTATGCAGCAGGACAACCTACAGAACAGGAGGAGCAGGGGAGGACTTTGGTAATATTTCACCCTGAGCAAGCACAAAATGTTGTGCCTCCCCCAATATTTCTTATTTTCACAGTAGTTGAGTAGGTATCCACCAATATAGGGTTGGTGGTGGTGGTTACGTACCCCCTTGGCTCAGCACCCAATATGGAGGGAAGACAAGGGCCAACATTAGCTAGGCTGCTGGAGCCCCAGCAGCTGCCAGAGGATGCCAGCTGCTGAATCAGATCCTGCCATTATCTACGTACATTACAAGGACTGATCCAAATATTTTGCAGATGCCAAAATTAATCCTAAAACCTGCATGTGATTGCAAGTTTGGCTGCCTAACCGATTTGTGAAAACCCAAAGTCCTGGTTGTATACGATTTCTGCATTTACTAAATCATTCACAAGAATGATATTCATGCCTATCAAAATATAATGTCTGAATAAGCAGTGTTGCTTGAACTGCAGTAGTCCAGCAGCAGCAAAAGAAGCTATAAAGAAGAGTTACGTGTAAGAACATATTTTACAGTTCTAGAATTTTTTTTTGGCAAAACAGCCTATTAGAGGAAAAGTCCACTGCTTGCTTAAACACCAGCTGTGTTTTCTTTTGCTTCTCTTCCTTTGTCTCATTTTATTTTCATGCAAGCAACTTTGCTAGTAGAGACAGCTAGTAGAGACATTTAGTTAACTTCTGACACTGATGGCGCCATATTTGGCATTAATTCTGTTGGCTGTCAAACTGGTAAAAAGAATGAATACTAGGTTGTTTCTCCTCATTAAATCATGTTTATTTTTAGAGAGGAAGTTGCTTATGCTTGAGTAGGGCTAGGAGGATATCTACTGGAGCTCTGTGGCTGCATCGGCGCAGAGTATCTGACAGTTTGATCAGCTAAATCAAACAAGTCGCCAAGGCTACACTCTCATTACAGTTGTCAGCTGTTAACTGGGACTTACCTAATTTTGGCGTCTACTTTATATTGCAAATAGGAATCTTAGCCATAATATGAAGCTAAAGTGATGTGGTGTTATAGGGTGCCGATAACCCAGCTTCAAATCACTTTGTAGCTGTGATGACACCACTAGTGATGGCACTGAATATTGTAACTAGCTGGATCAGTATCTGAGTTTGCCCAGCTCATAATGCTTCATTGCAATGAGAAGGAAGCATCATTTCCTTCACAAGTTCTTCCTTAGCTGTGGGGAACTTAAGCAGGATGCTGCACATGCACCATAGAATGTTCTGAGGCCCATGCAGAAGCATTTAATACTGAATATTAACTGCTTAAGCTAAATGAAACGATAGTTGTGGGGAAAACACACAGCTGCTGTGAAGCACATGCACAGTAGTTCTTAAACTTGCATTTCTATGAATGACATGATGAAACTGCCTGAGCACCATCACCCCCCAACAGTCAGTCTGCCTTCTGTGCATGATCCTTCCTTATTGGCCTGTTTTGTGAGGTCCACCACAGCCTGTTGATATGCCTTGTTCTTGTGCGTGGGGTGGTGACATTTTAGATACATAGGTAACAGCACTCACAGCCTGAACATTGGAAACAGATGGAACAAAGCTCCACTTTGCACAAAATTAAAGATGTGCTCCATTTTGTGGGCCAGATGTATAGTGAAATCACCAAGAGTTTATTTCAAGTGCACAAGTATAGGATGGACGTTAATATGAGTTATGGATTATAAAACACTTTGCACATGAAGTCTTCCATGCAACTAAAGGAGGCTCTGTGTGCAAGTGGTTCCAATGTCTAGGATATAGGCCAGGCAGTATTGGATTTATGTATAAGCTAAATAAGCTATAGCTTAAGGCCCCACTCTCTTAGGGGCCCCCAAAAAAATTTAAGGGGGGAAAACTGGATGTACATTTCCAAAATATAAGATAAAAAACAAATAAAATGATACGTACATACAGCAACAGTGTTTTGTAGGCTCCTATGATGTAAGTAGAGTGGTACCTCGGGTTACATACGTTTCAGGTTACATACGCTTCAGGTTACAGACTCCGCTAACCCAGAAATAGTACCTCAGGTTAATAACTTTGCTTCAGGATGAGAACAGAAATTGCGCGGCGGCATGGCAGCAGCGGGAGGCCCCATTAGCTAAAGTGGTGCTTCAGATTAAGAACAGTTTCAGGTTAAGAACGGACCTCCGGAACGAATTAAGTACGTAAACAGAGGTACCACAGTAATGGGCCCCGCCTGCTAGCCTGCTCCCTAAAATATCACTGGTTTCCTCATTTCTATATATAGGGTGCCTACATTCTGCATGGACTGGTTGCATGGCAACATGTGCAAATGGCTTTTCATACCTATTGGGTCCATAAATTACCATATAGCATATATTCAACACAAAAAACAGTGACAATTTGTTGTTGACAAAGAACAGATGGACATATAAAGGGCCCCATTACCTTCAGTAGTTTAGGGCCTTATCAAACCTAAATCCGGCCCTGAGGCCAGGTACCTGTTCTGGATGGGATTGCACTCCCCATGAAGAGAAGTTGAAATGTTGTTTGGGAGCACCCACCATTATCACTGGAGGCTCACATGGCTTTGATAGCTGGGAGTGCTTTTTACCAGTTTCAGATGGGTATGGGTAATTCGGCATGCATTCTTAACCTCAAGACTGGCTTATTGCAATGTGTTCTATGTCAGCCTGCTATATTTTAATTTGTGTATTGTTTCAGAACATGGAAATTAGGTGGTTTGGTTTTTAAATGTGAATCGAATCAAGTTTCTCCTCTGTTCCTAGCTGTAGCTAGTGCAGAACGCAGCAGTGCAGTTTGTGGTTGCTTCTCAGCGTATAACAGCAGCACTGAGGGAATTGCCTCATCTCCCCGTATATTGCCCAGGGGACCAAGTTTAAGCCCTAAACAACTTGGGACCAAGTTATCTGAGGGGCTGCCTTATTCTCTATATTCCTGCAGTCATATGTGGGGATGCTTCTTACTTTGCCCCATATGCCAGACAATCGCTCTGAGACTGTGACTTAGAGCCTTTGGTGCAGTAGCATCTGTTTTGTGGGATACACTTGATTGTGGCCTCAAAATGAGGCTGGCATAAACGATCCATACTTTTCATTGCATGCTAAAAACTTTATTATTTCTGCAGGCCTTCCCAGAAGGATGAGCCTCTTCACCGACAGGAATTTACTGGCAGATCGTTGTTTGTTTTAAATGGAAATGAATTTAATTTATCTTTTTTACTGTATTGTGTTACTGTAATGCTTCTGACATTGAATTATTTTTTTTAAAAAAATCCTTTTAACTGTATTTATGGCTTGTTTCATATTGTAAGGCTTTTTGTGATTTTCTTCTTCTTCTTTTGCTTTGAAAAGTGATCGCAAGTTCCTAAATAAATAAATAATAAAGTTTGTCATTTTTAGTTTTAACTAATGTGGCAAGTTAGAGGGAAGCGGGTGCCTAGGGCTTGCTGATCAGCAGGTCAGCAGTTCGAATCCTCTTGACGGGGTGAGCTCCTGTTGCTCGGTCCCAGCTCCTGCCAACCTAGCAGTTCGAAAGCATGTCAAAGTGCAAGTAGATAAATAGGTACCGCTCCGGCGGAAAGGTAAACGGCATTTCCGTGCGCTGCTCTGGTTCGCCAGAAGCGGCTTAGTCATGCTGGCCACATGACCCGGAAGCTGTACGCCGGCTCCCCCTGCCAATAAAGCGAGATGAGCGCCGCAACCCCAGAGTCGGTCACGACTGGACCTAATGATCAGGGATCCCTTTACCTAATGGGGCAAGTTAGTAGTTGGTGGTAGTCACAGCTATCTCTGCAGCAGACTGGGGGAGGTGGAGAGGTGAGTTGGTAGAGAGGTTGACTTGGTGCAAAAACTCTTGCAGGAGTACCAGATTGGCTCTGGCAGTTCATTTCTACCACATTGACCTTGCTGCTGCATTGCCCTTCTCACTCCTGGTATGACACAGCAACACCAATGATGGGAGGCTGGGTAAGATGCTCTGCCTTGCCAACCCCAGCAGTTAATAGCAACTAAGATCTTATCCAAACTTACCTTTCCTCCATTCTTTCCAGGCATGACCTGTGATTCAAAGCTCTGTGTCTGAGTCCCCCCCCCCCTTCTGTTTTGTTTGCTCCAGAGCTTTCCCTGAGAAACCCTTCACTTTAAAGCTCAATCAGAGCAACACTCAATCCACAGAAAACCCAAATCGATGTTTGCTCCGATTCAGCTTTAAAGAGCAGGTTTTCATGGGGAAAGCTCAAGGGGCAGGAAAGCATGCTCAGACAGAGACTGTTAAGATGCAGACCTCTGCCTGGAAAGAGCAGGGCAAAGGGTAAGTGTGAAGAAGCCCTAAGCTCCGTTATTTCAGTGGAATTTAAAGCGCAGTTCACCTGAATAGGGACCAACTGAATAGGGAACAACACAATAGGTTTTTTTTCACAATTGTAGCTGCAAAGAAACCCCAAAACACAGGGCCTGGTTTAACATTAGTCAGTGGGAGATGCCTGCTTTCTGATTTTGGGTGTCACAAAAAGATAACACGTGGTCAGTTATTTAATTTATTGATTATTTTTGTTGTTGTTGTTGCATTTTTACTCCCAGGGACAGGTACTTGTGGGATTTTCTGTCTCAGGTGCCATAGAGCTGCTTGACAGGCCAACCTTTGGTACTTTGTACTATGACTTGGGGAGAAGGGCACCATTTCTTATTCTGACTTGAGCCAGCCTTGCTTGGAAACCTTCTACTGTTTCATTCTGTTTCCTCAACAATGCCATCATATGAAAGCATCACCTGAGAACTGGAGATATAACTCTGCTTTGCCCAGTCATCTGTTGCTTGTGGGATTGCTTTTGTCTATACTTTTTGAGGTGACTGAGAATTAATGAGACTGAAATCTGTCAGACAGAGAAGTAATTAGGTAGAATGTGCTCCTGGAGGTAGCAAACATACTGTCAATCTCTCCTCTTCAACCCCCCCCCTCCGCCCCCAAGCAAAAAGGCTAGAGACAGGCTAATAACAATGAGAGGAATTTCCCTGAAGATGTAGAGTGATGTTGTACTTGGTTGTCGTATTTATTTGTTTAAGTGAATGCTCCTGCAGCCAGTCTCATGCCGGGGTGGGTGAATGCCTTGATAGATGAAGTTTCATTCAGGATAAAAGTAATTAAAACATTCAAAGCCTTGGCTAACAGGTGCAGAAGAAGGGTTTGATGGCTGAACACAAATGCTAAAAAAATCCTCCTAGTTTCTTGCAAAGCTGAATGTTGTGGGGAGATTTTTGTGGAATACACAGGTTAAAAAACAACACACCTTCAGTAAACGGAATAGATCTACTCTGTTTAGTGTTTTTGTTTGTTAATACAGCAGCAGAACTTCTGTAAAAGGAAACAAAAGGAAACAACATGTCTTACAGCCAGTTAAAAATCTGAGGAATTATCTTATTTTTCCCTGTATAAGATTAGGTTTTTTCCCTTAAAAATAATGTCAAAAATTTGGGGGTGTCATACACGGATACATCTCCCCCCCATTTTCTTAAATTGGAGTCCCCCCAAATAGGGGGTGTCTTATACATGGGGGCGGAAAAATACGGTAGTTTTATTTCATACAGTAATTATGGCCAGTGATTATAAAAGAGTGCAAAGTTTTAAGCAAAGTTGGAGACGAGCTGGAGGGTGTATGTGATCAAATGTATTGTATTGACACCAGAGGTGTAGTGTGGGGGAACAGGAGGGCCATGGCCCATGGCACACATTTTTTAGGGGGCACAATCAGGCACCCCCACAACCGGCATGGAGCCCTGGCAGCTGAGGTATGGTAGCAGGGGGGTTAGTAAAATGGGCAGGTGAAGGCATCTGGCGAGGAGCCTGTTGGAAGTGGGCTCTGTTCACCCTCTGCACGTGCCCCTGGCACGCACCCTCACCCCAGCTGCCCAGTTCACCGGGGGCACAATACTTGCCCCGCCCCAAGCACTGGCAACCCATGCTATGCCGCTGGTTGACATGGAACATCTAAAGGAGTCCCTTTTCATGCTGGATGCAATGGATGGGATTTTGGAATGACTCCTGTAGAAACACAGATGTAGAAAATGTTAAGCTGAAATGTTATCACAGTAAATTCTTCAGAAAAGAGCCCTGGATAGAGCAAGAGGTTGGCCCAACAATGGTACAGTCATACCTCTGGTTGCGAATGCGATCTGTACAGGAGGCATGTTCGCAAACCGCAGTGTTCACAGCCTGAAGCGCCACATCTGCGCATGCGCACGCACATGATGTGATTCAGCGCTTCTGCACATGCGTGTGATGTCATTTTGTGCAAGTGCTGAAACCGAGAAGTAACCTGTTCTAGTACCTCTGGGTTCAGCGCTGTCTGCAACCCGAAAAAGCGCAACCCGCAGTGTTTGTAACCCGAGGTATGACTGTATCATGGAACAAGCCCTGTCTGACCCCGTTTCTCTCACTATTCACACTGTTTCTATCCTTTAGCTGAAAAAACTCTTAAAATAACAAACTTACTCAATGGGGCAGGGGAAGGCAATAGTACAATATATTATACTGTTGATTTACAGCAGAGTTTAAGTCTTCACTCTAGTATGAAAGGATCCTTATGCCCAGTTCTGTGAACTGCCTTGCTCTTGCAGCAATGTAAAAGTGCACCTCATAATTTCTTGCTCTCTGCCCTATCCTCTTTTTACGTCTTTTTTCTTTTCTTTTTCAACTGAAATGCATGAGTGTGCTTACCACTGTGGCCTCAGAGACTGTGCAGTTGCTTCATGTGTGGGCTATCTCATCTGAACACACAAGATAGAAAACATCGCCCTTCCATCTCTGTCTTTCTATAAAAATCCCATGTCTGTTATTCTTTGTGGATGATACTGGTTTCCAGCTGTGGAATAGTAGCTTTGGTAGCATAACTTCAGTTGTCTAGCCCCCATATGTCTCTTCTAGTGAACTGACAAATCTAGGACTTAGGGCCATCACTGTACCACTGATAGACCTCATGGCCAAGGCCTTTTAAGGTCTTGGGACTTTCATGGGCCTTGAGGGGTCTTGTGGGAGATAGGCACTCCATGAAACCCTGCAAGAGCCTTTCAGGTATGGCATAACTCCACCTTCCCCATCACTATCCAGGCCCTGCACCACTGGGCAAAGCCACCCCATGTGCAGGAGGTACCCAGATCAAGGCTTAATTGAACATGATTATAGAAAGCTATGTCAACAACTCTTTCAAACAGTCCATTCATCTCATTCTCTTGAACTTGACTTTCACTCACAACAGGTTTTTGTACCAGTCGCTGTCTCATAGCCTAACCTACTTCACAGAGTTGTTGAGAGAATAAGATAAGGACAGGCAGAAACCATGAATACCTTGAGCTTCTTGGAGGAAAGTTGGAATAGAAATGTAATAAATTAATAACTCGTTAGCTCATTCGGAATAAGACATTTCTTACCCTTTATACTCCAAAGTCAGCATGAACCATCCTCAAACTTACTTTTCCAGAACTGCTAGGTTTCAACACTGGGCTCAAGCCCCTGATTAATTGCCACACAGAACTGGAAGATTCTGCTCAGCTTGGATAGTGACGAGTAGCTCAAGCTATAAACATCTAAAAACAGCCCTAATAAGTGATCCTGACAGGAAAGTACCAGATACGGTTTAGCTCTGCTAGCCCTAGAGAAGTATTTAACTTTTGCAGCCTGATCCTATGCAGATTTACTCAGAAGTAAATCCCAATGGGATGAATGGGCCTCTAGTAAGCATGCATAGGATATTAGCCTTTGTTACATTTAGGGCTGAGCATAAATGATAATTTAAAAAAATGGAAGAATGCTCACATTAGGCAAGCAAATAGTCTCACATAGCATCCATCTATAGTAAACTCAAATGCTACCTGGAACCTGGGAATTGCAGAAGCATTCGTGTTTATTTTTCAGATGCTCATTAAATAAAGTGAGCCATAGATTATGACAAATCTTGTGTTGCCCTTCAGAGATACATCATCTACCGCTTCAGGCCAAGAAATGAGTAGTTTCCATAATTAGTAAGGGAAATTGAATAATTGGGCTATGGTTTATGAGGGTTCTTACACTAAGAAGAGAAGTTCCCAGTCAAGTGGGTTAACTTGATTTATTTCTTAGCACACAATTAACTGCTTCCATTTAGCATAAATTCTACACTTGCATATTTATTTTGTACTTTTTTCCTTGCCAGCAAAACCACAGGATGAGCATTTTCTGCTCACATTTTCTCAATGAAGATGTGCCCACACAGTACTTAACATGATTTCTGGCAGGCGTTGTGCTGTAATGTGGTTTTCCCATAGACAGTAACAGAAAAATAAGTAGCTTTTCTCCAATAACTTAGGCTGTATTTTTCTGAAAGCTCCGCCTATTCAAAAGAGAGCAATTCAATTCATTTCCTCATAAACAGTCAGCAGTGCTTAGGCTGACGAAATGTTGCAGTTTGAATGAAGCTGCTGCAATCCTGAGCTTACTCACGATACAGCCAAAATAGCCATTATAGTGTGCTTCAAAAGTTGTTGGACTAACAACTCCCCTCGGCCTCAATTAGCATGGCCAATGGTCAGGATAATGAAAGTTATAGTCCAACAACAATTGGAGGGCACCGTGTTGGCTAAGCTTACTATAACATAAACCCTGTTAAGCTCAGCAGGACCAACTTCCAAGATAATATATTTAGACTGTCTTTTAAAAGAGCAGCGATCTAATGGTCTCCTAATGCTTTTTATTCTTGGTGTGGGAGACACAGCTTTCCCCATCATCTCTTACAAGTGGCTCCTAAAAGACATAGCTCAGAGCCAGTCCTATTGTTGGACAGAGTGAAGTAGCCTCGATGGCCGATGCTTGGGGCAGTGGGTGGCAGCAAGGGGCTGGAGAATAGAGCTCTGTGTACCACATGGTCTGCCATGCACCCCTTCAGCTAGTCTTCTCAGATGCAGCGGAGGATGTGACCTCATCACCAGCAGTGTTGAAGTAAGATCTAACTGCCTCTCCAGTCACCTTCTAGACATGGAATCAGGGAGGGGAGCCATCTTGTTCTTTGCCTCAGGCAGCAAAATGTCTTCAGCTTTCGAGTCTGAAGCTAGTATGACCAAGACTGTATTGCTCTCAGTCTGATTGAGAAATTACCCAGATCAGCTGTGGCCATCAGAGGTGCATAGGTTAATGTTCTGCGGAATGCCCCAATACTATACATACACTCTGGTCTCTATGCACTTAGTCGGTACTCTTGATCAGCTGAAAGTGGGATATGTGACATTAATCAAATGTCTTGATACTTCCTTTCTCTCCCCCTTTAATAGAAATTAATCAAGGGACTTTGTGATTGCACACTAATCCAGCATGCTATTATGTGAAAACGCACAAAGAGAAAACTCTCATTAGGAAAAAGAAAATCTCATAAGAATAAAGACAGAGTGTGTTTTCAGTTGAACTTGAAATGTGTAAATGTCTCATCTACCCTTATGTTAATCCTCTTGTGTACGGAAAGTTACTGGCATTTAAAAAAAGAAAAGAAAAATACAGTGTCTCAGTTGCTCAGAAACTATACTTTTATGATTTTGCAGCTAAAAATTGTAACTGAAAGTAACTTGCCAATTGTCACTTATTATTAGAAATAGCTGACATCTTAGTAACATATTTATGTTGCAAAAATTGGGAATTTATTATCACACACACAAAAAGTAGGCAGCCTGTAAATTCGAAATCAGATAGAAGGCTACCATCTAGCAGTAAAATGGGATCAATCTTTTACTTAAAAATGGATAGGATTATCTTGGTATCTATTTTCAATGGGAGAAGAGAATTCTGCAATATCATAAATAGACTGCCCTAAGTATGAGTTGTGGGAATATATTTGTAAAGGCGCCCCATGCATCATTTTCTAAAGGCAACAAGAAAACCTGGGATTGTAGACATCATGCAATCTTCTTTTATTTTATGACGGGGGGTGCCAATCCAAATCCCATTGAAGTAAATGCTAAATCACCCATTGATTTTCATGTCTGTGCACTAGTTAAGTATAAATAAGACATAGGCTGTGCGCTTGGCGCCTTATTCATAATCTTTTCATATGTAGACTACTAAGCATGTAATATTCCTGAAACAACAATCTAGCTTTTACAAATAGATGCTTTCCGGTAACTATTTTGTTAGAAAACAAATCAATATTCTTTCAGTATTCGCCATTCCCCCCATAGCTTAACTGAAGTGTTGTTCAATAGACACACACACAGAGAGAGAAGGCAAGGAATGAAGCAGGAAGGAAGAGGGGAAATTATGCCGCCTAGCTACAAGCTGCAGAGGGAAATTAATATTCAAAAGGTTAAGGTGTCTGTGAAATGTATGTAATGAGTAACACTCATAGTTTGTTACTATAGGTTCATTGCCTCTAATGTTGAGGACGGCACATGGATAATTTACGATTCCCATTGTCCCCTCTGCAGGGATTAATTCTGAATTATTTATGTACCTATATACGCACAGAACTGAAACATTTTAGTTAAAGTCAGCCACTCACTCATAGTCTTGAAATTATGCAGCCCTTGTTGCTAAAAATGATGTTAGCCTCTTGTGATTTAAGTCATAACATTTTATTTTCAGTCCCACTGAGAGGGAAAGCATACAGAGGGTGGGAAAGATATATTTTCCTCAAGAAATCTCCGAATGCATTTTTTAAAGATGTAAAGAGATAATGGTAATTTTGTTGAGTCAAATTATCATTGTACCATGCATGTAAATAAAACTTTTTTTCCCTGTGATTTCACTGCCTGCCTGGTATCCCCCCCTTCCAGTTAGCTATCTTTAAATAAAATACTATGTAGTTCAGCAAAAGCAGTCCCATCTATGTATACTTAATTTTAATAAAGGGAATTTCATGCAGTGGTTAATTCTCACCAAATTGGTATATTTTTATACCAGTGAAACCCTAGCATGTTTTCTTTTCCCTTTCTAACACTGATATTTCATTGTTGGTCTTAATTGTGATCCCTTTGGCTAAATTAACAATCTTTAATCCTGGGAAAAATACAGGATTAAGCATTTCTTAGTAAAAATATTAGATTAGAGAGAGTCAGTTAGAACTGATCTGAGGATAGTTATAAAGGTCTGCCTTGATCACATACATTTCACCCAGCAGAAGAGATGTGATTTAGCATATCGAGCACGTTTTAACAATTCTTTCTCTTTTTCTCAGCAAAATTTTTCTTCATGACTGCAACTGCAAGCAGGTTGAGACCCAGCCTAATTCCTGTAATGAGGCAAAAAAATACCCACAGTGAGAATGAGGCTAATTAACACAAGGGAGAAAAGAACTAAAGCCTTCACTAGACCGACCCCAACCCTTTGGGGTTTTCAGACAAACTGGCCTGTTCTCCTTTCAAGAATTATACCCCTAATAATTATGATGTACTGCAAGCAGACAGCTCCGTACACGATTGGGGTATTTAGTATACAACAGATAAAGATTTAGAAGTGTCTGAAGTGTAAGAGAGGGAGAAAAAAATGTATAAAAGATCAATCCTCCCTTCCCCCCCCCCCTCCCTCCTTCTCTGTACAACTCAACAATTGCTAATAAATTAGAAGGAGGGGCATATTGATGTACTGCTTGACTGTAACACAAAGAAGTGTAGTTAGCAAAAAGCTGCGGTGGGGAATGAACAGTATTTTAACTCGGCAGTTTAACCTCGGAGTCTGTCAGCTGTGACCTTTTACCAACCCCAATGAGAGCCTGATTTCTCACTTTGGCTACTCACTGCTGGATGAGTGAATGTAGAATTTGACAGCGAGAGGTTTTACATGAAAAGGGAAGGTACTTAAAAAGCATGTTTTGTGATGATAGGCTACATTTATTCACTGTTCATTACGCTCAGTGCCACAGCCAGCCTTTGTGGATTGATTTGGGTGGGAGCAGCTTGTCTCCGGTGGAAGTGAAGAGGCATTATTGACCTGCTTGGGAGCCGCGGTGACCTCGGGATGACCCCCTTTCACCTGAAATTGACCTTGAAAGCAGCCCCCCCCCCTTTGAATAAATAAATAAATAATGCCCCCAGAAGCATGCGGATTATTAGAATTGACGTATTGCACCTTTTGCCTCCTTCTCCTCTCTCTGTCCCCCCCCCCCCCCCACTTTTATAGAGGTCCACAAGCAGAGGGGTGATGGTGGGGGGGTGGGGAAAGAGAATTGCTTTCTAAATATCCTGACCCTGCAGCTGCGTGGCTCGGTATTGGTGCAGATTTATGGGCAGAGGGCAACTAGACGTTCTACTTGCTTGATGGCAAATTTTGCCATTCATCATTATTGATTAGAGCCCGCACTGTATGACAGAGCCCAAACCTTACGATGACAATTGCTATTTCAGTTGTTATGGGCCATAATGGGCCATAGGGATGATTTAAAAGAGCACAATAGCTATCTGTAATTACACATGAATAATCCATGAATTCTCGACGACTGCGCTCATAATCAGACCCTAACAACCAAGGCCAAGATATTTGTACTTGTTTTCGCCTACCATAGCTGAACCTGAAGAGATCTTTGGGTAACACACAAACCACTGCAGTGGACAAGGGATTCTTTCCCTCCTGATTCTGTACTTCCTAATTCTGGTTCGAATGAATCAGTTAATACGGAGAATAAGGGTATTTTGCGTTATCTGCCTCTATCTCCAAATAAACTTGACTTTTGCTGGATAAAATGGTGGCCACACTTTGGTTAGCTGCTGTCATTTAAGCCGCAGAGTTTGTCCGCAATTAATTTTTGTATGTGCTGTTTTTCAGGCCAGGAGACATTAGCCACTCTGAAAATTTCTCCTCTCAGACTGGATCGGAAGTATGGCAAAAGTCCCTTCTAAAGGAGACCCTGCTGTAATTTGTTTCATGACTTAATCAATACCCGGTGTTATCCGAGTCGTCACCCGACAGAACTGTCTCCCCAGATATGAAGAATCAATACATGCTGTCCCCAGTATCCCACAGCCTGAGGCAATCATATCTTGCTTGGGTGGGGAGCCGTGGCCGCCATCTAGGAAGTCCGTGACTTTGGTGGACCACATTTTCCTCCGCCATCCATGCCTTTGTCCCTCCTTTTTCATTTGTTGCTAATGTTAGCTGGCAAGGCAGACAACAGGAGGAAAAAATCATACACAGTTGTGCTATAGCATCCTCACAGGAGGAACCTACTAATCTGATTTTTTGCCCAGCTTGTGACCTGCTTACACCTGTGATTGTTCCGGAGCACCACAGTGCCCCAACTTAAGTGAAGCATGTTATCTGTTACAATTCATCTATCTCCTATGTCTTTACATTGATGAATAACTACAAGGGTCCTCAGCAGGTTTCAGGACCTGCAAATTACAATCATCCTAATTTAGAATTATATTGTGTGGTGGGGGGGTTTCCCCTCCTTTTGGTTCTTTGCGGTAACAGAGGTTGGGGGTGGAACTGTCATGCTTTTCTCCTCTTCATATATTGTTAGTATAGTACTGGGAGTTTAAACATTCTGCTACGTGGGCCCTAAATCTTTAAAAAGTATCTATTGTTGAATGAAGGTTGTGCAATCTTATTCCGACTGAGTTGGGCAAATGATTTTTTCCCCCAAATATTATTTCTTCCTCTCTGCTGACATTTATCTGTATGTCAAGTAAACACAAAGCGAGAATGTGCTTTCTTTAGCAGCTAAGTCTTTACAGAAGAGGGGGGAAAGGACTTGTAATTGGTATGACATTAGAAACCTATGTAGTCGCTCAGTCAGCTCCCATCTCATCTTTGTTTCTACCTCTTTATAAAGGAAAAGGCAGTATTGCCAGGAGGAAGAATAAAAAAAAAGGACTCATCGTTAAAAGGTACATTAACACACAAAGAGAGAGAGAAAGGAAGAGCAGCTTTATCAGGGATATGAGGGGAAAATATGTTTGCATAGTAAATGATCAGTTACTTTTGAGGTACATTAAAAAGGTTTACAGTGCAGTCAGACTACTCAGAAGTAAATCCCATTGAGTACAGTAGGACTTACTCCCAGGTAAGTGTGTATAGGGTTGCAGCTTTAATCTTAGTGATCATGAGTTAAACTGGATGTTTTAATCAGTTAGTGAGTGCCAGAAATAATTATGCCAGAGTGCTTCGTCGGCAGAATGTGTGTATAAAGCATATAAATCCTTCGGTTCCCCAGGGATATCACCAAATAACACACAACAAAAAGACAAAAGCGATATCAAACTCATATAAATTAAAATTGCAAATGATGTGAAAAATACAATAAATAACATGACCCTATCGCTCTGGGTATGCTATACAGGGAAGAGTGTCCAACACAAACACATTCATTAATCTCCTGTATCCCTTTCCTCAACTTTTTCAGGAAACTTTTCTTATATTTACTTTCTACAGTTCAATCGAAGGTCATCTCATACATTTAGGAAGCGAGGCTGGTTACCAAGTAAAAGTCTTATGTGCCTGGTTTTTTGTTTGTGTGTGTTTTTTTTTAAAAAAACACAAATAAATAAATAATGCAACCAGCAATGTATTCCTTCATAAACAAACACATTTGCAGGATTTAATGCCCACTCTGAAATAAACGAAAGTAATCAAAAGCATCACTAATTTCAGTCTTCCCTCTCTTTCTGCACAAATAGTTACAGAGTTTCATTTGTACGGGAACTTGGTTCATTCAGCGACAAATTCTGGATTGTATTTGCATATATTTTTTGGTAATTACAGGTGATGGGATGCAAATTAGAATTGGATGGCTGTGTAGGTGAAATGATCTCTAATCCTTGCAGCTTTCGCAAAATGGGTTTGGAGCTGAATTATTTGTATAATCCTTTTACTCGGAAAATGGAAGTGGAACATGCCCCTCTTACCACTCTGTTTGGGAGCGCTTAACAGACAGCGCCCGAGCTAACAATCATTTTCTTGGAACTAAAAGTCCCCCCTTTTTTATTATTATTTCTGCAATATTTCCTTCTTTTGGTTCACTGGAATAGCTTTCTCACCACTCCACGCAAACTGAATTAATCTTACATCTGGTGGTAATTTCACTGAATTTATTTATTGTTACATTTTTATCCCATCCTTCCGCACCAAGATGCTTAGAGCCACGAAGCATGTTTGTCTGCAGCTTTGTCACAACAACCTTGTGAGGTAGATTAGGCTGACCGATTAGAGACTGGCCCGAGGGAGGCATTCGTGGTCAGTTCTGGCACCTCCTCTTCTATAAAAATAGCACTGCTCTCCACTTGCACTTTTAGGAAACTGATGTACAGAGGCAGTGGAGGTAGAGCATAGTCGTCACAGCTAGTAGTCACAGACAGCCTTATCCCCATGAATCTAATACCTTTTTGAAGCCATCCAAGTTGATGGTCAATCATTACAACTTGTGGCAAACAATCCTTACTTAACTGTGCACTGTGTGAATAAGTACAGTGGTACCTCGGGTTAAGTACTTAATTCATTCCGGAGGTCCGTTCTTAACCTGAAAGTGTTCTTAACCTGAAGCACCACTTTAGCTAATGGGGCCTCCTGCTGCCGCCGCGCCACCGGAGCACGATTTCTGTTCTCATCCTGAAGCAAAGTTCTTAACCCGAGGTACTATTTCTGGGTTAGTGGAGTCTGTAACCTGAAGTGTACGTAACCTGAAGTGTATGTAACCCGAGGTACCACTGTACTTTCTTTTGTCTCTGTCCTAAATCTTCCAATATTTGGCTTCATTGGATGACACTGGGTTAGAAACTGGGTATTATGAGAGTGGGAGAAAAACATTTCTCTATCCATTTCCCACACCGTACATAATATTCTACACCTCTGTCATGTCCACACTTACACCCCCCTCCACCAAAACTAAAACACCCAAAATGTTATATCATTCCTATATTTTAACTATTCATTTATTAAATTTGAAGATCATCTGAAGATCACAGAAGGGCTGCCCTTACAAAAAAAAAAAAAAGAGCCCCTTGGCTATTTTTGTTGCACTTTGTCTGCAACATTTCTGGTTCTACAGTACTGTTTTTGAGGGGAGGGGACCAGAAGTGTACACAATATTCCATGTGACTGAACCATAGGGCATTTTAAAGCATTATGGTCTTGTCAGTTTTATTTTTCATTCTTTCCCTTGTGATCCCCAGCATGGTGCTCAGCGTTTTCTCAGCAGCCACACATTGGGTCAACATTTCCATCCAGCTATGCATTGCATCCCAAGACAGCCCCCCTTTTTCAAAAAAAGAGCCGCTGTAAAACTAGAAGTAAGCAAATACATTGATTTCAGTTTCTTATATTTCCAATCTCAAATTCATTTCTCATCATTTCCACGTTAGTTTGCAGTGTGTGTGTTCTCATGAAAATCCATCCGCGTTTTCGTATGAATTTCTCCTAACATATACATTCTTGGTTGCAATTTTGCTTACCATACACATTTTTTTCAAAGCAATTTGCCCTCACTGAATGCATTTCTCTATGTTATTTTCACTAATGTACGAATTCATATTCACACATTATGCTATGGATTTTTGTGCAATTTCCTTGGCTTGAGAACTTCCTTACAAAACTGCAGACTTTGCATCCTTGTGTAATCTTACACAGCACTGGAATTGAAAGTATAACTTTGTATGCTGTAGAAGCATGGAAACTATCACACCCTATTTGATCATGATGCTCAGAGAGAGTATTCAGACTGCTGGTGCACCAGTGGGATTGGTTGGACACAGAGGAACGGTGGAAGGAGCCTAGTGGAGAGCCCTCAAGGTAAGGAGGCTCAGAGCCCAGGGTTAATACCTGCCCAGACTTTGGTTTCATTTCACACAAGTCTCCCATGTTATATTTGAATAAACATAACCAATCCTTGTCTGCGGTCTTCATTCTGAGTGTGTGACAAGCTTAAATGCTTGTGTGGTGAGTTTCTAACAACAGCAGAACAGGTTTAGATATTAATGTGGTCAGAGGACTTGTGTATGAAAGCAAGAAGTGGGCTCCCTCTGACTCTTTCACAATTACCAGAATCTGTTTTGTCTTCCTTTCCTCACCAACTCCAAGTTAAAATGAATGATGTACTTTCTTTAGAATAATATTTTTTTATTGGAGATCATTTATAATCATAATATTACTGACAAAATGAACAAACAATTTTACTTATTATTATTGTTACCCATCATCACTTGCAAAACTCATTTATGACAGCTGTACCTCTACCTTACTACACCTGAACTAAATTAAACTGTTTACACTTATCTATCCTTAACTATCTTTATATATCTATACACATCTATACAGTACTACATCTATCATCCTATACCTATAATTTATCCTTTTCTATCCAATACTATATGCTATGATTTACTACCATAGTACTAGCACATTCTATAGTTATCTAGCTGTTACATGATAACACCAAATGAGAAATATTGTTGAACAGACAATAAAAACTGTTAACAAACTGTCAGAGACTCCTCGGATTCAAGCGCAGAGGCTCAATTCTGGTGGTCAAAGGAGTGTAGAAACAAGAAACATTATCCAACATGAAAATCAAATAAAGACATTTCAAGCAAACAGAAAATCACAGTACACCGCTATGAGGTTACATTCTGACGTTCCAGAAGTGCCCATATACAAGATTCCTGCTTAAAGTGGTTAAATTCAGTTCATTTGCTCCCACACAGCAGAACCTTTAATGGCAAAAATTATGCTGAGGTGGTATTTATTTATGTAGTTATTTACCTTTTTTGTACTGAGAGGCTGCACCATAAAGGTGTCATAGTTGAGAAGTGTAATATACCCCTAGCGCCAGTCAGCTCAACACAGCTTAGTAGAACTCATGTCAGTTTGTCTTCCTTCTGAGAGAAGGAATCAGGAAATAAATGGTGTTTAGGCTTCCTGAACAGAAAGGCAACTGAAGACTTGCCAAAGAATCACATGGTAGAGAAAGAGAGCCAACAGCACCTTCTTTTTCTTGAAATTCCCCTTCCTTTTCCAACTTCTGTCTTTCACAACAGTAGCCAGTATCAGCAGGGAACAGTATGTGTTCTGAAACTGAATACAGGGAGAATGGAGCACAGCAATGTGCTTTAAATGGAAATACATCAATAATATGAGCCAGAACAGAACTTTTGAATATAACCCTTGTTTTCTGCAAGGTTTTTCAGAAACTTGGAAAGAATTGGCTGATTATAGAGTGAGATGAGGCTCCCGGAAGTGCAAAGAATCTTTAAGATATAGCACATTTTACTTAATTCAATTTTGAGGTGGTAGGCACTTTGGTCTACCTGGGCTCCACCATAACCTGCAACCTCTCCATTGACACTGAGCTGGACAAGCATATTGGCAAGGCAGCTACAGCAATGGCTTACCTGTCCAAAAGTGTGTGGGAGAATGTAATGCTAATGACCAATACCAAGATGAAGGTCTATCAAGCACTTTGTGTTGAGCACATTGCTTTATGGAAGTGAACCATGAGCAACCCACCAGGAGTGACTCCTCAGCAACTTCCATATGCAGTGCATCGTGAAGATTTTGGGCATCACATGGCAGGACAGAGTCTCAAAGATGTGCTCTCCCAAGCCACATTCCCAGCATGTTCAAACTTCTGTCTCAGCAACGTCTATGCTGGTTTGGTCATGTCCACAGAATGAAAGATGGAAGGATCCCCATAGATGTGCTCTATTGGGAGCTGGCTTCAGGCACTAGGCCTATTGGCAGACCAACTCTGTGTTACAAAGATGTCTGCAGACGTGACATGAAGGCTGACAACATTAACCCTGCCATGTGGGAATCCCTTGTCAGGCCACCCCACTGCCTAGAGGCAGACAGTCAGGTAATGTATCCACGGCGGTGGCCAGAGCAAGAATGACTGCTTGGAGGGTCACAGACAGAAGAAATGCCATGGTATTGTTGTAGCAAAACCAGATGCCTTCATCTGCCTCACCTGCAATAAAACATGGCTCTCCTGCATCCATCTCTACAGTCACAGCAGACACTGTAACTCTCCAACAGTTTGAATTTATGCCCAAAGTGGCACTCTTCCGTTGTCTCTCGAGATAGATGGATACCAACAACTTGGACCAGCAATAGACACTGAAGTCTGACCTTCAGTGACAGACCAAGAAAACTATTTTAAATATTATCATTGGAAGCTACAAACCCGGTGTCCTTTGTTTTGTCTGGCAACTGTGTTTTTATCATCAATGTGCTTGGTATTCTAGCTGGTGCTCCAACACAGTCTACTCCATGTGGCCAAATTGGGAACACATATTCAATGTCAGAAAAATTCTCAGGGGCAGTCTGAGGTGATCAACATTTCGATCCCAAGGAGAGCTCAGAACAATCATAGTGTTCTCTCAAATTATGTAGTCCACATATGCTACAGGACACAATGATGGGCTTAAGGGCTGCTTCAGACATCCTTTTTGTTACATATTTATGATTATTTGTGCTTATGATGCTATTTGGGTGGTCACACATGATTCAACTTGCAATGCTGTTCATTTCTGCACAAGCTTTGGGGTGGTCATTTCAATCAATGCATACCCCGTGACTTCTTGCAACTTCTTATACAACAAATGTACCATTTTATATTCCTTCTGCTTTTGTTTTGCTATAGTCCCACTGGACAGTAATAACATGGTAGCATTGGGGAAGTGCCACCGACAAGCTAAAGCAGAATTAGTATGCCACTAATGCACAATTAGCAGGATGCGGGTGGCTCTGTGGGTAAATTAGTATACCACTAATGCACAATTAGCGGGACGCGGGTGGCGCTGTGGGTAAAACCTCATTGCCTAGGACTTGCTGATCGCAAGGTCGGCGGTTTGAATCCCCGTGGCAGGGTGAGCTCCTGTCATTCGGTCCCAGCTCCTGCCCACCTAGCAGTTCGAAAGCACCCCTAAGTGCAAGTAGATAAATAGGTACCGCTTTTTAGCGGGAAGGTAAACGGCATTTCCATGTGCGGCGCTGGTGCTGGCTCGCCAGAGCAGCTTCGTCACGCTGGCCACGTGACCCGGAAGTGTCTCCAGACAGCGCTGGCTCCTGGCCTCTTGAGCGAGATGAGCGCGCAACCCTAGAGTCGGACACGACTGGCCCGTACGGGCAGGGGTACCTTTACCTTTAATGCACAATTATTGTGTCACAAACATTTTGCAGAATCTGCCCTCAATAAAACATCAGTCTGGAGGGGTCCTTAATTTTTATACTGGCATAAACCTGGGTGCTCTAGTGATGGGGGGGGATGGGGGACTTTAGGCATGCCTTTCAACTTTCTGCACCAATGCTTGGCTTGGCACAGCACTGAGACTACACTTGAAGTCTTGATCAATGATCTTTGTCTACAGATCAATTGGGTAATTGCACCCTATTGATCTTCTTTGATTCTTTTTTCTTTCAGCCTTCAGTATCATTGATTATGAGCCATTGGTAACATGAGTGCGGTGTGACATTAATTCACAGGCGTTCCCATAGGGTAGTGAGGGATGGTTTCTCATCAACTCTGAAGGACCTCCTGCTCTGGCTTCTTGAGAGGTCTGTCTTGTCCACACTTTATCCTCCCATTCAGTCTGCCGGAGTTCCCACCCAGGTATTAATAACCTTAGCGGAGGCCCTTTCCATGTGTCCTACCTTCTGAAGTTAGGTGGCTGGCAATTGCTAAGAGGGTCTTCTAAATTGTGTTGTTCTGTTTATGGGATGCTCTCCTCAGTAAGGCTTGCTTGGCAGCTTCTCATGCCTTTTGGTGACAGGCATAGATTTTTTTTGTAATGTGATATGGTCTTGAGAAACACAAGGCAACCATTTTGCTGAAGCTCAGCAGCTCTGACTCTGATCAGTACCTGTATGGGTGACTGCCTGGGAACCACATGTATGCTACATTGGATTTCATGAAAGAAAGGAAGGTGATAAATAAATATCAAATGTTGCTTCCCCAGGCTTTTTAAAAATACCCTCAGAATTATGTCTTAGAATGCTCTTTTGGGTGCTCCTATGTTTTATTCTCCCCCGCTCCAATTTTATTATTGTTTTGTTTCACTTTATTTTTTAATTTTTGTTCACCTCAAGAATATTGGTTACAATTTTTATAAGCAAACATACATGTGACCTTGTGCTCTCAATGCTATAGATTTTTACCCTGCTTGTAGTCCAAAAAAGACTTTAAAAATAGCAATCACAAAAATAATACAAACAAGAAAATATCATAAAATAGACGCTGTCAAATCTTAAAGTGATTTATGTCACTCACAGTTTGACTCTAAACAATGAGATAACAACAAACAGAGCCCATGTTATTCATTTCTTTAATAACTTAGGCAGAGTGATGAGTAATCTATTTTAATGCATCACCTGATTATTCAAGTCTCTTCTAATATCTTAGATTTGCCAATCCTGTATGCAAAATCCCATGTCAGTTACTTGCAGCCAAAGCAATATCTGTTTCCAAGGAGACGGGACTCTTTCTTTTCTCTGGGAACTTCTCTAAGGAATGAGATTCTAAAAGAAGGTATGAGGCAGTACTTTTCCTGTATTATATGAATCATAACATGTAAATACAACTCTGGGATCCCTACAGGATTTGGATGGAACGAGCCAGAGTTGTACAGTTTATTTATTTCCAACTATGGTGTGGGTTATTATGAGTAAAAACATACCAAATTAAAGGAGAATATGCATAGCGTATATATTATAAAGTAGCAGTGAACTCATTCTCCAAGAGTGGATAATTATGCAGCCAAAACAGAGTGATCCACACACAAGAGAAAGGCATCCGCAGGCTTGGGGGAATTTCAAGGTTTGCAGAATTAGAAAAACCTTTTAGGACAAAATGGATTGAGGGACCTCAAAACAGACGAGTAAAAACAGTGATCATGGAATACCGAGGGCTGGGGAATGGAACTAAGTGGATGGTAATGTGAGTAAGACACTTCGTTGAAGATCTTTTTACTTGTTCATAGGTTTTGTCGTGAAATTATATTTGCACATTACATTGACATGCAGAAACAGGATGTTGATGTCCCACAGCTTCCTGTTCGCCCACAGTGTTATATCTCAAATGCATCCTGCAGCCGTCAGAGACCACCTTCTCCCCTGTTTTCCACTGTGAACTCTAAGGTCAATTAAGAGCCATCTGTATGGCACATCTGTACTGTGTGGGCATGCAGATAGGTTTTCTCTCCCTGACTGATCCACAGCTGTGCTACGCCCTTTCCTTGAGAGGTGCCAAGTCAGAGCATGATCATTTCCAGAAGACGTTTGTATCTAGCCTGGCTTTTAATATGTGGGTTAAGTCTCTATGAGATCATTTTAAGTCTGATATTCTAGTCTAGCATTTCAGTGGTTATTTTGTTTACAGGGCTTGCTGAATTTTTATTGTATAGCAATACATCCCCGCGCATCCCTTAGGATAGGCCAGGCTAAAAAAAAATCTGAGTAACATTTTTGCTTTTAATGCTTTCCCAGTAAAATGTTCAAATTGGTGTACTTTTTTTAAAAAAAAATAATCGCATCCAGAATGAATAAAACTTCATTAAAAGAAAATCAAATTCAGATAAATCACACAGAGCAGCAAAACATATAAAAAGAGCAAACAAGGTATAAAGACTAAAATCCCAGCAGAAAAGAACCTTCAAATGGAGTGATTTCCACAGCTTCCATGCCACCACTGAAAAGGCCCAGGCCTCTATCACCTCAGAAGTGCAAGTTGTAATTTTATTGTGTATTTTATTTCCCATATTTACAACAACTCTCCACCAAATAGTCCCAGGGTGGGGTACATATAAAAAAAAAAAGTAAATTGACAATAACTTGGGTTGGCCTCTGGAATTTTGGCTAATGAGTCACTCTTGCATTTAGTAGCATTCAGAGTTTTATTTGATTTTATTTATTAAACTTACATCCTGCCCTTCCAAAGGAGTCCAGGACAGCAAAAAACTACTGATAAAGCAATAAAAACGTATTTAAAACATCTTAAAACCAATTCCAATACAGATGCTTGATACTGGTTTTTATATGTTGATGTTTTAAGACTTTATTATGAGGCCCTTCTTCGTTTGCCTCCTCCAAGAGAGGTCTGGAGAGTGGCAACACGAGAAAGGGCCTTTATTATGTATTTTGTGGTGTATATATTGTAATTTTATGTTGTGAACCATGCTAAGATCGACAAAAGAAGGGTGGTATACTACTACTACTACTACTACTAATAATAATAATAATAATAATATATAAGAAGAGGTTTTATTTTAAATTTTTTTGGTAACCTAAGGGATCTGTAAGGGATGCAGGTGGCGCTGTGGTGTAAACCACTGAGCCTAGGGCTTCCCAATCAGAAGGTCAGTGGTTCGAATCCCTGCGACAGGGTGAACTCCCATTGCTCGGTCCCAGCTCCTGCCAACCTAGCAGCTCGAAAGCACGTCAAAGAGCAAGTAGATAAATAGGTACCGCTCCGGCGGGAAGGTAAACGGCGTTTCCGTGTGCTGCTCTGGTTCACCAGAAGTGGCTTAGTCATGCTGGCCACATGACCTGGAAGCTGTATGCCGGCTCCCTCGGCCAGTAAAACGAGATGAGCGTCGCAACCCCAGAGTCATCTAACGGTCAGGGGTCCCTTTACAAGGGATCTGTGGTAGAACTGTGATGCACATTTTGTTGCCATTTTATTTACTTATCTAACAACATTGTAAGAAAACTTTTAAAATATAAAATTAAACATTAAAGCATTATCAGTAAAAACTGTTAAAAATAGGTATTTTAAAAAATATGCAAAAGACGATTAAAATCAACAGTAGCTAAAAAGAAATAAAACACATGTAACTTCAACATGTCTGGTTAGGCTTGGCTAAACACAAACAAAAAATGTTTTAAGCTGGTTCCGTAATTAGTGCATAGGCAGAGAGTTCCGATGAGTAGGTACTACCACACTAAAAAACTGCTTCATTCCTTATAAGTGCTGAATGATAAAATAAAAGAAATACGCCAAATAGCATATTTATAGTGGATTCATCATCTTCTGCATGCTGGAGTTTATCATCTGCCATT
Source organism: Podarcis tiliguerta (assembly GCF_965153285.1). NCBI lineage: Eukaryota > Metazoa > Chordata > Lepidosauria > Squamata > Lacertidae > Podarcis > Podarcis tiliguerta. The sequence goes on along the minus strand of NC_139544.1, from coordinate 28,720,560 downwards.
TCCCTCCACAAAAGCATCACATGATCATACAAAAGAGTTTATTTTTTTCGGATGGTGGGGAGGAATAACAAGCCTGGGTGTTGTGTCTAGGAATCAAAAGTGAGCACAACAATCTAATCACCACTTGTTTTTTTTAAGTATTAAATATATAGTTTTTCCTCTGTCTCAGCAGGATGCTACAAAAGTATATTATTTTTTTTCCAGTTGATTTCCTCCTTTTGAAGTCGTTCTTTGATTGTTTGACAGCTTTATCAGAGCTGTCATAGAAATAGCAGACATTGATGTGTAATATATTGGACAGTGGGTGTGTGTTTTGGGAACGATGAATTAAGATCTAAATTTTATGTTAAAAGACTCTAATGGGCAATTTTATGCAACTGCACTCCTTAGTATTATGGGTAATATGACAGTGACAGTCAAGTTGGTAACGGGTAGTAGAAGGCGCATTAAAATACCAATAGATGGCAGCTAGAGCCTTTAATAGTTTGTTTACTGGAACTAAATAGAGGGAGTCAACTTGTGATGCTTACATGGTAGCTAATCAGCATGATACTATAAAGATGGTAATGAAACCACAAACATGAGAAAATGTGTTAAATACAGCTTTGGAAATATTAACCTGTGTACAATGGTTCATCCATGCACCATTTTGAAAAATATTCTGTATTTCATTTTCCCCCCCATTTTTTACACATTGTCTGTTCTCATTATGACCCAATATGTAGTTACTGCCTCCCCATGACCACCTCCCATCAGTAATTATTAAAAATGTCTGTCACATCAACAGTCCAGAACACTTGAATGATTTCTTTACTAGTACAACATGTAACCAGGGTCACCAGCACTGCCCTGCAAAGTACCGTATTTTTCTGTGTATAACACGACCCCATGTATAAGACGACCCCTTTTTTGGGGAGCCCTCAACAGTTGTTGAGCTTCTTTTGTAAGTTCGCTGAGCTGTTGAGCAGCTTTTCGATGATCCCCCGCTTTGGCTGACGGAACTGGTGCCGTAATACACCACATACTGGCACTCACCAAATACTCATCCTAAGCCGGGAAGAGCAGGTAAGCAGCCTCCTCTCAGATATTTCCCTGCTACCATCACAGCACCAGCCCTCGCTTACTTAGCATATTAACCCGTGTATAAGACGACCCTCATTTCATCACACAAAAAATTCAGAAAAAAGGTCGTCTTATACATGGAAAAATACGGTACTCAGAATCAAATCCAGGAAAGAGTGGCAAATCCTGTACTATAAGATGCTTTGGTGGGAAATGTTATTAGACTGGTTATTGTAAAAATGCTTGTACAGTGGTACCTCGGGTTAAGAACTTAATTCGTTCTGGAGGTCTGTTCTTATCCTGAAACTGTTCTTAACCTGAGGTACCACTTTAGCTAATGGGGCCTCCTGCTGCCACCGCGCCGCCAGAGCACGATTTCTGCTCTCATCCTAAAGCAAAGTTCTTAACCTGAGGTACTATTTCTGGGTTAGTGGAGTCTGTAACCTGGAGTGTCTGTAACCTGAAGCATCTGTAACCCGAGGTACCACTGTATATGAATTCCTGTTATTGTAATGATCTCCTTGTGATATGAGACAGTTTGGGTGCATCTATGTGAAAAGCAGCATTGTTGGCAACTGTCTCTCTTGGGTGACAATGAATAGTGCCTCCGGGCGTGCAGCCAAACCACAGGAGAATCCCAGCACCAGCTGTGGCTGCAGAGACTGGTAACTTGTAACTGCTGCCTCCCACGTTGTTTTTCTATGTTAGCAGCACCAAAGTGACTTCTCCGAGGCATAAGCCTTGGCAGTGTGTATGGAGGTCCTGGACTGTCCAGATGATCCTTTGCCTTGTTGATGTGGACCAAAGAAAAGCAGAGCAATACATTTGGCCCCAGCTTGGTTGCAATGAGTTGCCAGGAGGAGGCCTAGAAGATGACATCCAACTGTTTTAGGAACTCTACTCTGGATTTGTGTAGGGTTTACTCCCTAGTCTTTCCTTCTCCCAAAGATGTCCCTCAAGGCAGCATGTATGGATTTTCCCTCAGGGTTTAGTCCAGAAGCCTTTCTCACAAATGAGTATAGCCACAAGGCAGCAGAGGTGTAGGATCAGAGTTTTCCTTCTCCTAGATGGGCTACCTTCCCAGGTTGAATTCGCATCTTGAAATAATATCAATACACATATCACTTCAAATGGAGGATAAGGAATAAGGATGCTTGCTTGGCACAGAACGCATAGAATTTCCATTCCTGTAACACTATGTTGGTTCCTCTTAACTGGTAGAAGATGTCAAGCATGTGTTCTTCAAGGAAGCAAAGTATTGAAAACAGCGCACTCAGTCCATTAGTGTTTTCACATGGGAAGACAAATTTGGATTGAGATTGTAGTGTGAAAAATATTTCATGCGAATGAGCCCTTGGTGGTAACACCAATTATCCCTTCTTATATCTCTTTTGCTTTTCCTCAGAACATTGGGTTAGGATATAACTAGCAAATGGTTGCCCAAGGAAAACAGAGGCTGCCAAATGACATGGCAAGTGTGATGCACCTGGAGTTTGAACATCAAGGGCTAGATGCCAAAACCCACTAGATGTGTTTTCATGCAATATTCAGCACACATTTATGTAAAACTGCCTCCAAATGAGTTTGTTCAAGCTCACTCTCAGCAGTGAACTAAATGACCCATCTTCAACTACTTATTGTATGTCTCTGTAGACACTAAATATATATGGCAGCATGGCTGGAATTCAACAAGTGATTCATCTTTGACTGTTAGAACCCTAGCATGCCCATGCCATGCTCTGTCTTGTACATACACATAGCCTTCAGAACCTAGATGTCCACACCAGGCCTAACTGAGCAGTAACTGATGGGGACATGGAGGAAGAGCCTTTCATCAACTAGCCACTGCCTAATTGTTTGGCATCCACCTGTTTCAGCAGACAATGGAAGATTGTGTTTTTGGGGGTGAAGTCAAACTGTTGAAGAGTTACACAATCACTATGCAAAAAATAAAGGGGGGAGGGCTCACATTGGGACATAAAAATAGAACAAAAGCACCTCTTTTATTATCAATAACCAACATAATTTATTTTGCAAACATAAGAAATAGAATGTAAATGTATTGCAAATGCTGGGCCAAATATAATAAAGCACGATCCCTTACATAGAACCATATGGGATACAGAGGTACCAGCTGCTGAAGAGTGATGTACAACACTGAGAAAACAAAAGCTGTAACTATCAAGCCAGCCTGTTTCAGAGAAATTTAGTCATGAGCATAAACAGCCATGCTGGGAAGAATTTTGATGGATATATTTGGCATCATAGTTGACCCCCTGCTACTTGTTGGATTCCGTGATTGTATCCTACCAAAGGTGCTACAAGCATGAGTGCCATTGTTCTCATGTCCTGCTTAGACATTTGGTTGGCTACTATGAAGACAAAATGCTGGAGTAGATGCCTTCAAGTCTGACCCAGGAGTGTTCTTCTTACATCTTTATTTAGCCCTTGACTGGTCAATCCTGGATAAAACACCCAGTCAGCATTTTCTGGTTCTTTCTTGTACCATGGCAAAGTTCTCATCTGAAAGACTGTGCGATGGAAATTGGTTTGGCCTCCTAAGGTTTGCTTAACCTAGCCTGGGCACCTCCATACTTCTTATACCAAAACCTCTATTCTCGGTTTTGCTTGTACCATGACCTGCTCCTAATTGTGACCAACCTTGTGACCGCCTGAAAATGTTCCCCATTTTTTTCCTTTTCTAAATTTGCTCATTTACAGTGGAACCTCTACTTGCAACCATAATCCATTCCGGAGGTCCGATCATAACTAGAAACGTACATAAGTAGAGGTTCACTTTTCCATAGAAAGTAATGGAAAAGTGAATTGATCCATTCTAGACAATGAAAAACACCCCCTAAAACAGCAATTTAACACATATTTTACTGTCTAATGAGACCATAGATCCATAAAATCAGGGCAATAATCAATGTACTGTACTATAAAATAAATAAGACAGTATTGTAGATGAAAAAAATTAACTTTTTTCCTTACATACACTGAGGGTGGGTGGGCTTACCTACAAGCTGGGGGTGGGGCAAGGGTCAGTAAAGAGCTGATTCACTTCTGCCAGGGTCACTTTTTTTCTTGCCAGGCCAGGTTCTTCTCTGGACTTCCTCAGGTTAGTTCTTCGGCGGGGTTTGGGGCTGCAGTGCACCCTGCTGTGCCTCTTGCAGGTGGCACCTCGTCCACAGCTTCGGGGGTGGGATAGGGGCCCTCTCCCCAGCAGCGGAGGCTCCAGTGCTGCTCCGCAGCTGGCTGGTGGAGCTCCGGGCTGCTGGCAAGGTCTCTGTTCATCTCTAGAGGAAAGTTCATACGTCAAAGCACCTACTGAATGTTGTAACTGGAATTGTACATAAGTAGAGCCGTACATAAGTCAAGGTTCCACTGTATTCTGTTTCACATGCAGATTTTTGTGCAATCTCTTGGGAATTAAAAGATAGGAAGGGGGAAGACAATGATCTGCATGAATTGTGAATCATATTCCTCCCAGTCGTTCATCGCTTTCCACATGTGCTGCTTCATGGCAGATTCTTGCTGTTCTTTCAAATAGTAAACAGGTCTTTTCCTTATACCTACCTGGATGTAACTTATGGTTGCCTAGGGCAACCAAGGTCCAGGTGGCAACAAAGGAATCATGGAAATTGGGGAGTTTTGGAAGACCCACGTTGGCCAAAAGAACTAGGGCAGTTCAGAAAGGATTACTTTTCCTGCCTAAGGCCCCATATATTTTAATACCTCCTATGCTTTTTTGCCATTTTTAGATGTTTTCCTTGTACTTTTAAATGTCATGTAAATTCTGATTTCCTTTAAAGTAAATTCAGTTTTACTTTTTAATGATAAGTTGGTGCCTTGGGGGTTTCATCATTGCCTACCCCTGCCTGCTCCGGTGCAGCCATACCTGTTTTAATTAATGCTTCAGTTCAAACCAAGTCTAAGGATTGCCAAGGTCATGCTTTCGAGCAAAACAGGGGTAGGGGTGGGGTGCAAAATCCCCCCAAACCCAACTGTGCCTTTATTGTCTTCTTCTGTGGCTGTTTATAAGCATAAAACAGAAGAAGCAAATCATATGCAGCTCAGCGCGGGAAGCCTTCCCATGCTGTGCTGTGAGCAACTGCAGGTTGAAAGAGAGAGTCACCTGATTCTCCATCACTTCTCACCAGTACCACACTATGCTTTGCGGGATGAGATGTGGAGAATCAGGTAACCTTCTGTCTTTTCCCAGCTAGTGCTGCACTATGAGTCACAGTGCTGACTAGACGATTGTGAACATTGGCAACTCTTTCCTCTCTCTCCTAGCCTGTGGTGGCTTTAAAACAGGATTAGGCCAAGGCATGGAGGATTTTATTTATTTACTTAATGACATGTATAAGCTGCTTAAGATTTCAAAGATATCTCAGCAGTGTACAACACAAAACCATTAAACAATGTCATTGGAACAAAATACAACATAAACCCCATAAAACAGTAGTATACGAAAGCATATAACAACAAAGCAAAAACACAAAATCAAGGTTTGACGTTATGGGTCTGGGAAAGCCAAGGAAGAACGATGTTTCTTTACAAGACATCTGACAGAGGTGGGTTTTGGGCAGCGCGACCGGTTCTCTCACACTGGGTGCCGACCTGAGGGGGTGCATTGCAGGGCTTCACAACTACAATGTAGTGTATCAGAAGTCACATCAGAAACCTCATAGGTTGCGTCCAAGGCTTTGGACATGACTTCTGGGGCTCCCAAGCACTGCTGCAGCATAAACGATGTAATGTGATGTGATGACATCACAATGTCATGACGTCACGTTATGCCTCAGGTGCTGTTGGCACCCATAATCTGGGGCCCAAGTTGGCGCCCCTGGATCCCCCAGCATGGCAGATACTTCTGCACAGGTGGAGAGCCTACCCACTGTCCTCACCCCAAAAGGTCCAGCTTATCTCTAGAGTAATAAAACAGCTTCTCTACACTGAATGTTGACTGCTGTGCTTGAAGAGGCAGCCTTAGGTATGACAACCATTCTTCCCTCACCTGCCGCCAGCACTCTTGAAAGGATACTAAAGATACATTCACACCATACATTTATAGCACTACACCACATTAAACAGCCTTGGTTTCTCCCAAAGAATTCTAGGAGCTGTAGTTTGTGAAGGTTGGTGAGAGTTGTTAGGAGACCCCTATTCTCTTCACAGAGCTACAACTCCCAGAGCCCCTTATGAAGAGAGATTAATCAATTAATCCACTCTGCAATTAAACCGCACTGGGTATTGTAGCTCTGGGGCAAAGAAATCACTTTAAAAAGTGAAGTCTTTGCTGCTGTCCCCTGCCTGCCTCCCAAATTTGTTAGAATTTTGTCAGCCTACCAAAGACTGTGGGTTTCATTGCTCCCTTCTTTCTGTTCTCACCATCCCACCCCTATGAACGTGCCAAAATATCCCCTTGGGAACTTTCTGGAAGCATTCTTCTTAATGAATCAGTTCGTTGTTCTGCTAGATTTTATTATTTTGCTATATCCACTCCTCCTTTGGTTTTATTATTTTACTATTTCTCATTGAGCTTCTCATTGCGTTTTGTACATTATTATTTCAACGTGAGCAGCCCTGGGAGCTTTTAACCAGGGGGTGGCTTCATATATAAGATAAGTAAATAAAAAAGGAAATGAAATAATAACTGATAATTGAAAGCCAATTTAGATTGCAATGACAGGAGGTAATGTAATCACAAAGGCTGATCTGTGTGGCTAGTTTGGGGTGTATGGGGTGTTGCCCCCCAATACCTCTGGTAGGAGAAATGCCATGCTCCTTCTGGGGTAGTTTGTCCACCTTTGGTCCCCATCCTGCACTCAGCTTTCACCTGTGACTCCTAGAAGCTACCAGCATGCAATAGCAGCCACACCCCAAGAACAGATTTGACCAGCTGGCTAAACCAGGTGAGGGTAGCTGATGGGTCTCAAACCCTCAGTGAGTTAAGGACTTCCCCTGCATGTGAAGTCAGGCTCCAGCGAATTGAGCGGATGAGAGCAATGGTGGATCCAACTGTCAAGAAGACAGTTTCTGCGTGTGCTGTAGAGCGACGTGAGGGCCAGATGGGGCTCATCAACATGGGAAAGTAGACCCTTTAGGAGAAGGAAAACTGATCCCAAACCTCTGATGCCTTATGGGATATCATCGGGAGAAGAAAAGACTAAGGAGTAAACCCTACACAAAACTGGAGTGGAGTCCCTAAGTTGGTTGGATGGAACCAGTGCTTTTTTCCTGGGGGGATGAAGGGGTATGCATACCCCTAAACATTTTGTGAATCTAACAGGAGAAGAAACAAAAAATATATAGTTTCTTCTCTAGCAAGGTGAATCGTCAGTTCCGTTGCTACCCCCGTTGGTGGCCTCATTTCCTGTCATGCTGTTTCCTGAGTCTCAGACGGAAGTGGGCGTTTAATATGTGAAGCAGTGTGGAATGTGGATGTGTGGTGTTTTACTGATGAAAGTTGGGAAGATGTTAGTGCACACTCATGCCAATGTGGAAGTTACTGTAAGCTGTCGGCTGTGTAATATGAGGTAATGCATGTTCTTTGTACTTTTCGTCTATTTACTGTATTTATTTTTCCCAATTTGAACTATAAAATGGTGATTTTCTTGAGTCAAAATGAGAGTACCCCAAACATTTTTTTAGGGGGGGAAGCACTAGATGGAACCTTATACTTCTTCTGACAACTCCTGCAGCCAACCTGATGCCAAAAGTATTGCTGTGCTTTCCTTTGGACCAAATTGGTGAGCCTGAGAGTGGAGTCTTGTCATCTGGACAGCCTAGGACCTCTCTACATAGTGCCCAGGCATAGGTAATCATAGGAAGTGGGAGAGTTCGGCACCATTTAGCCAAGAACCCTGTTTCCTTTTAAAATTATAATCTCCAGTAAGGTTGTATTGCACTGGAGAAGACCCACATTTAAAGAGACAGTGTGTCTCTGTCCCATCTAGCTTGGTCTCAAGCCAGCATACAAATAATGCCAATCTGAATGACCTTATTACCTTGAATAAATGCCATCCTTACACTCTCAGTTAACCACCAGGAGGTATGGCCCTGCCAAGCAACACTTTCCCCCCAGTTTTGTATATTGGTTGAGCCTTAAATGAGTACATGAAAGAGATAAATCAGAGCTGGATGAGAACATTGGGGTAGTGTGTGCCTGTGTCGGCTGTCATGCTGTGTGGAAGGTGACTTGCCTTCGCCTCTTTATCTGTGTGTCTAAATTTGTCCTTTCCTTGGATGTTTTATTTTGTCTACATGACAGGAATTCTTCCGTTTGAACTGCAAGTTCTGGGATTGGAACCTACGGGGAGTGGAGAAATGTTAAGTATGCTATGAAAAATGACACTTGTTTGAAATGAGATTGTATTTTAAAATGCTCAATAAGAGATTGTGTTGGGGAGTTTGTAAAAAGAAAAAGAAAAAAAGGAAACCCATACTTCTATCCCCTGGAATGTTTATGGTAGCACTAAAAACTACCTTTTCCATAAGATTCCATGTTATTGAAGGAGGCTGTAGCTCTCAAGCAAAGCTGTGCACAGAGATTTAACTTTCTGAAATATTTTTAGACATAAGAAAAATATGTCACTATTTCTCTTTCAAAGGAAACCCTTTCAGACAGTGTGGCAGTTCTGAAAGCATGGTGCTGTGTTAGGTATGTTATGCTGAATTCCTCCCTAGTATAATATTTCCATTAATAGGAGGGTGATTATTACCAGAATAAGCCAAAACTTCTTTTTTAAAAAACCCAAACCTTAGTCCACTTCTCTCCTGAGTTCCTTGGCATCCCATAATATTACAGGTGAGTGAACTAACAGGTGGAGAGTTCCAAATTCATGGGGGATTGCATATATTTGAATTCCTCACACACACTCTGCAATCTGCCTTTTCCTCAGGGGTTATTTCTCCCTCAAAATTTTCCAGCACAATTATTATCCAGATTTCTTCAGAGAGATTTTTATTTTCTGTCAGTTAAACTCAGTTTCAAACACATTTTTGTGTAAGAGTCAGCCATTGTAACATTTCTATAGCAATGTCTTGCCTCTAATCAATGTTTTTACATTCATTGAAGGGTTGGTGGGGTAATTTTTTGCTTTTGTTTTTTGGAAAAAGCTATTTACTACACTGTAAAGCTTTGAAGATACTGTTTTAGTTATTTTTGTTTATGACGATTTGTTAGCTCTTGACTGCAGAAATAATTTTGTTGTTTACATTTATCTATTGTGGCAGTATTAACTCCACATCATACATAAATATAATTATTGATCATTACCAGTTGTAATTCAGTGTCAGAATTACAGATTTACATAATTGTGCTATTAAGTGTAAACTTGAACTTCGTATATGGGGTCACAAATAACTGGAGGCAGTAGGAAACAGAAAATTCTGATTATAGATGTCATTCATATTTTAACACACGCTGTTGCAATTTTGATATGTGGTAATGTAAATATTTCTATGTGCTATAGAGTAATGAGATGTTAATGGTTGGAAATTACAACAATATTGATCTAGCTAATAAAATGGAATGCATTCGTACTGGAGAATATTTATTATCTGCTTTCCAAATTGCTGTACATCATCTGCTTGAAAAACATTTATTCCTTCCAGGATATGAAAGGAATGTTTGGTAGATGTGGAGTAAGTTTCCCCTGAAATACAGAATATATGGATATATAGATATGTAAAAAGAGTCTTTACCAGTAAAGATTCCTACTATAAATGTGTGCAAAAGTAGGGATTGTTTCCTTGGTCACAGAATAGGGACACACTGCTTCTCCCTGCCATTAGTCTGCCAGAACTGGCATCACTGGATTTTCCGAGTCTCTGTGTTTTGGGCAGTTGCCCAGAAGGATAGCTTGGTACCACTTAGTTGATTTTGCTGGTGTTCAACATTGCACCACCAAGGAAACTCAGTCTTCAAGGCAGGGGTATGATTGCACCTTCCGTTTGAGGATGAGGCAAAATCCTATGGCACAGGGTTTTCTCTGCATTTTGTAAGTGAAAGAACTAATGCTAGACTGGCCCACTGAACCAGCCTTGTAGGGCCATACCAGGACACTTAGCCTTGCTGAGCAATTCATTTTGTAGGGGAAAGTACAGCACAAAGCCAGGTAAGCCTTTGCCATTTCTGATCCATTGGTTCTGTAAACTGACAGATCTTAAACCTCTTACAGGCCTTACAGCTCTGTAAACTTCCTCATCCGCATACTGAGCTCTGTATAGACTCCAGCAAATTGGAAAGAAGTGAAGGTGAATTTTCAGAGGAGCGTTTTAAAAAATAAAAATAAAATCCTAGTGTTCTTGAGTATTTCTTTTCGATATTTTACCTTGCTTTCATGTCAAAGCATTCAAAGGGACATTTACGATTACTTTTACTATTCTCCATATCTCCACTCTTGCTTCTCCTGTCTACACTTGGACTCTTTGTTCCCTCTTGCAATAATAAGCTATATAAATGTGTTCCCTCTGAAAAGAAGAATCATGTGTTTTATGGCACTCAGACCACATATTCATATGCAATGTCAATAACAACAAAGTCAACCCCTTTAATTAGGCTGAATGACCTTAGGCAGAATAGAAACTGTCCACACAATTTCTTACAGATGAATGAGCAAACCAAAAGGGCTGACCTCCATTAGGGCACATGAAATTATGCTCCAAAAGCTGTTTGCCCTTTGAGGAGCACATATATAAGCATGTTTTTACATCACCACATTACCTCTAGCATTCCTGTTTTTTTGGTGGGCATGATATGCATATACAAATGATGGTTGGGGTGTGTGGCAGTGCTGTTCCTGGATGTTGTTTTCACATAGGATACCTTTGCTTTATTGATTTCCATACATTTCTTGGTATTTTCTTCTGTTGTAGCAGAACCTGGGTACATCAGTCATGGATCCAAACTACTGGGCCATTTGAGAAGCAAGACTAGCCCACTTACTATATAGAAAGATGCTTTCAGAAGAAAACTGTGGAATAACCCAAGTCTCCAACCTTCAGTTAACTTTGTTGTAATTTTGTTTTTATGTCTCTTTCCTGTTATATATACATTCTTTCATTTGAACGAGATAATTTTAGCCTGGTTGAATTAGTAACATTACCAACCTGACAAGAATGCCTTAAAATCAAAATGTCTTGTATGGGATGAGCTATATAATGATGCCTATGAATAGCTTTTCCATCTGTTCTTGGCAGATGGATATAACAAGTTCTTACTGTATATGACCTCTCCACATTTATACACGCTGGAGGTGACAAAATCATGTGTTAATGTAATCTGAGCTACACAGGAGGCCATAGTGATAGACCAGTTGGGAAGTAGAGCTAATGCAAAATGTGGCTCCTTGTCTAACCACAGAAAACTTTATACCAATTGAATAACATTATTAATAGAGATAGCAGCACCAGTATTGGCAGAGCAAGATAAAATATCTGATAATGTGAAAACAAACACAGAATAGATGCAGGAGGTGACTTTCCACTACACAACCCAAACTGGTTTGTTCCCTTAGATGTCTCTGCTAAGCAATAAACTGACCAAGAAACTCAGTGCTCAGAGTAAAATGAAATAGCACTTTAAGTTGCATAACATCCGGCCTGGCAGTATTACCGGCTCGTCACCTGGATATATATTCAGACAGCTTTTTAATTTTGCTCTAAAGATTTGAGACAATCACAAAACCTCTGCATGGCCATGAAATTTTGATTTTTAACATTCATACACCTAGATAGGGTTCACTAGGCAGTCACATGCACTTATTATATTCTTTTTAATTCTTTTCTCTCTTTTCAAGGTTAATATAGCAACGCACAACCGTTGGGACTTCAGTGCATGAAAGTACAGTACAGCATGACAGCAAAGCCTTTCAATATGAATATTGTCACTCTTCAGGATTCCTGTATAAGGGATCGCCTGCCTCTGTTTTCTCTTGTTCACATTCACACTTCAGCAGGTTACATTAACTTGAATATAAGCTGCTTTAGACCAAATCACACAGACCCATCTAGTCTACCACTCAGGTAGAGGTCTTTCCTAACCATGAAACCTGCCTTCCTTTAACTGAAGATACTGGGGATGAACTTGTGCTGCCCTACTGAGCTTCTGAGCTAATAGTAAATATTTGTTAATGCGAAATAGAATTTATGAAATAATTTCCAGTAATTTCTAGTAAATGAGATATATTAGGAGCCACCAGCTTGAATCATGCTGGGAAGGTAATAGAGTTGGCAAAAATAGTGAAAGTGATTTTCCCCCCCTTGTTTTTTACTTCTATTTACTACAATGTTTAATCCGATTTCATACTGTTCTTGATTTTCTGTCTCTCTCTCTTAACACTTTTAAGTGATAGACAAGCTACCCCTGGCTCAGAAATAGGCTGCTACTTTCAAAAAACAAGAAGTGAGAAGTAGCTCAGCAGATTTCAGAGTCAACCAAATCTCCTTTGAGCTTCCAAACCCCCTTCCACCTCACTTTCTGAGCTGCAGTGGGGACCGAGCTCCAGCAGTGAGGGAGGGAGGGAGGTGAAGAGAGGAGGGGAGCGGAGGTTTTTTTCTACTTCCCTTTTCTACTCCTGTTAATAGCCCTTGGGGACACTATATTTCTCAAAAACTACAACTTCCCTAACTTTCTTCTCCCCATAAGTTGCTGATATCAGATCACTGCCAGCAAGTTGGATTGAAGGAAGAGAAGGGGAGATTGGTTGGGGAAGAGGGAGGAGGGTTATGGGAGTGGTTGGGTGGGAAGGAAGGAAGGGGAGGGGAATAAAAATCTGAGCAGAAGAAGAAGGAATTGTATATAGTTGTGCATTATGAGCCCTGTGAAAGTTCGGTGACATCACGGAGATCCTTTCATTTATGCCATTTCTTTCAATATGAGCCATTGACACTTTCACTAAAACTTTTCAGGTTCAGTAGGAAGAAAGAAAAACTCCTTCGCTGCAGTTTTGCCAGAAGATATAGTTCTTATCCTTATGTGGAAGCTGTGAAAAAATTGTCAAGTTAAAAACTGTGTCTTGGTGATAGTGCTTGATCCAAGTTTCAAGAGCAAGAAATGAAACTGATCCCCAGTGGAATGCCAGGAGATCATACGAAAGACATTCGCATTAGCAAAATGCTGTGGGACTTTCTTCTTGCCATTCCCGTCTATGGAATTAAATAAATTAAAAGGTTTCTGAGCTTCGAGCTCCATATGTGTCTAAAAGTTTCCAACCAAGCTAATCTGAAATTTAGGACCTAAGCTTCTGCTGAAAAGAGCTGGCATTTCAGTTAGCTTTGTCTTGCATTTCAGGTGTGACTTCAGAAGCTTGTGGAATATTTCAAAATATCACAACTCAAAATAAATGCCATTTACATAAAGTTTGGCTGTACATGTTGGACATGTCAGACAAATGATGTGGCAGTATCATTGCCCTGAGATCTTCGGATGAAGAGCAGTATACAAATTTAATTAATATTAATAGTCATAGAATTATAGAATTGTAGCGCTGGAAGGGACCCCAAAGGTCATTTAGCCCAAGCCCCTGTAATGCAGGACTCTCAACTAAAGCATCCATGACAGATGGCCATCCAACCTCTGCTTAAAAACCTGCAAGGAAGGAGAGTACACAACTCACGAGGGAGTCCGTTCCATTGTTGAACAGCTCCTACTGTCAGAAAGTTCTTCCTGATGTTTAGTTCGAATCTCCTTTCTTGTAACTTGAACTTCAGGTCCTAGCCTCCAAAGCAGGAAAAAGCAAGCTTCCATCTTCCATGTGATAGCTTTTAGGTATTTGAAGATGGCTATCATAATCTCCTTTCAGTCTCCCCTTTTCCAGGCTAAACATTCCCAACTCCCTCAACTGTTCCTCATAAGGCATGTCAGATATCATTCTTCATGGAAGTCTTCACACTGGTCAAAAACATAATGGAGAGGCTTTCAGGGGCAGACTAAAGGGTCATCTAGTTTAGCATCCTGTTTCCCACAGAGGGCACCCAAACATCTACAAGAAGCCCACAAACAGGACATGAGGACTACTTTGGATGATAGCTGGATGATAAATAAATGAAAGATCTTCTTCACGCAGCATGTAGCTAAACTATTGACCTTACTCCCACAGAAGGCAGTGATGGCTTAAAAGAAGATTAGACAAATTCAAGGAGGACAAGGCTATCAATGGGTACTAGCAACAATGGCTATATTCCACCCCTGCTGTCAGAAGCAGAGTTCTGTTGCGCTCATGTCTAGTTTGCAGGCTTCCCACAGGCATCTGATTGGCCACTGTGAGAACAGGATGCTGGACTAGATGGGTCACTGGCCTGATTCAGCTAGCTCTTCTTATGTTCTTAAAGCATATAAGTAAGCTTTAATATATATGTTGTGGTTAATGTGAGTTGAATTAAGAATCTGGAGAAAAACCTATCACTGTACACACTCTCCTAACATCATGTGCATTAGCATTTTCACTGCACATCAGTACTTAGTCTACTGAACCTGGCTTACAGTTTTTATGAAGCAGGCAGAAAGCAAAACAGAGGAAGTAAGAGTGGATTCACACAATCAGTAGTGTTGGCTGCTTGAAATCCAAACTTCATAGAAGCTGCTCCACATGAGCTGTTAATGCAAAGCTACATGAGTTGAAAGAAGGTCCAACACTCACCATATGGATTTCTCCAAGCCACTGCAAACTGCTAAAAACAATCCTGTGCAGTTGGCAGAGTCGTGTGGCAATCCGCTCCATTAGAAGAGCTCACCATGTGGAGCAATCTCCATGCAGTTTGGATCAAGTCTCAGACTTGGAATGCTACATTAGAGGGACTTTGAGAATTGTATGCCAGGCTTTCTGAAAGGGTCATTTTTCAGATAGGAACTGACATTTAAAACACTTTAGGAATAATGTGTTAACTACTGCTAGTTTTCTATTAGCTACATTTTGCCAAAAACACCCCTGCCCTCCTAAAAATGGCAGCAATTTAAGACAGTCACAAAAAATCTGAGAAGAGAGCAGATGAATTCTGAGTGGATACAGCTGTAACCATTTATTTTGCCCCAAGTAAAATAAAACTCTTTCTATGTAGCAGTGCAAATCAGATGCTCTCTCTCATCAGATTCAAGTCATCTTCTTCTTTCACTTATACTTCATTTTTATTGAATCTTATGAGTATTACCTCCAAAATGAGCTGAAATTTATTACTTCAGTTTCAATATACTGCTGTAACAACCCACTATCATACAAAACCCTTGCACTGACTGGTTGGGGGTTCACGGATGAGCATCCGGGGCTCCCTGAACTGGATGCAAAAAAATGATTTCCTACGCCATTTTCTTCCTGTTACGTTGAAAATTGTCTTCTTTCTTTTTTTTTTCTTTCTGAGGAAGGGGTCCATAGTTTCATATCAAAAGTGTTTGTGACCCCAAAAGGTTAACAGCCACTCCGCTAAAAGCTGAAGAGACTGAATTGTACTTCCCACAAAACAAAAGAAAAGAAAAAAAGAGTTTATAGTCAGTTTCTTGTAACATAAGAAACTGAAGAATGAATCAAGGGACCACACATAATGTAGAACTTTGGTCTTACCACAGACTGCTTTCTGGACTGTATGTGCATGCACACAGGGGCAGCCCTACCAAATCACCTCAGCAGCACATGCTGGAGGGGAGCAGCAGAAGCCTGTTTTCCCAGCCATTCTTCTTGATCCTCCAAGCCACTTTGCTTCATTGGAGATCAGAGCTATGTGTGCTGCAGGCTTGTCATGTGTGCTGCAGGCCTAAACTAGCCTACTCCCTCCAGGTACACTGGGGGACACTGCCAGTTGCCAGTCCAGTTAGCTTCTGCACATGGAATTGGAGCAAGTGGATTTCAGGCAACAAAATGTCTTGGGGCAGCTCTGCACATGCAGCCACTGTAACAATATAGTCCTATGCATATCTGTTCAGAAATACATACTACTGAGGTTGATAAGTGCACATAGGACTGCAGTCTTAAATGGATGAAATTCCAATTAGTTCAAAGCCATGTGGCCCAGTCTTCTCAGGAGGGCCAGCCATATCATTAGGTTTTGCCAATGTCTCCCTGCTAAGGGTTTCTCATCTCCTCCTTCCATGCCTCACTTTAAGGAAGGCGAAGGGGATTTTTCCTGAGAATAAAACACCCTGGTGGGGTGGCCATGAGAATGCCTGCACTACTATTATGGTTTTCTCTGGTGGGTGAACAAATTTGGACATCATTTTTAGCCACCAGAAGAAAATATGGCTATGCAGGTGCTCTCATGGCCATCCCACCAGAGTGTTTTGTTCTCAGGAAGAATCCCCTTAGCCTTTCCTAGAACACCTGCACCTTTCTATTGAAAAGGTTTTAATGTTTTTGTCCTTGTGAACCACTTCAAGATCTATTAGTAATGGTAGACAGTATAATCACACATATTAATTTTTTAAAAAATGTTCTATTCCTTTTAAAAGAGGCAGACATGGTGTTTCTTGCACATGTCACCAAGAGTAGCAAAGGCAGAGTACACAATGTGACTCTGAGCAACTAAGCATGAACGGCCACTACATACATAATTCCAATTGATTTTCCTATGGTGTTAGTCACTTAGTACCCATTTGTGCATCCTAATCAAGCTCCTCTTTTAATTGGTTTTTAATTTGTTAGAATTTTAGCAACTGCAGATAGCTAAACCTTGCCCCATCCTCCCAAAATGCTTATTCGAAAGGGCTAATGTAAATGCTGAGTGGTACAGTCCACATGAAACAAACTCTCTTTCTTTATTTTTATTTTTCAACCCAGGCTGCAACAAGCTGTGCATATGGTGCTTGGTTGATGATCTGTTCTTTTTCAACACAGTACATATATTTGAAGTATCACTTTCCAAAGTGATACAACTGTCACAGATAACTTAAAACAAAAACAAAAAATCTGTTCTTAAGGATCGTAGATGTGACACTGCGAACAATATGTACTTTTGCACCAAGTCCTGTCACATTGCCTGTCATTAGGCTAGGCGGCAATGCATGCCACGTGCAGGCTGACACTCCACAAGCACCTGCATTTCAAAATACCGTCTACTTACAAGTAAATATTATTAATTATACATGAACGCTACAGATCTGGGGATAATTAAATACCTGCTTCTCTGTGTAGAACCAAATCATATAATGTGGGCCTAACAGGTGTGAACTGCAGAGATGTGCTCTCACATCTACTCCGTTTATATGAAGCCACTTTTGCCTGTAAAAACATGCCAATTTGATATGCCTTTTTACTATTGCTTGATGTTCAAAAGCAAGCAGAGCACGATAGCAATGCGCTAGGCTGGCCTGTTCTGCCTGGGGCTGATGAGAAGTGTGGTCCAGAACATTTGGAGGGCACCAGATTGGCAAAGCCTAGAGCAGGCTTTGCTCTAGGGGTTGGGTTCAATGCTACCTTTCATCATACAGTAGGTGTCTTCTGCTCACGGATGGGCTAAATGCAGCAATATTCTCCCAGTAAAGTAAAGTAACTCGGGTGGCGTTGTGGTCTAAACTCCAGAGCCTAGGGCTTGCCAATCAGAAGGTTGGCGGTTCAAATATCTGTGACGGGGTGATCTCCCGTTGTTTGGTCCCAACTCCTGCCCACCTAGCAGTTCAAAAGCACATCAAGTGCAAGTAGATAAATAGGTACTGCTCCGGCAGAAAGGTAAATGGTGTTTCCGTGCTCTGCTCTGGTTCGCCAGAAGCGGCTTAGTCATGCAGGCCACATGACCCGGAAGCTATCTGCAGACAAACGCCTATAGAGCGAGATGAGCGTGCAACCCCAGAGTCATCCGCGACTGGACCTAGTGGTCAGGGGTACCTTTACCTTTTAAAGTAAATCCAACAATGTACTTCCACTTGCGCAAAAGCTTGTGCAAACTCTCATACAAGTGGAAGCATGAGATTCCTATAGCGCTGCATGAGCTCTTGTGCAAGCTCTTGTGGTGAACAGTGGCAGAAGCTGCTTTCCTTCCACTCACAGATGTTTGGAGCCAATCTATGAGCTGCAGTACAGAGTGAGGCATGTCCTTCAACAATTCTCTGATGAAAATGGGGGTGTCCAGTGCTATTTTTCTAGAAAAAGAATGCCAGAACTCATCATGAACACTTCCCTAGTTCTCTTACAATGGCAACAGCACCCACTTGCAGTGGTGTAGCGTGGGGGGTGCAGGGGGGGCCAGCCGCACCGGGTGCAACATCTGGGGGGGGGGGCGCTCGCACTCACAGCTCTCTGCCCCTACCGGGTTAGGGGGCGCAAATTACTTGCCTTGCCCCGGGAGCTGACAACCCACGCTACGCCACTGCCCACTTGAGAGGTGCCGGAACTGAGTTCCAGCTGAAAAAAAAGCCCTGGGGATGTCCTATCCCATACAATATGTCTTCCACCATCCCAGTTGATGGTACAAAATTGTGCTGATGGTACAGAAACCTGCCCTCCTAAGGTCAAGAAACCTGCCCTCCTAAGGTCAGTAGATCAAATACTTAATACAATTGAATCTGTTTCTGATAATGAAATCAAATGACATTGGATAGTTATTGAATGCAGTTAGCCAATATCAGGGAAATATTAGAGCTGGGCCAATCCACCCCCCCCCCCAATAAAAACAGAGGTTAGTTTTCTGTTGCTTTCTTCTAGGGAAAATATATCCATATTTTTTGGGATGAGGTTATACTTATCTTAATCTTATTAAGTGGCCACAGGTTTTCCATTTCCCCCCTTGCAGTTTCCCACCAGGCATAATTCCTAGAAGGCCTTCTCAGCATGAAGCTTAGCAGCACTGCGCAGCTCCCAAGGCATTCCAGGAAGTGTGGCTGGCAGGAAGCTGTCAAGAGTGCCACTGGCCACACATTCTGGAATGCCTTAGGATCAATGTAAAATGACTTCACTCTCAAGGCATCTGAGGAAGTCAGTGCAATCATCTATCCTAACGTGCAAAGAGCTATCTGTTTCTAGACGTCAAGTTAAGACATATTTTTTTCCTTCAGGCCTATGAAGATGGCTGGTTTAAGAATTGGTTTCTGCTGCAACTAGATTGCTGTTTTATGATGTGTATTGGTTTTATGGGTTTTATGTGATACTGCTGTGTTATATCTGAATGAATTATTTGTGTACCACCCTGGGAAATTTTGGGTTGAAGGGCGGTTTATAAATACAATTAATAACAATGCACCAATTCACATTTGTATGAAACAGATATGTTTTCCTGGTCTAGATTTTGTGGGTGACGAAAACAATAATTTCAGCTTGTACCACAAGAATTACAAAAATCTCATTATTATGAGAATTTTATTCTACCTTCCCATCCATGAGCCCAGGGTAATGTACATAATCTCTCTTCACTGCTGCCCCCCTCCCCACCAGTCTTACTAGAGCTGCACTTATTTTTCATGAGTTTTGATCCTTGTTTTACAATTTGCATGTTTGATGAAGAAGAAAGTTAAATTAAAAGCAAACTGCATGAACATGTGGGACTGCCAGCTTTAGAATATTGGGCTAGAAGCCAGGCTTAATGCTGGATTGGGCAAAACTTTTCAGCCAAGGAGCCACATTCCATTCTGGGCAACCTAGTGGCTGGGCCAACCCAGTCAGATGGGCAGCATATGAATAAAAATGTTGCTGCTGCTGCTGCTGCTGCTGTTCTGAGGGCCATATACAGTGGTGAGTGAGGCCAGAAACAAACGTGGATGGAGCAATGAATGTAATTGTTACCTTTGCATATACAGTAGGATAGTTTCCACACACACACACACACACACACACACAGCACTATCCTCTATTCCAGCAAGCAAGAGGCTTTACTGGAGTTCAAGGGCACATGCCAGCCAGGCAAACATACTTGGGATGCTTCCAAGTCTGGGGTTTGCCATCCTTGCTTTAAAGAGAGTCATACGCAGTGCCAGAGGGGGATAGAGGGGCAAGTCTGCCTTGAAACCAGGAAATCACCCACCATGCCCCCCATTTCTGAACTCCTGTCATTAACATGTACTGTAATTTTTCTTTCTCATCCAGCTGGAAATGTACTTTGCCACTTTGGTGCCCATGCCACACAGTTTTTTTTACTTCAGCCCAGCTCTAATTTAATCCTTATGGCAACCTTGTGTGGTTGGTTAGGGTGAGACCACGTGCTTGGTTCAAGGTCATCATTCATGACCGAGTAGAGATTTGAACATAGGCTTCCTCAACTGCTCTGCCCCCTACACCACATAGACTCTGGCATCCCTAAACTGAACAATGAATAACAGCATTTCCCCCATTTCCCAGAAAGATATATTGGAACTTATCTGAAAATAATTATTCATTGAGCTAGCAAAGGTATTAAAGTTAATCGCCGCAGTGTTCCTTTAACCTGCCATCTGTACATGACATACAGTTCTAGGATTACATTTTTGTTTTGACACACACAATAATATCTAACTGCTGGGTGGAATGAGATTACCACCTCAAATTCTTCCACACACAAAATCCCTGTACCTCAAAAATACTAAAAACTGTACAGTACTTCATGAACACTTTCCAAGAGGCAAGCAGAAATAATTTATCTCAGATGAATAATGCAGACCCTTTGGAATCACAATCCCTTGAAATGTATGTTTTTACCAATGTGAGCTATTAAGG
Source organism: Podarcis tiliguerta (assembly GCF_965153285.1). Taxonomy (NCBI): domain Eukaryota; kingdom Metazoa; phylum Chordata; class Lepidosauria; order Squamata; family Lacertidae; genus Podarcis; species Podarcis tiliguerta. Next base: position 28,699,882 of record NC_139544.1, on the reverse strand, counting down.
TGTGTGTGCTCGTTTACAATGGGTATCTTCTACACTTCCATATTTCTGGTCTGCTCTTCTGATTAGCATGTGTGAGGGCTATTGTAATTTTTGATAGGAGGTGTAATTTTTCTCAGGCTCTCCATCACACATATCGGTCATCCTTTAAAATTATTATTTTTTTAAAAAAAATGTATTTGTGTATTCACAGTTGTAATAACAGCCAGATAGTAAAAGTGAAAAATGCTATATTTGGTTTGGAAAGTCACTAATTATATGTTAGAAAATGTATGTGTTCATGACTTTTCGAAGTCAAGAGATGCATTTTAAAATACTCATGGCTCCAATAAACAAATACTCAAATTGACTTTGCCCCAAGCACACAACCCAGTCCCCTGAGATTCCAAGATCTTTCCCCATTATTCCAACTCGATGAAAAATTCTTTTGAAGTAATGTTGATGACTACTTTTTGCTAACTCTCTTCTACAGGTGCTGTCACGCTTTTGACATGCTTTACTGCAACGTGTGTGAGAGAGAGTTTGTGTACTAATTTAAACCAAGGAAGACAAATGTATTTTTTTAAAAAATTGCCTCAACCTGACAGGCAGAGTGATCATGTTGTGTTCTATCTTTTGCAAGTGAAGAAGAGAAATCATGGTGGAGCATTTATATTTTTTAAAGAAAGAAAGAAAGAAATCCAGAATTAAACAGCCAACATAAAAGTTTCTAGGATTGAAAAATAAATCTTAAATATTGCTTCCAAAAGTGTTGCTGTCAATTATGCATGTATCTTTTCTGATAACAGAATATTGTAAAATAAAAAATAAATAAAATGTATCAACTGGAACAATAAAATGATATTATGGACTTTCAGGTAAGTAGTATTGAAAGTCCATAATAATCTCATCTGAGAGCAATGGGGCTAAACGGAGCAATGTGGCCAATGCCACAATGCCCTGCTACTTGTACCCGCTACAGCGGAAAAGAGAAACAGCGAAAAAGTGATTTTTTGTTGCAGTGATTTGTAGCCCCAAAGATCTGGGTGCACAAACTTGGTGAAGGCTTTTGGGATTTTTTAAAGTCTATAATAAGCACTTTGATTGGGCTCACAAACAAACAATAAGCCAGTGAAGTTGATATCATATCAAGGTACCGTATTTTTCTGTGTATAAGACTCCCCGTGTATAAGACAACCCCTATTTTTTTTAACCCAAAATTAAGAAATCGGGCCCGGGTCACCTGCACCACAGCCCAAACCCAAACCCATGCCCAGATCGCCCACACCAGAGCCCAAGCCGAACCCCAGCCCAGGCTGCCTGTGCCAGAGCCTGAGCCTGAACCCCTGTGCATTGACCATCCATATATAAGACGATCCCCAATTTTTGACTTAAAAAAATTAGCAAAAAATGGCATCTTATACATGGTAAAATACAGTATTTTATTTATGTATTAAATTTGTATACCGCCCTTCATCCTCAGATCTCAGGGCGGTAATGTGACCCAAAAAAAGAAGCTCCAATCAGAACTTGCTGCTGCAGCGTTTTGTACCAGCTGTAGTTTCTGCACTTTCTTTAAAGACAGCCTCATGCACAGTCTGTTGCAATAATGCAGTGTGGAGGTGAACATGCCCTATGTGGCCAGATCCACCTTCTCCAGGAAAGTGTGCAGCTGATACATGAGTCTGCACTTTATTAAAGCACTGTATCTAATCCCCCCAGCAGGAAACCTGATTCCAGGAGCATTCCCAAGCTACAAAGCTGCTCCTTCAAAGAGAGTACAACACCAGCCAAATCAGGAGGTGTTGCTAATCCTGGACCGGCTTTATTGCTGAATGAATGCACTGCTATCTTGCGTAGATTACATCTCTGTTTATTAGCCAACATCTACCCAGGCATCCCCAACCTTTGACCCTCCAGATGTTTTGGACCACAATTCCCACCATCCCTGACCACTGGTCCTGTTAGCTAGGGGTCATGGGAGTTGTAGGCCAAAACATCTGGTGGGCCACAGGTTGGGGATGCCTAATCTAGCCCCTCACTAATCTCAGACTTCCATTCAGAACATTTGCTCTCTTCCTGGAACCTGATGAAAAAGAGAGGAAGAGTTGGGTTTGATGTCACCGCACACCCAATCTTTGGATAACCTTTCTCCATGGTTTCATATAGAGGTTTGCATCACTTATGCAAACAGGTGCTGTGGACATAATTCCTGGCACTCTAATAACCAGGAGGGCTGCATGTGCTTAAGATCACAAGCAAGATCAGGATTGTTATCATCTGTCGAGGAAACAAGGACAGAACCAGGAAACTAGAGGCTCTTCCCTCTTGTGTTTACAGTTCCAGCTGCTGGAGCATAAAGCTCTTCCACTGGCAAAGTGGAAAGGAATAGTAGTTAGCTGGATTCTGCCCAAAGTCATCTATGGTAACAGTCCCCCTGTAGCCTAACCACATGATTTATTCTGTATGTTGTAGGGTTGGGTGGGTTTGGGGGGTTTTAAAGCTTATTTTTGGCAAATAAGGAGAATGAGACCTAACCTGATAGAAAAGTTTGGTTTCCCATGGCATAACAGAGAGGGCTAGAATGCGGCTGCCGGAGGCCGTCTATTTGTTTTTCTCTTTAGCTAATGACATGATTAAATATTTATCTTCATAATTGTCCTCAGATGTTGGATACTTGTATGGAATGAAATGCACACAGTAAGGTGATTTAGCAAGCCTAGCTAGTAAGAAATTAAAAAGAGAAACCCACATATCCTTGATAAGACAGGTTTAAACAATAAATATATTAAAGCCTCTGCTGATCCTACAACATACTCAGTGCATGAAGTTACTCAGCAAATTTATTTGATGAGTTAAGTGAGAGTATACCTTCTAATTTGTTCTCATCCTTAATTATCCATTTATTCTTTTGATTCATATACAGTAATTTCATACCGTTGATTCCCTCTTGACCTTCTGCTTGTAACTGAATCCTGAGATCTGGCTTGTGGCCCAGGAATATGTAGAAAATTGTTTATATTAGCAGCAAGCTGCCTTGAGCTGTAGCACTTTGATTTAATGTTATAACTATACTAAAAGTAGCATAGCTTTCCCATGTACTCTCTATTCTGCTCAAATCCCTTGTCATTATAACAGATGTTTGGATTATTGTTCTGTAAACTATGTCAGAATTTCAATCTCTAGTATCTGTTTATTATTCTCCAAGGGTGATATTACAAATGTTCTCATGCACAGTTAATACTCATAATGCAGCCTGTCTTTTTCCCATAAAAACTCTTAAGCAGAAAGTTTTTTTGTTAATCAGGGTAAATAGAACTAATTTTAGAAGTAGAGATTTTGGCAGCAAGCACATACGAGAAAGCCTGGGCAACGGAAAGCACGCAAATACAATTTTCAGATATGGTGAGGGGTGCTTTTTAGAATAATCCCTCTAGAAACTGGATAATCCCAATGAAAATCTTAGCCACAGTATTAATAGATGACATACAATTATTTTACCATTGTGTCCTGAAGCCATAATAACCAGCTTTTATTCTGCTTTAGTCACACCCCATTTATGCTGTTTTTCAGTGCTTCTGTGGTATATCTGACAATGGTAGCTCTTTGCAGTGAAGTGGCGCTGGTGACTAAACCTGTTGTATGAACCAGGAGTAGCTTGATTATTAGGGAATTGCACGGGGAACACAGAAGTTCCCCTACTAATGGCAGTCAGTTGTCTCTGGAGCTGATCAGACAAAGGATTCACACAACCATATCTTTTCACCTTTACTCAGCTTTCTAAAATAAAGTGGTCCAGAGACCTTTGAGTGAATTTGACTTATTGGCTTTATGCCCTTTGGTCTGTGCTATGGTTGCCATAATTCCAGTTTCAATCCATATTTCCCCCCAAAAAAACTTTGCATGGACATGATAAATTAGGAGTCTGGGTGCATCACCACATCAGAGGAGGTGGAGAGAGGAGTTCAAACTTACTCTACCTTCACCTCACTGTCTTAAAATGGTTGTTTGGACCAACAAGGTAAATTTGATTAATAGTGCAATCCTATGCATGCCAATTTAGAAGAAAGTCTCATTGAGACATACTTTTAAGTACACATGAATAGGATTGCACCATAAATGTATGTTGGGTTGAGATGCTTGTTATGAGAGATGAATATGCGCAAAGAGTTGTTGAATCTCACTTATTATAGACCATGCAACAGAATTATTTGTTGTTGTTGTTTATCTAACACAATTTACATACCCCTTGATTATACAAATAACGTCGGAGTAGTTTACAAAAAGTAATGATGAGATGAATGCCAAGCTGATTATTAGATAAGGAGCAGGGAGAGAGATACAATCTTAGGAAGATTTTTAAAAATTAAAAAGAAGAAAGTACGGTTTTCAAACAACTTTGCACAAATCCTCTTCAGCTGCAAAAAATACTGTTGCCTGTTGCTAACTGATATTTCCCCTCTCCCCCCCATAATTTTAAAGGCCTAAAATATTACTTTCCATGTGCTGGGAATATTATTTCTGACATTATTTCATTGAATCTGAAGTTGTCTAGGGCTAACTGTTCTGAAATATTGGTTCTTACACATATGTATGCATTTTTTATTTATTTTTTCACACCTCATAAATATGATATCAAAAACCTCTAGATAGTTTCCATGCCAGATATGAATGCAGGATGTTAGCCATGTTTCAAATGGGAACAATCCATGGGCCTCCAGAATGCATCAGCTGTGGCATCCTCTTAACAATGCTATTTGTGTACCATAAAGCGTGTTCTCCAATAAATGAGAGCACGTGATGTGGTGTGGGCCACCGGGCCAGGCCTCTTGTTGCCAGGCAGGTTAATAGTTGTTGCTTGGCATTGTGATTGGATAACCGGGTTGCTGGGGCAAATTGTATGTTGCAAATTGGGTGGGTGGGACCATAGTCTTTAAATATTGGTGCACTCTGGTTTCTCTTTCTCTTTTCAGAGTGCATCGGATCACCTGCCCGCCTGCCCTCTTTTCCGGTTGACCTTGCTTTGCCTGTCATGGGGTCGTCTGCCTTGGTGCAGGGGCCTAGTAGGAATCTTGCCATTTGGTGATTGGCTGTGCCATTTGGTTTTTGCCTACTACTCAGCAATTCGTCACAACTTGTAAGGTTGCGGTTAGGCATTGGTTATAATATGCTGGTGGTGGAGGGGTCAGGACAGGCTGTGCCTGCCCCTCCTATTGCGCTGAAGGGAATTCCGTTAAAGGAATCCTGGGGCTTGCCATGATTTCGTCCAATCCCTGTCATGGGACCAGGGCCGCCCAATCCCTGTCATGGGAATCCTTGTCATAGGACCGGGCCGGCAAGCTTTCGGGGAGCTGCTGGGGTGAGCGGCGTGGGTCAGATGCTTAGCTCAAATGACCCCCAAGTTTGACTTTCCCTTCTACTGGCTACCAATCGGACCTCAGGATGTCAGTTCTGTCCCAGGCGGGGGGACAGATAGTCATAACCAATGTCTAAACAACCACTCACTGATTTTGTATTTTAATAAAGTTGTGGCCAAAATAGTGCCCAAAAACCAAAACTAAATTACGTGTTATGTGTGAAGTTATTTGAGGGGTGGCCTGGGGACCTACACACGCAACAGGAAGCTTATAGAACAGTATTCTCCCATTGGTTGTCCCAGTTATGGAGCTCTCTCATCCTGGAGTCATTGTGATTTATTTTGTTCTGGGCTGCCTTTTGAGGAACAGAATTAAGCCACTAGACAGTTGACAATTCAAGTGTGTTCTGTCTTACTTCAAATAAGTTTTAATATGACTATATTTTAACATAATCCCTCACAACAAACTTGTGAGGTAGGTTTTGCTAACAAACACAGCATCATGACCTAACACAGATTCGAAGTCAGATATTTCCAGTCCTCCTGGTTCAAAACTCTGGGCAATAGACAACTCTATAGTAACAGAGACATTATTATGTTGTTACTAGGGCTACAAAAAACCATTCATTTCTTCATTCATTCATTTCACCAAACTTATACACTGCTTGATTGCAATAAAACTTCAAATAAAACAATGAAATGGTCAGTAAAAAAAAGTAAGAACAACTACTGAAAATTTTTAAAAAATAGTAATTAAAACCAAGCTAACAACCAGATTAAAATACAAGTCAGGGTTCTACATGTCTGGATAGGCTTCCCTAAACAAAAGGGGTTTTAGCAGACACCAAAAAGAGTACAGGCAGCAGCCTGATGACAATAGGCAGGGAGTTCCAAAATGTGGGTGTTGCCCCACTAAAATATCAATTTCTTACAAACGCATAACAAGTATTATGTGGCACCTGTAACAATGCCAGTCCCATATATCAAAGCAGTTGAGTGGGCATATATGGCATAAGACAATCTTGAAAGTAACTATTTTAAGATGTAAAATTCTGGCATGGGTTCTGATGGGTGATTTTTTAGCATCACATTGTTTGATGCTTAATTTTTTTGTGTCTTAGCTAACTGCCTTCATCCTATGGGGCTTGATTCCTTTTCTTTCTCTTAACCAGCATTCCAGCTGCATCCCTTTAAAGGGGGCAAGGCACTTTTGCAATAAATAACTAAACTGTATATTAACAACTTCCTCTCCCATTTTTTTATTTTTATTTTTAATTCAGTTCTAAAGAAAAATGCAGAACAGCAGGAAAGATGGGGGACAGGATCCATTATTATGGATTTAATTTACCCCATTAACTAGGCGTGTTTAGACTCTTCTTCATTATATCGCTCCTTTAAAAGACAACATTACTCCAGCCCACTTCAAAGTTCTGCTGGAATTCCGACATGTATTATGTTTGCATTTGGGATGGGAGAAGAAGGGGAGAGGGGAAAAACAAGGTCAGCTTTGGAAATGATGAATGCCTTTTTGCTGAAAGCTGTACTGAATGTCCTTGAGTTTAATCAAAACTATTTGTTTTTAGTCAGCTTTGCTGTTGTCTCTTTTACTCTTGTCCACTGATAGCTTGACATTAATGACATCATAAATCATGTGAAGTGGCGGCTTGGGTTTGGTAGCATTTCAAGTGTTTGTTGAGATGTCCTGGACAAGCTAAGGAGCTGGCGTAAGGATGGATATCAGCCGGGTCTAAACCTTCGGTCTATAGCATTGTTCTGTTCTTAAATCCATGTGGTATATTTCTTGAAACAATGGGCTTTTATTACCAGGTGGCTGCGTATTCCTTCTCCCAATGTAATATTTGTGACAAAATTGGGACACGTTTGTCCTTTTGACTTTCCTCCACAATGCAAGCGTTTTCTGAAACCTTGTTAAAAACCCTCGCCTATCATGCAGAGGTATATATCCTCTCCTTGCCAATTCCCTATGGTCACCACCATTACAGGAAAGCCACAGGGTAAAGCTATATGCTCCACATCAATACCCTGTGTTGTCAATTGAAAACCGAGAAATGTATACAATTTGCCAAAAGATCTGTCAGTAGTCGTTTAAAAATCTGGTTAAACATAAAACATCTGCACCTTGAAAATGTTCCCTTTGAAAAATGTTTAGCCTTTATCAGTTATTTGTTTAGGAAAGATTTCACCGGATCCTTGTATGTTTTATGACTTGTTATCTGCATGACTGTAGCCTTAGAACATGCTTTCCATTATCATTGTACCATACCGTTAGGGGGAACGAAACACTCATCTTTCCTCTGTTATTTATTCAGCTGCACTCTGTTATGTTGCAGCACATTCTATTTCGCAGACTAGGACACAGGGAGTTTCTCATCACAACACCCCCCCATAAGTTTATTCCCTTAAAAAGTATGCACTAAGGCCGCAGAAATAACCCTGTGAGCCCCGCTGAATTTAAGAGGACTTGCTTTTGAATAGATGTGGCTGGGATTGCCCTGAAAGTTAGATGTCTTATTGATAAGTGTGGAGGGTTTCACAAGAAGCAGGAGGCGGGAAGAATAAGGCCCTGATTGGTTATCAATAGCCTAGTTCTTACAGAGACAGTAAAGCGAGGATGGGGAACCTCAAAGCTGGGAGATGAATGCAGGCCTCCAGGCTCCTTATCTGGTCCTTGGGACGCTCCTTGGGTCACCCTTCTCAGCTACCCGCTTTCCCCCAGGCCGCACGCCTCACCGGCTCTGCTTTGTAGCCTCCTTGAGCATTTCTGTCAGGCTAGGATGATCCTTTTGCTACCACATTAACCCAGAGAATTCCTGGAGTAAAGTGACAGGTTTTTTTTCTGGGGGAATAGAAGTACACATGTGCAGAAGGGGCGGGGTGTAGTGATGTTGTCCAATGGCTTTCACTGTTGTATCACACCACGCCCAAGGATGTGAATGAAATTGAAATATCCTTGGAGTCGAGAGTGGATTTCATGCTCTTTATTCAGCTCATGGTGGTGAGGAGGAATGAATGTTCCCCCAAAATGTCTGGTTTATATACATTATTTACACAATGGGCTGCACATGATTGGCTAATTCCAGGATTCTCCTGTAGGCCAATCAGGTTGTAGATTCACTTCCACCTGGAGGTGGATTGGGTGGCTCCTGTGGACCAATCATATTGCTGCATTCTTCTAGGACCAATCAGACTGCTGCATTTTGGGTCCTATTGTTCTAGGACCAATCAGACTGCTGCATTTTGGATCCTATTCAGTGCAACGTTTTGCTATAAAGCCACAGTTCCATAATGCAGTGGGCACTGCAGAGTGAAAGGAACATTCAGAAATGTGGCAAGCACTAACATTATGATCAGGAAAACTAACACAATATTCCCCCGTCCGAATGCGCCTCATGCCCATTCATAAGTAGCCCTATCAAATTCAAAGAGGTTTATTCCTAATTAAAGGAGTTAGGATTGCAGCCTAAATCAAGGCAATCCAGCCTTTACTGGCTGCTCAGTTATTTCGCCTGCCCTCTGTCAAATCTGCCCCTTGACAAATACCCTGTTTCCTGTCTTTCTGCAGAGCTGAGTGCTGACATCCTCATGAGGGCCCCATTTGCGCCACCATGCCTTCTCCTGAGACTTTTCTACCTCATCCTGTATGCTTCTCTGTTTACATAGCAACTCACAGTGCCAAACCATTAATACCTTATCTGTTTTGCTTTATGCTTAAGCACAGGCTTTAATGGGGAAAGGTGGTAGCAGGGCACTCAGTGCCTTAAGGCTGTATGCCATATTACCGCATATCACTATATGATGAATGACAATCTGTCATTTAACAGAGTATTTATTATATACATTAGAGTTAATTAAAAGCACGGCTGACTATGTATAAAAGCAACTTGCCAGAAACCGCTGGATCTGGCATCATTTCCAACATCTGTACGGTACTTGGCACATCAGGAAATTACCAGGGATGAAAGCGTTCTCATGTTACAGTGGTTAAGGTGCCAATAGATGTCAGTAAGGGATTAGGATAATATAAGAAAGCGCCTCAATATAGTTAATGTTGGCTGGCAGGAGGTTTCTTTTAACCTAGAAAAGGGGAATTTAAAAAAAATTGAAATCAACAGAAATGACTGGGTATTCTGACACTGCCAAGATCCCATGTCAGTTTCATGTCAAGGGTAACTTTTGAGGACACTGTAGAAAAGTGCTTTCAGACTTTACCCTCTCTTTCTCAAATATCCATCTCAGAATGTAAAAATGAAACCGCTACAATTCAGTCTGGTGTCGATCCAGCTAAGGTACAGTGACAACATGTTTTCAGACCTGTAAAATTATTGTAATAATAAAACTGCTTCATTTATAATAGCTCCAAATCAAGTACATTAGGGTATAGTCCATGGGTAGGCAAACTAAGGCCCGGGGGCTGGATCCGGCCCAATCGCCTTCTACATCCGGCCCACGGACAGTCTGGGAATCAGCATGTTTTTACATGAGTAGAATGTGTCCTTTTATTTAAAATGCATCTCTGAGTTATTTGTGGGGCATAGGAATTCATTCTTCTTTTTTTCAAAATATAGTCCAGCCCCCCACAAGGTCTGAGGGACAGTGGACCAGCCTCCTGCTGAAAAAGTTTGCTGACCCCTGGTAGAGTCTGAGCAAATTCGTTTGAGGATTACAGGTTAATGTACAATCCATGAAGATGAAGTAATTTCAGTCAATGTTACCACACGCACTTCAATAAAACCAAATGTCCTTCATGTCCCAAACATCCCAGAGGAGGCCATCCGGTTGTTTCTGGACTACAAATCCCATTGACCATGCTGGCTGATGGAAGTTGGAGGCCAATAGCATCCAGAGGACCACAAGTTCCCAACCCCTGCTACAGCCTTGTCATCCATTCAGGCTGCTCCTACACACATTCAGTGAACAGGCAGAGGGTAGGATCTGTCTCCTCTGTGTGCTGGCACATCTGCAGTTTGTCTACTTGCATACCAGTCCACATGCATAGGTGTTTCCCCATTCAATTTCCAATCATGTGGAGAGGAACCTCCTAAGTATGAACACTCGTAAGTATGAATGCTCATGCGACTGGGCCAAGCCTGCTGCTCCCCCATCCCCATTTATGTTACAGAACATATGAAAATGGTTAAAGTTGTGGGCAGAACAGTGTTCTTTCATACGCTCAAGCTCCACTAAGCCATGCAGACAGCAGTATGGAAGCCAGCTGAAAATTCAATGGCAAGGAGGCAACTCTGTGAGCTAAGCCATTCATATGAAGCCGCTTCACAGTGATTCAGATGATTATCTCTACACTATGGCAGCCTTCCTCTTTCTGTAATTTGAGATAGCATGATAAAAATGGCCAGAATCATGTTTGCCATATGGAGGAGATCCCATTGCATTTTGAAGTGGCTATTCTATTGCTGTTTGAATGTGTGAGTAGACTTTCAACTAGATCGGACATGACACTAATGTAGGATGTTCACAGCTCTGTGTAATGCATAAACCATTTTTTAGAATTAATTCCTACTGAAAACCCAAGGAAATGCCTTCCTGGTAAACGCATGTAGAACAGGGGTGCCAGGCATCTCACTGCCACTTGCTGTCACTGGCAGGCAGGGACCAAGTATTGATTAGGTTGTGGCTGCTGTTTGTGAACTATTTCTTAAGGGTCATTCCAATGGATGCTAATTGGGGTTCTTCTTAGTGGCCGATGATGACAGATTTTGATTTTGTTGTTTTGCAAATGGTAAGAATATACTGATTTATTCATTGCACTTTTATGCCTCTCCAGAACGTAAAGTTCTCTGGGCAGCTTATGTTAAATAAATCAAAAACAGTTGAAGTGTAAATAAACCAGAATCATTAAAAGGGGGGGGGTGCTATCACAAAACTGAATTCACTACACACCCCAGATTAAAAACAGCAGAAGACTTGGTTACTTAAGGTATGTAAAAGGCCTAAGAGAACAGAAATGTCTTCATCTTTTCCCCAAACAATGACAAAGACAGTTTCAGGTGAGCTTCCCACAGAAGAATATTCCATAGACAAGGGAGTGCCAGATCTGGGGGAAGCAAAAGGAGGCACGTAGAAAGGAAGAAAGTGGGTGGCAAAATTATCTGGTTGCTCCTGGAGGGTGGTACAACAGGAGGCAAGTGATCCAGCCCCGAGAAGGTCTCATTCTGTGCAGACAGAGGATGGGTGAGAGATGGGTTCCCCAGAGGATCGAGGAAGGACAAGTGAGGCTAGATGCCAGCAGGGCTATCTCTGTAGCTTGGGAACACCCATCAGAGTCCCCTTTGGTTTGCTCTCCGCCCAGCTGAGGGCTCCCCTACAAGGAGGATGAGGCCACAAGGTTCTCTTGATCTGTTTTTCTGCCTCCTGGAGAGGCTGGGTCAAGCAAGGCAGGGCACGAAGAAGAAGAAGAAGAAGAAGAAGAAGAAGAAGAAGAGGAGGAGGAGGAGGAGGAGGAGGAGGAGGAGTTTGGATTTGATATCCCACTTTATCACTACCCTCAAAGGGGCTAACAATCTTCCTTTCCCTCCCCCCCCCCAACAAACACTCTGTGAGGTGAGTGAGGCTGAGAAACTTCAGAGAAGTGTGACTGGCTCAAGGTCACCCAGCAGCTGCATGTGGAGTAGCGGGGATGCAAACCCGGTTCACCAGATTACGAATCTACTGCTCTTAACCACTACACCACACTGGCTCCTTCTTCTCTGGCTGCCACCAGCCCAAAATCTGCTGATGCAACAAAGCCCCTACAGGCAGCAGTACCCTCCTTCTCCTCCCAGTGAATGGGGAGCTCCCCAGACAGGTAGAGGCATCTACAGGTGGCCCATAGGGAGCGGGAAACAGGGAGCAGTGGGGCGCCTCCCAGCTGCATGGATGGCAAGGACTCTTGCATTGAAGAGGGGAGCTATCGAGGATATCTGGCCTTCTTTAGGAGGAGGGGCAAGATGGGGTCTGAACTTTTCCAAAGTCAGAGGGCTCGGCCTCAAAGTAAAGTCCTCTGAGATCATGCAGTGTGCCCTCCCCACATCATTGAGTTGTCAGTCCCCACAAAGCAAAATGTGGAGCTATAGATGCCTACTAGCTAAATTCAGGGTGGGAAAAGTACAGGCACATAATGGGGAAGGATGAGAAGAGATCATGGCCAGGAGAAGGAAGTGGCAACACATATATTTGCCTCCTGCAGCAAAATTGGTACATCTGGCACTGAACCAATATATTTTCTATTGCTTAGCTGTCTTTGGGATACATGCAGTTTGGTTTGTACATCTGTACATTGCATATCATCCACCATTTGTCGTTGTTTAGTCGTTTAGTCGTGTCCGACTCTTCGTGACCCCATGGACCAGAGCACGCCAGGCAGTCCTGTCTTCCATTGCCTCCCGCAATTTGGTCAGACTCATGTTCATAGCTTCGAGAACACTGTCCAACTATCTCGTCCTCTGTTGTCCTCTTCTCCTTGTGCCCTCCATCTTTCCCAACATGAGGGTCTTTTCCAGGGAGTCTTCTCTTCTCATGAGGTGGCCAAAGTATTGGAGCCTCAGCTTCAGGATCTGTCCTTCCAGTGACCACTCAGGGCTGATTTCCTTAAGAATGGATGCATTTGATCTTCTTGCAGTCCATGGGACTCTCAAGAGTCTCCTCCAGCACCATAATTCAAAAGCATCAATTCTTCGGCAATCAGCCTTCTTTATGGTATCATCCACCATATAAAACTAAAAATGTCAGCTAACTTGTGCATTGTTTTACTCATTGCTCATTGTATCGTATTTAAATGGCAGCCCCAAAACATATATTGATTTGAACTCTGACTAGGAAACATGACTAGGTAAAGTGAATAGAAAGTAGCCCTCTAATGCAGGATACTTCCTTGAGAGGAGGAAATTTTCTCTGATACCATTTAATAAAAGAATTGTTGCATCATATAAAATCTGGCAGCTTCCTATTCAACGGATTGGGTCACACACACACACACACACACACCAGCATCTCTGAGGTTAGAATAAGTGACATTTTATTGAGTGCATATCAATATTTTTAATTGCCTAGATTACACACTAATTTCAATTTTGCTATTCCAGATGATAGAAAAATTAACTAGTGGTATATAGTGTCATGAAAGTGTGCTGTGGAATGAATACCTTCCAATGACAAGGAGATATATATTTTACTCCCACTTAATCTTGTAGTGGAAGCCTGATGGGCATCTTTAACTGAATTTATTCCAGAATGAGCCCAAGTACAAGTTGTGCATGTAAGAATATAACTATCTCTCTCTCTCTCTCTCTCCGTGTGTGTGTGTGTGTGTGTGTGTGTGTGTGTACACACATACATGAGACTGAAGATAATTACAGTGAAGGGACTAGGGAATTATTTATTTCCAACTAACAGACAGCACCTGACAGTCTTTGTATATCAAGTTGTTATTAAAATCTTGTGTCAGGATGCTAAGCTGACTTACTCTACAACTAATCTTCTTTCACAACTAATCATGAACTATGTATAGAGTTTGGTAAGTAAATTAATCTAATTTGACAAGGGACATATTAAAATCAGAGAATTTGTGTTACAAAACAGACTTTAAGAGATTTTTGTGAGTGTTAATCAAATGTATTTTTGAGCACAGACATAGATGTAAACAATTTTCAGCAGCTTAATATTTCCTGTTAAATGTGGCTTTGCGTGGCAATTATTTGTTTTATAGTTGAGAAGCAATTTCTGATAATTTATATTTTAAATTAGGGTATGATCCAGGAAAGCTGCCTCTCCACAGTCTAGTGCAGTATTGCACTGAGAACATTTTCCAAACACCAATCAAAGATTGCCCTAATTCCCACACCTGGCATTGACATATAAAACCCTATATGACTTGGGGCCCACATATCTGAAGGAATGCTTCTCCCTATAGCAATCTCCCCGTGTATTAAGTGAACAGGGAAGGCTGTTTTTAATGGTTCCATTACTAAGTGAAGCACATGATGTGGGGTAGAACCTTCTCACTAATTCCTCTTCAGTGTGCATGTGACTCCCATACTGCTTATGTTTTAGTGGGAAATGAAGATGTGACTTTTTGCCCAGACCTTTGGGAGAGGTCAAATTAATCAGTCAGTCATTGAGTCCATGGATTATGTGTACATTGTTGACTTTTAGTTGTTGGCTTTTTTCTTGTATTTAATATGTTTGTGTGTTAAAGTCGTACCTTGGTACTCGTCCGTTTTGGCTCCCGAACACTGCAAACCTGGAAGTAAGTGTTCCAGTTTGCGAACGTTTTTTGGAAGCCGAACGTCCGATGCGGCTTTTGCAGCTTCCGGCTGAGTGCAGGAAGCTCCTGCAGCCAATTGAAAGCCACACCTTGGTTTTTGAACATTTTCGGAAGTTGAACAGACTTCTGGAATGGATTCTGTTCGAGAACCAAGGTACAACTGTACCTGCATTTTGTCTTTAATGTTTTGTTCTGTAGTTGTGCAACCTTTCCCGGGGCCATCTTCTGACAGCTGGGTAATAAATCATATTATCATCAATTTTGCATTTATTCAAAACTATAAATTAGTATATGCAGATCTGTGCCTCTTTTTGCCCTCTTTTGTTGGAGCTGCATAAGTGACCACCCTATATGGCACTCAGAAATGAAGGGCTGAATGAGTTATGCGTGCCTTTGTAGGAAGTGTAAAGGAGCCACTGGGTCTATGGCTTCAAACATAGATAAAGTCTGACAGGTTCCAAAGGATGCTTTAATGGGAAACTTCTGGCCCTCCAGATGTGGCTAGACTACTTCTCTCACCATCCTTAACCATCTGTCATGCTGGCTGAACATGATGTGAACCTGTTTCAACACCCCAGTTTCCCCCCACATCCCTGCATTAATGACTTCCAATTTAACACAGGAGACAACTGCAAATTGGGGTGGCAAGGAATGATATGGCTGAATATTGGGAATACACAGCTGCCTGGTACTGAGTCAGATTATTATGTTCATATAGTCCAGTGCCAGTTACTCTGATGGTGTCCCACTAGGGTCTCAGTCCTGCTGCCTGAGGTGCTTTACCAGGAAGTACCAGGACTGAACTGGGGTCAGTGATAGGCAGGCCCATGCAGAGGGACAGAGGTCAGCTGGGTACACTTGCCCCCGGTCATGGAGGGCTAAACCAGCTGGGGTGGGGGGCACTAGGAACCAGCTGCTTTTTTCTTTTGAGTTTATAACTTTATTTTAACAAGACTCCTGCCCCAAACCTCAGACAAGCTCTGCACAGGCCTGATGATGGATCTCCCTGGTACCAGAGGGGATGGAATTAGTTACCTTGCTTCTTCTCTGAGTTCAGGACAATGTAATGTGATCTTTCTCCACAACCAGCCTGTGAAGCTGGTTAGGCTGAAAGGTTGCAACTGATTCACAGTCATTCAGGGAGTGAGCTTCATGACTGAGCAGAGATCTGGACTGCGGCCTCAGTGGCTCAAGTCCAACACCCAGGGACATGCAACATGGTGCCCTCTAGAAGTTGCTGAACTACACCTCCCCTTATCCCTGACTATTGGCCATACTGGCTGGGGCTGATGGGTTTTGAAGTCCAGCAACACCTGGAAAGCACCATGTTGGTTGTCCATGCTCTATTACATCAGTGGTGAGGAACATCCATCCCACAGGGCCAATTTGACCTCCCACCAAACCTCCCAATTTAGCCTTTGTGTCCATTTTTGTCTGGTCATTCCCACCTCTAACTCACCTGATGTCATATAAAGTCAGGCATGGGAGATGTAGATCTGCAGCTGCAAAGGAGCAATCAAAAGCGCATTCTAAGTCAGGTACTTCCAATTATTCCTTCGCACCCGGTGATGCTTACATTTGGTGTCAAATGCAAGCCCCACTGCTTTCAGGCAAGATTGATTCTACCTGATATCATATGATGTCAGATGATTGACAGGTGGGTGGCCTTACCCACTGGTCAAATGTGTCCTGCAGAAGGTTGGCCAGGATTTGGTCCTGCCCTCTGGCCAAAAGTGATTCTGCACCCCTGCATTACATACCACATTTCCTTGTCAATTTATCACCATG
Source organism: Podarcis tiliguerta (assembly GCF_965153285.1). Taxonomy (NCBI): domain Eukaryota; kingdom Metazoa; phylum Chordata; class Lepidosauria; order Squamata; family Lacertidae; genus Podarcis; species Podarcis tiliguerta. The sequence continues at coordinate 28,683,482 of NC_139544.1, read as the reverse complement.
CCTAATGGGCTCAGAAGAATACTAACTTCCCAGTGTCTCCTTTGAACAAGACACCCCTTTCAAAGCCGTTTTAAGAAGAGGTGAATTTGCTTCATAAAAAGTTGCCTGTTTTTTTAATAAAGAAAGATACTTATGATAAACCGTTAAATTAACGTTGATCATAAAAGCATTGTGAGTAGCAAAAAAAAAAAAGAGAGAGAAAGAGAGACAGAAAATCCACAAGAGGTCATATGACGTCTGCACCCAACAGTACTATATCCCTATAAAAGCATAGACCCCTGCTGGCATATGTAATTTAATGTGCAGCATGGCTTTCCTAATTCAATCAAGTCTCTACATCCCTTCTTTTATATCCAATTGGATTCCATGTGCTAAAGCCATCAAGATTTTCAGGATGAAATGAATGCCTGTATTAATCCTGCAATTTCCATTTAAAACACAGCATCGATTTGATTAATAAGGTTTGATGCTGAATAATTATATGGCAAATATGGAAGGTATAGGAAAACCACAGATGTGACCACCAGCAAAAGCCTTGTGGGAGAAAGGGGTCAAAGGGAAGCAATGGCCATGACTGAGGTGATGAATTCTTTGGCTTTTCTCTTATGCAATTAACAAGCAGAGCTTCTATTAATTTGCCCCCCCTTCGAGGGTTCACTGGTCAGATGTCTCAGGGTCAAGGGTCAGAGGGGAAGAGCAGGGGTCAGCATCACAGCAGCACTGAAACAAAATAGGTTATCTAAGGAAATTCAAATTAAAAGGAAGGATATATACATGCAGTTGTATGTGTTTGGGGAGAAAGATCAGGGAGGGAGTGCTTCAATGTTAAGAACGCTGTTTTAGCATAATAAAAATGTTCTCTGCACATTTAATTCAAAGTAATCAATCTGAGGTGCAGTGCTTGAGCATCCAATAAAAGAAAATCAATGTGGTCTCTACGAGGGAAGACAAACAATGCTAGCTTTTACTAAAGGGATTATAGGTTAACATTTATTCAGTGTATTGTAATCTGATGTCAAGTGGTATAAAATCAAGCCAACAATCCATTACCGCCCTTTATAGGCTGGGTGCTGATCCCATGCAAATTGACTTTTCATAGAACTTATTAAATCATTTCTGTGTTCTGTCTATAGACCATTTTTATACAGCAACCAAGCGTCAATAAATTCTATTTCATACCTGCACTGCTGATTATCACAAAGATAAAGATTTGTCATTTCAAAATGCAATTTAACTTTTCTCTGCATTTCCTTACGTTTCCCATCTATTAATCAAATTGAATGTGTTGTTTCTGATTTGTAAGGAACAAAATGGAATGTAGCTTTAATTTGGGAGCCAATGCAATAACAAACCTTCTAAATGTCAATTCCATTTTGCATAATCTCCAAGAAAAAAATGCCAGTCTCAGACTGGAAACGGTATTCAAAAATATAATAGAATGACCCAACATTGCCATTTTAATGCAATTTCTCTAAACTGCAGGAATTATTGTTGCTTCCAATGAATGCCTGTTCCATTCTGCTCCAGAGTTAATGCCCTGGAATTATAGCACTGACATCAGAAAACGATAGCATTATTACTGTGTGATCCTTCATGCACTTACCTATAAACATAGCATAAGACAATGGGGCAGACCTGATTAACAGTTATGGAAAGTATGCTGAGGACCAGGGTTCCATATGAAACGAATCAAAGCACCACAGTTAGTTACTAGAGAGCTGATTCACACGAAGCGTGGGAACTTTCTCAAACCTCCTCTTTTCATTTGTCATGAGCACAGATGTGAGTCTGCATACTGTTACAAACAATGGTGGGCTAGGCACTCGTGTGCTCGTAAGGGAAAAGTCACAGGGGGGCTTTGTCACAAACACACCTAAATCAAGACAACCAGCCATGTTAGCAAAATAACAGCCTACCACACAACTAAAGGCCATGCAAACCTGGCTCTTTTTCCACCCTTGCCCCCTTTAAAATTTCTCCCAGAACTGGACATTTGTGCTCTTCCTTTTTTACTTAATATGGAGACGTTTCCTCCTTTGCATCCAGCTGTGGAAAAATGAAAAACACTAACAATTTAATATTTTTCTTGCAACATCCAGCATTCAGTAAATGCATGATGGGGCAGAGGATCACAAAGGCACATTCTTCTCTGATCTTTGCATGTCATTTAAAGGTCAGAATAAGGTTGATCTGCATGAAACTATACTCACAGGGCTCCTCTGTTAAGTTGTGACCCCTGGTTTTCTTGGTTTCTCCATGGCACAGACATGGGCTCCAACATCCAATCTTCCCTCTCCCACTCCACACATTAACTGAATACTGGATGTCATGGGCCTGGCTCACATATGCTAACAGCAGATTTCACTTGTGTGGTCACCAGTGGTGGTGTTACAGCAAGAGAAGGCAGACTCCCTACGTCTCTATGTGTCTGTAGAGAGCTATTGTAGTGCAGTGGTCAACAGAATGAGTAATGCGCCAAGCAGTGGCATAGCGTGGGTTGGCAGCGTTGGAGCCATGTGAAGAGGGTTGTAGGGCAAGAAACAGATGGAGTATGGATGCACATTCAACTGCCCAACAGCGTCTGCATCACCCAGAAGATTGCAGCTGCAGAGATAAGAAAAGGGGAGTCTCTCTGAGGTCGTTTTCTGATTCGGGTGGAGAAGCCGTTTTCAATGGAGCCCAGCGATGGAAGCACACAGCTGTATTGAGGCAGCACTGGGTGTTGCACTTTTGCACCCCTAACAATTTTGTGCCTGGGGCAACCACCCTTGTACCCCCCCCCCCACACACACACACATATACAACATCATTGGTGCCAAGCTATCCTCAATTCCAGCCTCATCTTTCAGCCATGAGCTTACTGGGGAAAGGATAGGTGAGTCACCATCTTGCAACTTCAGCTCCCCATCTATAGTACTGGAATGATAAAATATAGGTTCATCCTATAATGAAGATTAAGAAGGTCAGTTTGACTTCAAAAGAGAAAAGTTTTCAAGAATGAGTGGACAGGGAAAAAGGAAATTGAACAAGGAAGTTAAAGGGACAAAACAAGGTGAGCACCCTAATAAACTATAAATAAAAAACAGGGTCAAATCTCTCCATACTTCTTAGGGGTCATTCAAAACCACAATAACAGAAGCTCAGCTAGAATATATATGACATATCAGAAAAATGTACCACCAAAGCCAAGAAAATGCCAGTGTGGTTAAAAGAAGTCTAACCACATATATGCTTATGGAATCTAAAGCTCTAAACTGTCAGTGTCTGACCAGGGAAAAAATGTCGGAGTCGTGGTGGATAGCTTCATGAAAATGCTGACCCAGTGTGTGGTAGCTGTGGAAAATGTGAATTCCATGTTAGAAATTATTAGTAAAGAGACTGAAAAATAAAACTGCCCAAATCGTAATGCTGTTATACAAATCTATGATGTGGCCAAATTTGGAATACTGTGGACAGTTCTGCCCACCACAGTTTTTAAAGGATATTGTAGAGCCAGAAAACATTCAGAAAATGGCAACCAAAATGATCAAGAGGCTGGAGCAACTTCCTCATGAGGGAAGGTTAACATCTGGGACTTTTTAGTTTGGAAAGGAGGAACATAATAGAGGTGTATTATGTATGGTGTGGATAGCAAGTGGATAGAAACATTTCTTCCCTCCATAATACTAGAACCTGGAGTTACGCAGTGAAGCTGAATGTTGGAAGAGTCAGGACAGACAAAAGGAAAACAGCAGAGTTAAACCATGGAAATTCACCTCCACAAGATTTAGCATTAGCCACCACCTTGGTTTTGACAAATTCATAGAATACAGAGCTATCAGTAGCCGCTAGCCATGGTGGCAGTGTGCTACCTCCAACATTGGAGACAATGTGCCTCTGAATATGAGTTACATGGCAGCACAATTGGAGAGAATGTTATTGCACTCATGCACTGCTTGTGGGCTTCCCATAGGCATCTGGTTGGCCACTACGGGGACTAGATGCCTGATCCATGTAACGTCTGGAGGACATCACTTTGGTCAACAATGGTGCAGATAATACTGAGATAAAGGAACCAGTTATTTGATTCTGTATGACTTGTCCCTAAAACTCTTATAAGTTGCATTGAGATCATTTATTTGAAAATTTTCTGACCTTGAGGAAAAGTGCTATATAAATACTTAGGATGGATCATTGCATGACTATCTGAAATTAATGCAGGTGAAGGCTGCACTGGCATGGTCTCAGGGTGGTTGCCCTCGGCACAAAATTATTAAGGGCACAACATTTCAAAAGGGAAGAAATAGCACACTCTCCCCCTCAGTCTGTGCCTCTCTCAAGAGGCAGGGAACACCTCAAATCCTACCTGCCCCGGTCCCACGATTTTGCTCCCACATTCTCTTTCCCCTCTCAAAGCTTTCACTTCTTCCATCAGGTAAAATGCACATATTTTGTTGGGCTGCTGCTGCTGCTGCTGCTGCTGTTGTTGTTATTATTGGGGAGGAGTTAGCAGGTGGCTGCAATCCATATTGAACTGAAGGTAGAAAGAGAGTAATTGGGGTGGGGGGCTGATAGAGGAGGTGGTTGGGCTGCAATTGCCACAACAGTGCTGTCACGGGTTAGGGAGAGCAATACGTGGCTTACCCCAGACATTGGTAACCCACACTGCACCACTGAAAGGCTGTAATGTGGGAAGGGCCTTTGCTTAGTGGTGCTAGCCAGCATATATAGATAGGGCTGAGAACATCCCCTGCTTGAAAACTTGGAGAACCACTGCCAGTTAGTGGAGAAAATATTGAGCTAGATCAGGGCCAGATTGAGGTTTCATGAGGCCCTAAGCTTCTGAAGGTAATGGGGCCCTGCTGTCCATTGTCCAGCTGTCCATTGTCAACAACAAATTGCCGCTGTTTTTTGTGTTGAATATATGGTAATTTATGGACCTAATACAGGCATGTTTTGGGACTACAACTCCCATCATCCCTATTTAACAGGACCAGTGGTCAGGGATGATGGGAATTGTAGTCCCCAAAAATCTGGAGGGCCAAGTTTGGCCATGCCTGAGTCCTAATAGGTATCTAAAGTCATTTGCACGTAACAAAATATGTATTTTATCAAAGTAATTGTTGAACTGAAATATGATTAAGAAGAAGCCTACACAACACAAAACACTGTTGCTGTATGTAGGTTTTATTTTATTTGTTTTTTATCTTCTATTTTGGAAATGTACATCCAGGTTTTTTATTCCTTTAAATTGGGGGGGGGGGCAAGAGAGTGGGGCCCTAAGCTGTAGCTTGTTTAGCTTATGTGTAAATCCGGCCCTGAGCTAGATGGACCAATGGTTTGACCCTGTATTAGGCAGCTACGTATGTTCCTCATTCTGGAAGGAGAGGCGCTGCATCATGGTCCATAATGGGGCCTCCAATAGGATTTAATCAAGAGGAAATGCTTTCAGACGGGAAAGCAAAATCTGTTTTTAATAAAGGTGCTCCAGAAAGTAGTAGAGACCCTTTCAATGATACAGCATTAAGATGTATATCAAACACAGATTTTCCTGCCAGGTGCTAATTCATACCAAGGCAGCTTTTTCTAACACCGGAAGAACTATGCTGTCCTGTTGATTGATTACTTTACTAATCACTATTTATTGTGCTCTGCCCAGCAACTATGGATGTTATAGTGATTGTTTATTGTTTCAGGAGAAAAAGATTTTAAAATTGATAAAGAAACATTTAATAAAGTGTTTTCTTAAAAAAAAAAAAAAAGGAAATGCAGTTTGCTGCTTGCTATGGTTGGGTCACTTTTATATGTGAGGAAAAGCATTACCATATGTTTGGAAAGACTGGTGATATTTTGCAGATTGTCTTTCACTGCAGCCTTCTAGGGCTTCAGAATATTTTAGAGTTCCATGCTGTTTGAGGAAGAAAATTGAACTTGACATTAGCTTTATTGTAAGAGTTAAGTTTAGGGTTTCCTCCCCCACCTACATTTCAACTGTGAGGGTGTTTTTTTCCCTTCCTCCCAATCTGAAATTTTAGTTTATATGTTCTGGCATCAGAACATCCAAAATAAATCTACACTCTTTGAACTCAGTGCTGCAGAGATTCAACTTCATGGCCTTTGGATGCAGAGTTTGGTGCTGGAACAAGGTCATGAGTTGTGGTCTCAGATGAACATTGAATCCTGAGTGCTGGATCTATTAATTCCTTGTGGCTTCCAGTTTAACCAGTGTATCAAGGAAATGGTTAAATGCTTGTACAGCTTTGGATAAAAAGGTGTAATTCTGCTCACTCTCTAATTTTATTCTGTTAGATTGTCTTTTTTAAACTATTGTGGGGTTTAAAAAATGATGCTGACGAGAAAGTCTATTGCCTTTTCTTTCTTTTTTTAAGTTCCAAACTTTCCCTAATTATCAAAACAAGATTGCCAGGATGAGTTCTGTTCTAAAGAAAATGGTTTCTCAGATTCCAAAGCCATTCCTGCAAAGGCTTCAATATTGCTGCCAAATGTGTGGTGCAACTAAAAGGTTAATGGATATACTTGAAGATTAAAATGTCAAATCCACTTTTAAAATCCTCCCCAATGTGTGGTTTATGTTTTCAAAATGTCTAAAGAGAATTTGAGGCTTTAGGTTTCTTTACATTTTTATTTGCAAAAATACTGCCTGGTGAAATAACATCCCAAGCACATGAATTATATCTTAAAATTTGAGAAGGCTGCAAATGCGTAAATGGCTGGTAAATAGCAATGACTGACAAACCCTGCTCCATTTTATTAATTTTTTTGTCCAGGCTCTGCGTACCTTATGTCGGACTTTGAATTTAAAAAGGGAGACTCCTGTTTTAAGAACATATTGAAAAGCTGACATTTTTTCCTGTTTTTGTAGTGTGTGTGTGTGTGTGTCTATAGGCTGGGTAATAAAAGGTTGCCATTGGGGTATTGTAAAACTACTGTTGCCGGTGGATTTTATATAGACACAACCGGTTAAAGGTGATTGAATATCAAGGGCTGAGTGGTGCTTATAATACCTGCTGTTGTGAGACTTCAATTCATTATTGTAACAGAATGAAAGAACATTGCTTCTGTACAGGACATGGTTGTAGTATTGATTGAGTTTCTCAAAAGTCTTCTCTTAGGATGCAGAGTGCAGTCAAACATGCACAAACATCATTCAGCTCCCCTGATTCTGTCATGTGTGCCTTGTACCTCAAACTAAAGCAGCCTCAAGATACAGGAAAATGCCTCCTCAGTTGAAGGCAGACAGAGCTCTAAGCCTGACTCAGGGGGGTTATGCAGATGTTGTGACCTTTCTTCCACAGACCAGATTTTACACTCAAATTGCCATTAAAGCTCTTTTCCCCCTAGAGGCCCACAGTCAACTTGTGTGTTTTCTCCATTAGGGTTAAAAGTCAGCATGGCACCATGCCCACACCGCATACTAAATGGAATGGAACATAAATAAACTGTAAAATGGCCTTGCATCTGAGTGAGAACGGCAGTCTTCGGTTAACACAAGCCATCATCACAGAAAATGCTTAATTAGGATAATATGAGTTCCATACTGAACAATATAGAGCAGGCACTGCTCCAGTCTCCCTGTCAGCATTGCTTCCCATTCATATAAGTCTCTAAAAATAAGTTTGTTATGTGTTTGTTGTGGAATATCCCCCCCCGCCCCGCCGCCGCCGCCGCCGCCACCTTTCTACAAAAAGTGAACAGGGCTTAGTTGGGGAACCGTGCTACAAGCATTTCACCAATAATGTAACTCCTCTCATAATCTTCAGTTAGGGTTTATCCACACTTACTTTTCCTCTGCATTTTCCAGAGACAGTCCACACTTTAATGCACTGTCGGGGAGCTGTTTTTTCTTCATCATTTTTTGCTCCAGAGCTTTCTTTGTGAAAACTCGCTCTTTAAAGCTGAATCGGAGCAAACGGCAATCCACAGAAAACCCCAAATTGCCATCTCCACCCCCATCATTCAGCCCAGACACTCCAGCTCTGAGGGCCTTCCAGCAGTTCCCTCACTGAAAGAAGTGAAGTTACAGGGAACCAGGCAGAGGGCCTTCTCAGTAGTGGCACCTTCCCTGTGGACCACCCTCCCATCAGATGCCCAGGAAATAAACAACTACTTGACTTTTAGAAGACATCTGAAGGCAGCATGTATAGGGAAGTTTTTTAAGTTTGATGTTTTGTTGTGTTTCTATATTTTGCTGGGAGTGGCCCAGAGCAGCTGGGGCAACCTAGTCAGATGGGCAGCATATAAATAGTGGTGCTGGTGTTTGTGCCTCAGCTTCAAAGAGTGGGTTTTTGCACTCTTTTAGGTAAAGCTCCAGAGGGATGCAGGTGGCGCTGTGGGTTAAACCACAGAGCCTTGGACTTGCCGATCAGAAGGTCAGCGGTTTGAATCCCTGCAACGGGGTGAGCTCCCGTTGCTCAGTCCCAGCTCCTGCCAACCTAGCTGTTCGAAAACACATCAAAGTGCAAGTAGATAAATAGGTATCGCTCTGGCAGGAAGGTAAACGGCGTTTCCGTGCGCTGCTCTGGTTCACCAGAAGCGGCTTAGTCATGCTGGCCACATGACCCAGAAGCTGTACACAGGCTCCCTTGGCCAGTAAAGCGAGATGAGCGCCGCAACCCCAGAGTTCGTCGCGACTGGACTTAATGGTCAGGGGTCCCCTTACTTTTACCTAGGTAAAGCTCCAGGACAAAAAGAAAAGCACTTGGACACAGAGCTTTAAAGCACAAACCTGTGCCTGGAAAGAGTTGGGACAAAAGGTAAGTGGGGATAAGCCCACAGGATACATATGCAGTCCATGTACTTTCTGCTCAAATACTGTAGAGCCTTTTTAAAAAACCAAAAAAAGCTTGCATTTATCTCCTGCTTTACTTTGGTCTTGGAACCAAGGCAGTGTCCCTGTGACTCTCATGTGGTCACTCATCCAGGCACAAGACCTAGATCTACTTTGCCTCAGCAAGTTGGTGTTACCAGACCATACCTGGATATGTGGACTTTCTCCCCCAACACACACACAAACAAACACACACACACACACATTCTGAATTCACTAAGGCAGGCTTAGCCAATGTGTTTTCCTCCAGGTGTCTTTGAACTCCTATCATGTCTGATCACTGGCCATGCTGGCAGGAGCTTATGTGAGTCCCAGCAATATCTGGAAGCTCCCACAGTGGCTCTTCTGGCACTAAGGCATAGATGGGATGGCGCCCTCCAACCTCACCATGACATCCCCCTGCCCGATAGCTTTGCACCACATCTCTTTTAAGTCCATTAAACTAACAAGTAAATAAATAAACGCCACCCTACACATCTCAGAAACATCTGTGCCCAAGGATAAGAGATTCAGGAAAAGATAGTTTTAGAAGAAAAGTTCTTTTTAAAATACATTCTAAAGTTTTCTCCTGATTAGAGGGCAAGCCATCACACAAGCCATCAAAACCTGATTCCTACAAAGTGGTTTTTAAGAGCATCACTCCTAAAACAAATGAGAGTGGAGTGCTCTGTGATCTTTCACATGGAATCTGGGTGTTCCACAGAAGGCAAGATGAAAAGGAGCCTTCCTTCATTTCAGAGATCCAGTGCAAAAAGAACTAGGAAAGTATGGTGTTCTGTGGGACTTCACACCTAGGGATGTCTGATCCTATACATATTCACAGTTGGTATTTGAGTTAATTAAAGTCTGAATAACATCCACCCCAGTCCTTTCCTAAGCCCACATTGCTAACCACTGTTTGATGTGAGGCTGGCTGATCTTGGCTTAAACTAAATTACAGAATATAATACCTTTTTTCCTGTTAACTATTTAAATGCTTAGAGCTCAAGAAGCAGGCAGTTGAGGTATGTAGGCCCAGTCAAAACACAGAGCAGAATGAAGTGATAGAGTCTCAAAGTGGCAAAATGTATTGCACCATTTCTGCTGGTGGGTAGAGAATTTAAGAAAAAGAAATTTGCAAACTGGTGTAGAAATGTGGAGAAGTGGGTTTAGGACTGGAAAACTAAGGAACGGAGAGAAACCAAAACAGGCATTTTCACCGATCCTTAGTCTGGAAGTGACTACCCATCCTTATCTACATGTTCAATGTGAAGTGACAGTAGTGATCAATGGTTGGGAAATCACTGATAGCCAGGTGGTCTCACCCTTCCTTCTTCTCCCCCACAGAAGGAGAGCAACAGGACTTCCTTTCTCCTCAGTGACACCACCTTGTCAAATCTAATTGGTGTCATAATCGTATCACTGTAGGAGGAGGAATCGTTCCTCATGAAGCTCACCCTGTCACCCCTGGTGTCCCTATTTCTCATATGCTCAGCTAATGAAAATGCTGCACACAAACAAGTAATGGTGAAACAGTTTCACTGTTCTTTGAGCCCCACCCCAACAGTACAAGATTGCTTTTCATGGAGGCTGAAACCATAGGAATGGTCCATCCTCTGCAATCTTGGTTTTGAAGCAATGCTACTGATTCATGTTTTATTTATTCCTTTGCTTAATTAATTTAAATACTGAATTTATATTCTGCTTAACTGCAAGAGTCTTTAAGATACAAGACAAAAATTAAAAATCCCTTAGAACTATAACATCTGACTTCCATGAAAATGCCTGCAGGAATAAATAAAAAAGGCTTCAATAGGCACTGGAAGTTCAGGGGGAAGGAGGCCTGTCTGACTTCAGCTGGAAGGGATTTCCATAAAATTGGGTCTACAGTGAAGGAGGAGGACAATGACAACGATGACTCCTGGGGGATAAGAAGTGTAAATCAGAGCCATGTGGGTCCACTAACAGGGACGGCAGTGAAACGCTCAGTGATCAGGTTGATTTATAAGGAATTAGGTGGTCCTTGAGGTGTCCTGGACCAAAATGGTGAAGGGTATTGTAAATGAATACAACAAACTTGAACCTGCCCAGTAGTGTATGGGCAGCCAGCGCAGACTTATCATAGAATCACAGAGTTGGAAGGCACCCCCAAGGTCATCTTGTGCCTTGTCCAACCCCTGCAATGCAGGAATCTCAACTAAAGCATCCACGACAGATGGCCATCTTTCTGTCCAAAAGTTCTTCCTTATGATTAGTCGGCATCTCCTTCCTTGTAACTTGAAGCCACTGATTTGTGTCCTACCCTCCAGAGCAGGAGAAAACAAGCATGCTCCATCTACCATGTGACAGCCTTTCAGATACTTGAAGATGGCTAACATATCCCCTTCTCAGTCTCCTCTTTTGAGCACTGGAGTTCTGTGCTGGCGGTAGTCTGCCCCCATCCACAGTCCTGCCACCATATTTTACACCAGCTGGAACCTCCAGACCAGGGATAGCCCGATCCAGCCATTTTATGGTAGCACCTAGCAGTAATGGAGTATTGAGTTTACTAATGCATGGTAGAGACTCAGCCAGGGTTCGCTGTAATAGCCCAAAGAAAGCCTTCTCCTGCAGAAGCTCTCTTGGTATGACGATAGATGCTTTAGAGAAGAAAGAACCACAAGCAACTGGCTGCTCATGTGCAAATGATTCTGCATGAAGGTGAACCTGTTCACCAGACTAAAAGCTATTGCTATGCTATTGCAGCAGCACCACCACTCCTGTCTAATCAGAGCACTGGGGCTCTGTTTACAGTATAAATGTGGTCCTTATTCTCAAGATGTTCATACCGAGCTACCTAACAATGTTCACCTTTGTACATACGGTTGTATGCTGTGTCTATCGATCGAGCTTTTGGCTGGCGTGCTACGACATTGGGGTGCAATTCTGCCGTGAAACGAAACACTACTAACATGGTTACCACACTAATGAGTATCCTCTTGCGCAAGCTGGACGATGGTAACATGAAAATGAAATCATTTGAGTTGATGGAGCTGCGCATTTAAATATTATTCAAAGGAATATTATTGACCGAGCGCATTGTAATTGCTCTCCCCGAGTGCTTGCAGTCTGTCATGTAGATTTTCGCTTAGTTTCCTATCGATCTGCCGCACGACACGGACCGTTGCGCTATATGTATAAATAGTGATATTGCAAATGACGGCACGTGCTTTGCTCTTTCGGCAGAGAAAGCAAACACTTCAGAATGCAGGAACTTTGAAATGGAAAGGTACAAATCTTGACACCAAATAACTCTCACATTTTGCTTTCAGGAATAAAGCTATTTTTTATTTATGAGGGAAATGTAAAAGAGGCGCACAAAGCCACAGAAGGCTGTCGGGGTGCCTCCCTCACCCCCACCCCACCTTCTTTGCAACATGAAAAAGAGTGACTTTTTTTTTTTAATACTGTAAGAGAAATATAACATTTTATCCTAGTCCTCTGTGCCAAGTTTCCAGAGTGCATTTTTATAGCTGTGTGAAGAATAGGGGTTATATTTAACAGAGGTTCCAGTATGCCCTGAGTGTAATAAACATAGGTAGCATCAAAGGAGGAGGGGGGAGGAATCTACTGCTTAGAGGACTCCTGTAGACATGGTTGCCTTTTAACCCCCGCTGCGAGATAGCGAGGGATGAAGAGGCTGAGTAAAACAACACTTTGTGGCAATATGATAATTAAGGGATTGTAAGCAGTAATATGCGCTACTGTAGATGAAACAACAACCTTTAACCCATGAGAATTGCTCTGAACATTGATTGTCACCGGCACACATTATATCTGTTTCTGCTGGGGACAAGTGGGTTGATTTTGGCAGCCTTAAATCCATCAGAAATACCCATTTTATTATACCTTTTACAAACATTAGGCTTCAGCTATCAGAGCTTTGAAAGCTTATTTAGAGCAACCCCACCTACAGTGACTAACCCTCCTTTTTTTTTTTAACCTAGGACATAATTAAACTTCTCCAGATCCCCATTAACCTGTTCCTTTGATCTCTGCTGTGATGATATGCAAAGCCACACTATAAGGCCTCATCTCTTACTATTGGTTAGAGGTCCCCCCCCCTTCTCTCTCTCTCTCTCTCTCTCTCTCTCTCTCTCTTATTTGATAACTCTATGCAGAGTTCTGAGGAAGCAAAATCTATTGAAGATTTTCTCAAGCTATGGACAAATCCAGCTCAAAAGACCCAATTTAAAAAAATCCACGTATCAACCAAAGAGTCTTCATTAGGGCCTAAGACCCAAAAGAAAATACCAGGCCAAGGAAATTCCAAAGGTCTGTGGCTGACCTTTCTTTGGTTTTAATCACTGAACCTCCCGACAGCTTAATAAGTTGAAGGTGCTGGATCACAGTCAAACTTAATAAGGCCCACAGCAGAGCCTTGGCCACTCCTGATTGCTCCCATAAGTCTTAGCACATCTGGTCTTCTGTCCTTGGGTGAGAACTGTTTTCCATAACTTGCCTCATGTTCACCACCCCGCACATAAACTGTTTTTATTAACCCACAAATGATAGAGTGCTGCATTTTTATTTCATTTTTGGCCTGAGTGCTGGCAGTTTCTTGCCTTCGAGCTGATGACAGAGATGATTGCTCCCTCCCAAACAGAATTAAAGATGGTGCGTTCTCCAAATTCTCTCTTGATCCTCTCCACCCCTTGCATTACAGCCAGTCACATGGCACAGCCTAACCTTCAGCTAAGACGTGATTAAACATCTAAACACAAGTCAGGGGAGGGATACTCTTTAAAAAAAAACACTTGAGCATTATTTTAAAAGGTCAATAGAATAAAGACCAGAAAAATATTAGATAGGAAAGAGGTACAACTGCGGGCGGGGGGGGGGGGGATAATAGATAATAAGGATAAAGACCAAAATGCATTTAATTACTGGGTATATTTATTTCAGCATCACATTACACAGACTAAGGGTGGAATATATATAATAAATAATACAATTTCATACATTTGTGAGATCTTTTTGAAAAATGCAAAGCTTCTAGTCCCTGAATCAGGCAAGGTTTGTTGTTTCTTTTGTCTTTCACAGCAAATATTAGTGCATGGTAGTACTTCCTGCTTTGAAATGTTTTCAGCTGCTGATTTCTGCAGATTAAGCTTTTATTGCCGGAAGAAATATCAACAACCTCAGATATGCAGATGACACAACCTTGATAGCAGAAAGTGAGGAGGAATTAAAGAACCTTTTAATGAGGGTGAAAGAGGAGCATGCAAAATATGATCTGAAGCTCAACATCAAAAAAACTAAAATCATGCCCACTGGTCCCATCACCTCCTGGCAAATAGAAGGGGAAGAAATGGAGGTAGTGAGAGATTTTACTTTCTTGGGTTCCATGATCACTGCAGATGGTGACAGCAGTCACAAAATTAAAAGACGTCTGCTTCTTGGGAGAAAAGCAATGACAGCATCTTAAAAAGCAGAGAGATCACCTTGCCAACAAAGGTCCGTATAGTTTGGTTTTCCCAGTAGTGATGTATGGAAGTGAAAGCTGGACCATAAAGAAGGCTGATCGCCGAAGAATTGGTGCTTTTGAATTATGGTGCTGGAGGAGACTCTTGAGAGTCCCATGGACTGCAAGAAGATCAAACCTATCCATTCTGAAGGAAATCAGCCCTGAGAGCTCACTGGAAGGACAAATCCTGAAGCTGAGGCTCCAATACTTTGGCCACCTCATGAGAAGACAAGAGTCCCTGGAAAAGACTCTGATGTTGGGAAAGATTGAGGGCACAAGGAGAAGGGGACGAGAGAGGATGAGATGGTTGGATAGTGTTCTTGAAGCTACCAGCATGAGTCTGACCAAACTGTGGGTGGCAGTGGAAGACAGGAGTGCCTGGCGTGCTCTGGTCCATGGGGTCATGAAGAGTCGGACACAACTAAACGACTAAACAACAAAAAAGGCATTTTTTCCTGGTCAGTTGGCAGCCATGTGGTGACAAAAATACCAAAGTATCCAAAAGTAAATGAACTGTGCAAACAGGAAATATCAGATGTTTTCCATCGTTATTTGTAAACATCATAAAATGGCTGGATTGGGTTTTTCACAACTGATGTTCAGCCATTGTAAAAGGAACTTATGCATGCTATTAGATTTCCTTGGAAAGCAGCTTGCATTTGGGAAAGGCAAGAATAATGCACTGCTAAACTTGAATCAGATTCTGACAAAGCATGGCAATAATTTGAAGTTCCACACACACACAAACCCCAAACATTTTTTGGCTAAGCCAGGGTTCCTGATCACAGGGAGGTTTCTAAGTGCATTCAGCTGAGCATCCTTAAAAGAAACATATCTTCAGGCGTTGACACAAATTGTGTGAACAGCTCAGGAGCAGCCAATGCACCCAGGGCTGTTGCGGGTGGAATTTGCATGAATGCCCTTTCCCAGTTTAAACCTTCATGTGCTCAGGCAAATGCCTGAGCAAAACTGAACTCAAACTATTTCTGGACTTGAAGGAACAGAACTGTGGATACATATTAACTTTGAGCAATCCATTGAGGCACGTGTGTGCTACAATTGAGAACTCATTGTAACCACTTCAACCGATATTGCTCCCAAACCAAGAATCTTGCGAAGAGACTTCTGAATCTGTGGAAAGACTATTTAAATGATATTCCTCAGCATTTTCACAAAGCTACAGTTCATGGTAGTTTAACTGAGTCATTTTTACAGATTCGTGCAGATTCATAGTGCAAATCTCTTGAAAATTAGGAAGACATTAGTCTGTTGATTGGACCAGTGGATAGACAGAAACAAAGCTGTTACAAAACTGTTGCCAGGCTAGTCTTTTCTGCAAAATATTAGTGACCAGTTTAAGCACACTTTCTAGAAAGCATAAAGAACCCAACATGTTGTTTGGCCTTTTTCCGTTTTATCCAGATTAGGAATAAAAGAAGTCAAAATATAATTTTAAAAGGAAGCAGTTGCTGTCACCAATGGTAACAGTAGGGTTCGGCACAATAAGATCCATGACTGGGTCTCCCTTTTGTTTTGTTATGCTGGAGGGAGGCAGGGGATACCTAAAATACAACTTCTTGTCTCTTATGTGTATCTCAATTTGTGCAGTGCGATCTTGTGCATGTTTCCTCAGAATCTAAGTTCCACTATGTACAGTGTTGGGCTTGTTCCCTAAAAGTGTGTTGGAGGTTGTAGAAAATCATAACCCCGGGGACTGACTATGAAAGAGGTAGACACTATCAGTGCAAATATAGCATAATCAATGCAGCAATACAAATATGCAATCTGGCCTACACTTTTATTCAGGAGCAACAATTTTTTTAATCAGGTGCTTTCAGATGGCTGTCTAGTATATATAGGATATCACTGTAACTCCTGCTTTATTAGTCAATCTATCAACCAATTTATTGTGCATAGCCAAAGGCCTTTACAATGTACGGCAGAGGGCAAGGCATGGCTTTCCTCTTATATCACATGACACACCCTATAAAAAGTTTACAGCATGAAAAGTTTACAGAATAAAAATTTAAAATTAGAGAGCATTAATGTATCCAGAAAGGAGCTTCTTAACTGCCAGAGCAAATTGCGGTACCAGGTGTGTAATCTGTAGATCTTTATCAGCTAGGAGCTCAACTGTCACCTGAGGGGGAGGACCGGCCTGAGAGACAGTCAAGAACAGATTATTTTTAAAAAATTATCTGGGCATTGAATATAAGGGGCAAAGCAGCAGGTAATGCACAACATCCTCAACCTGATTGCATCCATAAATGCACCTGCGTTCCGTATGGGGAATTCCCAGGTATTTCCCCTCTAAATACGTCGAGGGCATCTGTCGGAACCTTAGTTCAACAAACGCCCTATGCAGCTGCAGGGAAGTCAGTGTCTCAAGGTAATGGAGCCTTGAGTGGCTGATCTTGATTTGGGGGTACCAAAGAGAAGAACGGGCAGCCATGCTTTACTATACTTGTTTTAATTTGAAAGGGGAGAGGCCAGAGAAGGTGGAGGAGGTGGGCTCAGTGGAGAGGAGCCAGAGGAGTAAGGGGAAGTACCAAAGGGAGACCACTTATATTCAGTTGCCCAATAAACCACAAAAACTTGGAACCAGACCTGAATGTGTATGATAATAATTTCAAGAAAGAAAGAAAGAAAGAAAGAAAGAAAGAAAGTCACTGAACCCAAAAGTCAAAAAAGAAGAGTAAGATTACATCTAGCTTTCAAGGAACCAAAGCATTCCCCAGAAATCTGACTTCACACATTTGTCGGTTCCATCTGCAGTGGGATGAGGCTCAAACTCTTCTCTGAACCTTTCAATGTGCATTCCATGCCGTCTAACTTTATTAGCCAGATCACCGTCCCTCCTGAAGGAGATACGATTATGTGATGATGAACCATTGTTTGCGTAGTTTGAAACCATTTGGAAGCTGAAGAAAGTGCATGCTAATCAGCTCTCTTCATCCTGTGTACAGCACTGTTTAATTTAGGATAAGTTCTAAAACCTGTGTCCTCCTTCCCCTCCCTTTCCCCCCATTGTTAGCAGCTGCAAGCTGAATAGTTGTAGCCAAGGGAGTTGGACTGAAGCATATTCCCCTATGCAGCTGCAGATAAAAGGCAGGTTTTAGCAGCTGGAGTACAAAGAGGGGGAGCTGTTTTCAAATCCTGGGCTTTCTGCCACAGGATAAGTCTTCTTAGTTCAAGGATCCTCGGAGCTCTCTCTCTTCTCTTTTGGGTTTAATGGTATTCTTGTGCACACATTCATAACACACCCTCACTCTCTTCTTTCCAGGGTGGTCTAGAGGGTTGCTAATTGAGCTCGGGTGCAAAGGATGTGAAGCCCTGAATACAGCTGAACAGCCTTGGAAATGACAATCAAGATTGTGTAAGAAGGCCTTGCTGTTCTCTTGGCTGACTTTAAGCTCTTCCAGAAGTTGTGGTGAGCCCTCCGGAGCCCACCCACCAAAAGCCCCAGAGAAGATCTGTGAGCAAGAAAAAATATGCAGAGCAACTTTGGTAGCTGGGGTCTTGTCCTGTGAGATGTGAAAAGTCATTCTGGCTTTTGAAGCCTGCCAGAAGTTTAGAAATGTTGGCTGAAAAGTCAGGTGCAGGTCCAAGGATTTTCTCCAGGCTAGCATCCATGCCAAGTATTTATTACTGTATGGGGATTTTTGCTGCATAATGTTGACCAAATGGATAAAATAACTTAAATTCAGCAAGGTAAATTTTCCCCTCCTCCAGTCAGTTCAGTCTGCCTTCTTAATACCATTATTGACTTCTTACTGTGGATACACTTTCCCCCAGATTTCAATTTGTTTTGCTATCAAAATGGGGGAAAGACTTACTGGGATGCAAATCTAATCAACAATTTGCAACTCAGCTTTGCGTTATTGATCTAATCAGATGGCTCAGTTGGGGAATAAAAAGCCCACACTCTGCATCTGCCCACCAATGCCTCAGCTCAAGTAGACCAAGTGGGTTAGTAATTTCCTACTGATGTTAACCAATTGCCAATGAACAGCTCAAACAGGAAGGACAAGGTTCATTGCTTGTGTACATTTGATTTCTAGTGTATGAGAAGCCAAGCGGCTAATGCACCCACATGTCCTCTGATGACTTGTGGCAACACCACTGCCTAAGAATAGAAAGTGTTTCCTTTTGCCTTCACCATAGAATTGAACATATGGCAGCAAATGTGTATCATTTATATCATTAAACATAGCAAACCACAACAGCAGCTTCGAATGAGATTTCAGATGTGGGGAATTATGCTAATAATGCAGTTGCCATTCAGAGAATAGGTCATCCTTTGGTAGGCCGTGTACACACATTTAGCAGCAAGTTTATTCTTGCACCAAAGAACATGCCTTGTGCTCTTCCTGAAAAAAGTTTTGAGGGTGCAGTTTAATCCCCTGATCAGCGCTGCTTGAGGGGGTTAGGACTGGGCAGAAGAGTCCAAATAGAGTTTGATCCAAATGGAGTAGAGACAGTGATTTATACAGATATTCATTTTTTAAAGGATATCAGTCCTTGACAGTTGGATAGATTGTTCATTTATTTGTTGTTGGCAGGCTGCCTTCTAAAGCCAAACATATAAGCCCTCACAGGCCTCTCCATTAAGGGGAAAAAATCTGATTCTTATTCTAGTTTGCAATGTTATGCTAAATATTGTTAACTAAAAGTGAGACCAAAGGTTATGGAATGCATATTTTAGATGCAGATGCAGATGGCCACAGGTTTAGGCCCCACTATCTCCAATTGAAAGCACCTTTAGGGAGCAGTGCTAGGAAAAGGATCTACATGTGATCTTGGAGAACTGCTTTTCCCAGTTGGGGCAAAGAATACTGGAGTACATAAATGAATGATCTGACTCATGTTATTCAGAAGTGAGTAGCTCGTGAGACTATGTTTGGTCCTCAGTTGGCTTACAGCTACTCCTGAGTTTACTCCTAGATGGGTCTTGAATGTTCCTAACTGTTGATAATACAGAGGTGCTAACCCAAGGCATCTATATCATTGGAAACCCTGCAATTAGAATATACAATAGTAGCCCCTCATTAACATTCTTCACAGTTAGTATAGTTGTGAAGTGTTTTCCAAGTAGGTAAGTTCTGTAGATGTGAATGTTTTGTAAAGCCTGTAACTTAATTGAAGCATTAACCTTGGAGCTGGACTGATTCCATGCTTGTTCTCCTTGGCTCCAGCATGTCACAGGACTTTAGACATGCTAAATATATGCACCGCAGAGGTCCTTGATGCTCATAGATTGATGTGGTTTTATAGCTGGCAGTTTAGTCCAGTCACATGACTCTCCTCGTTAAGTAAGAAGCATTCCAAACAAGGATGTCCAAATAAGAACTATGCAAGACATGGACTACATTTGTATGTAATGCGAAACCACAGTTTAGGGCGAGACAAATCTCGGCACACTCAAGTGAAGTGCTGAGCTCATTCTGTCATTGTCCTCTCTCCTACTCCCACATCTTCAGGAGAAAGATTTCTGACGAGTTCAGTTTCCCTTTAAAGGATCTCAGTTTAGCATTAGATATTGATTGGGGCATCAGTGGGGCTGCATGTTTATTGGTCCCAACCAAATATGAGAACAAGCTCTGAGTTTGTACAACTGTATTTATGTAGGGTCTGTACTCACAATCACAGCAGGGTCCCTGATCATGTCTAGTGTCCATTCTCACATTGGGCCAAATATCTGGAGGCTAAGTTGGAAGACCCCATTCTTCCCTCTGTATTTAGTGAATGCAGACATTATGTTGGAACAGAGCCATAGCCAGATGCCACACAGCAGACAGCAGGAACCTCTAGCCTGTGGGCCTGCCAAGCCTCTGAAGCAGACACTTCCCCCCTCTCCCAGGTCTCCTTTTCCTCCACTGTGGAGCTGTAATCTCCCCTCTCTGAGATCTCCTGCCCCCATGCTGTTCTGCTGGTCAAAGATTACAGCATCTCTAGGGCTGAAGTGTAATCTCCAATCAAGTGAACAGCAAAGAGGGGAGGCTTGTGAGGAGGGGTGATTTAAAGTCAGCTGCTCATGAAGAAAGAAATTATTCACTCCCTCCATGGACAATTAACTGTGTTTCTGTGCTGCATGTGGAGAAAGGGGAAGCCCTTTCTTGGCGTAGAGCACAGAGGACATTGGAACTGTGTGTGTGAATGTGGTGAGCAGGGATGTGTGAGGGAGAAAGAAAAAGAAGAGGGTACATATGTAGGTGGCTGGGTGTTGTATGTGCTTTGGCCGTACCTGGTTGAGGTTTGAGGTCACCAACTGTTCTTATGCACACCCTAAATATATTTCCTCTGAGGTGATGCAGCCCTTGGTTGGAGGAATGGTACCATACATATTCCACAAAGGTACCTGTATGATTTCCAGCATCCTAAAATTATTTTAGACCAACGGAGTACAGTGGATAAGTTTTAGGGCAAAGAAGTCTTTGAAGATATAGGTAGCTTTAGTCAAGTCTGTCCCATTCTCCAAGCATAGGGTTGGGTTTGTTCATGAGAGGCAAGAAAGAGCTCCCATTGCAGCAGTAGGGCTGAAAGGTTGAAAGAAGCCAGACTGTGTAACAAAAATAGCCATGGAAATGGGCTACTTTTAAAATTAAGACTATAAGAGCTCCTCAGGTTTGAGATGAGCCATCAAATCCACTTGTACCTGCTTCTTATGATTTATTAAATCACCATTAAACCACTCAGTGACATTGTAATTCATGGTTTCCTAACTTTTCTTCTCTTTATTGTATAATAACTCATTTTATAGATATTAGATAGAACACACTCATATAAAAGAGTAGGTAACTGTGGGCTGGATATGTAGTCATGCATTTTGGATGCCATACTTGTAGCAAGAAAATGTGGTGGGGGGTCAAGTTTTGAAAGTCTAAATAACTAGAAATCAAGCTAACCCATCCTATTCATTAAAGGCAAGCTTTGTCAAGTGGCATTATGCAGAAGCAAGATGCACGATATTGAAATCATACTGTCCCTCACTATTTTAACGGATTTATTTAGAAACTGAAGAACGCAATCCTTGTAAGGTCAGCCAAGAGTCATCATTGAAAGAAAATATGTGAGATCACACAGAGATTAAAGTTGAAATATATTCAGTTCATCCAAACATTACAATAATAGGATTATAAAAATAATAGGATTATAAACCTAAACCTTAGGGGATAAACTGTGTTGTTAAGGAGATCTGTAGTTGGATCTCTTGGTTCTGGGCCACTTTTGAACCTAGTCTGGGGACAGGGAATCAATTTAACCCTTCCTGACATTGATTAACCATGTTGTGCTAGACAAACCCTATAAAATAGCACTGTGCCATTAGGGCATCTTCACAAGTCAAAATGTCTCATGGTACAAGCTATGCGGAATAATATTGCTATAATCAAATCTGAAGTGATCAGCAGTGCAATTCTTAGCATGCAGAAGAGAGCAGAAATGGGGAACCAGTGACCCTCTAGATGTGGCTGGTCCACTTCCCATCTACCCCAGCTGGCATGGTCAATGATCAGGAATGGTGGTTCCAACCCCTGGCATTGCCGGTTATTTAAAAAGGAGTTATTTAAAAAGCAATACCAGGGAGCAGGTATTGCTAAAGACCTCTGTCTCAGATCCTGGAGAGCCCCTGGGGCTTATTCCTAGTTAAGTGTGCCTAAGGTTGCAGTCTAAGGAGCGCTGAAATAATTAAGTCATCATAACTAACCCAAGTTGCATTGCTTTCGGTATGGAACTTCATTATGACCAACTTTTCCTAGATAAGCTGTCATCCACCAGGGCTCTGCAGGGCTGTGATGTGCATATTCAAAGCTATGCAGAGACAGGGGTTGCCCCAATCTGTACAATGTCACAGTAGGTATGACTTTCCACGCTGCACACAGACCTTTCCTCAACACACAAGAGGATGTGGCAGTCTCTGATCATGCAAGTCTCTGCGAGTTCGCTGGCATCTTTGTATATATGTGTCAAACTGAAGCAGAACAGAAACTAGGGAACTGTACAGTTCTGGTAATTGTGACGTGCTCAGATTCCTCTATCCACAACCTGATTGTACATCAATTATGTTGTGCCCGATTCAAAAGGGGAGGGCCCCATTTTTGATGAATAGCTAAGAGGTCAGATCATTCTTAAAGGTGGGAGTGATTAATAAGGGCTATGCATAAGTTTTCAAGAGTGTAAATAAGATGTATCATTCACATTAAGGGACAGCACTTGGCAGGATGATTCATCGGTTATTTGAAAGCATAAGATGACAAAGTTAGGGGCTTCTGTGAGCATGTCATGAACTAATTGGTTCATATAAAATATTAATAGGAAAAAAATACAAACTCTTGAGAGGAGTTTTCTCAAAGAGATTTTTTTAGAAATTTAAGGAAGAAAGGGCTGAAGCAGAGTCCATCAAAATTAAGTGGATGGTGGCAATAATCTGATTGTCTTCACTATGTTAAAAAAAATAATTCCCAAAATTAGCCTCCCTTCCTATGCATTAAGATATTAGTCCCCCTAAGACTATGGGATTTTATCTATACAGCCCATAACAGCTCATCTCTCTCAGTTGTTAAAGTTGAACCATCCAATCAACAGCTTTGTGTGATGTTTCTGCTCCTTGATTCTGCCACTTCCAACTTCAAGTGAAGCCTCAAATGATAGAATATTTCTCCATTTAAAAAATCTCCCTGCACACAGTAAACTTGAATGACAGGGGAATGCCTTATCTTTTGAGGGTGCTTAATATTGCAAACAGGGTCACTGTAGTGCCTCAAACAGGTGAGTGGCAGGTTATTTCAATGTTTTGGGTTTTCCCTGAAAGGGGTAAATCTGAATTAAATGGAGGGGGACTTCTGGAAACACACCAATCATCAATGACGTACTAGTTGTGTAAGTGCATGGATGTGTGGGAGAGGGAGAGGGAGAGGGAGAGGGAGAGAGAGAGAGAGAGAGAGAGAGAGAGAGAGAGAGAGAGGGAGAGGGAGAGAGAGAGAGATTGCAGGACTAAGGAACCTGTGGGCCTTTCCTTGTTGTTCAACAACAGCCTCAAACAGGCCACCAAGAGATAGGTGCAGAGGGTATTGATGTGCCACACCTGCAGCTTTCATTGTTTTGAAGAAGTGAGTCATTAGGCCTCCTGGAAAAGAAGATTTTAGGTAAAATATGCAGACAAACTTCTAAGCGATTTCTGTGAGATGAGCCAGCCTGGCAGCTCCCACCTTTCAGTATTATTAGCCAGGGAGTGAAGCCAGAGCTTTGACTGATGGAATCTCAGCGGTTTTTCCCCTTCTCTCCTTTTATTCTTCAATGGGGCTTACTCACAGGTAAGTGGGTACAGGATTGCAGCCTTACTTCTGAGAAAACATGGTTAGAATTGTGCTGTCAGTGCTGTTATTGAGTACCAAAAGGGCCATATCCCATCCACACCTTTTTGTGTTTATGACAGGATAATTGAATCATAGAACTGTAGAGTTGGAAGGGACCACGAGGGTCATTTAGCTTGACCCCCTGCGATGCAGGAATCATTTGCCCAAGAAAGGCTCGAACCCACAACCCTAAGATCAAGAGTCTCAGGCTCAAGCACGAGACCTGTTTTTTTTTAAGTATATCAAATTGCCCAAATGTTTTGTTGTTGTTTTTACTCTAGCCTAAGTTCTTTGCATAGTTTAGGTTTGGCATTAAGGGGAAAGCAGGAATCTAGTTGCTTGAGCAGTAGGAAGAAGCTAAACAGCGTAAGCCTTTTCTAGTACAGAAATACAGAAATACAGACTCCATACGGGGTCTTCGCTGCGAGATCACATTCACCCGGTGCTATACCAGCTGCACTGGCTCCCGGTGGAGTACAGGATCAGGTTTAAGGTGCTGGTTTTAACCTTTAAAGCCCTATATGCCTAGGACCCTTGTACCTACGGGACCGCCTCTCCTGGTATGCCCCACAGAGAAACTTACGGACTTCAAATAAAAACATCTTGAAGGTCCCAGGCCACAGAGAAGTTAGGCTGGCCTCAACTAGAGCCAGGGCTTTTTCGGCCGTGGCTCCGATCTGGTGGAACACTCTGTCACAAGAGACCAGGGCCCTACGGGACTTGACATCTTTCCGCAGGGCCTGCAAGACAGAACTGTTCCACCAGGCCTTTGGCCAGGGCACAGCCTGACTCCCTCCCTCGGCAATCTTCGCGGAGCTCTGGCCCAATGGTTGCCAGTGGCTTGAATTAATAAATTTTATAATGAATGCTTTTAGAGTGTTGTTTGTGCTGTACTTTTTTACTCTTTTATTGTTGTTAGCCGCCCTGAGCCCGGCTTTGGCTGGGGAGGGCGGGATATAAATAAATTATTATTATTATTATTATTATTATTATTATTATTATTATTATGTCGCCTGTTGACGTTCGTTCCATCAGACATCTGTGCAGAACATGCTGGTGCCTTGTCCCAACCCCTCTCCATGCCAGCATGCAGAACAGCAGCACCCTTGCCTAGGAGCAAATCCTAATGAGCTAACTTCTGAATGGACATGTATGGGATTGCATTGCCCATTGGACTTTTTAATGGGGTGGGTGTGGGTGTGGTATTTGAGGTGAGGTTCAGAATCACTTGCAACAAAAGTTCATCAGGCACAACTCTGTTTGTTTGTGACTGCATGCAATTTAAGAATTGTGCCAGCAGCAGCATTTGACAGTGATCCTCTTACAATTGCATCTCTTCTCTGTTTGGGGCAGAAAAAGTCTTGGATAGCATTCATCGGTGCTTTCTTTCTGGGTGGACGCAGGAGTACGCATACCCCTAAACATTTTGTGAATCTAAGTTTCGCCTCATTGAGGGGCAGTATTTCAATATGAGTAGGAAAATGAGAGTACCCCTAAACATTTTTTTAGGGGGGGAAAGCACTAGCATTCATACTAGAGCAGGTGTCCAGAGATGATAGACACATAGGTGCTAGGTTCTGAAAGTTAGTGAGTAACGTTGTGGCTAGAAAGCTGACCTGTGAACCAGGAAGTCTGCTATTCAGATCTAATCTCTGCCCTGAATTAAGGGAAGCTGCTGTTTCTTAAGGTTTGTCCATACTTCTTCTTGTCCCGTGCTTTCTGGGTATGGGTCCGAATTGTTTTCTGTTCGCCCCACTGCTTTCCCCAGGAAAACCCACCCTTTAGCACTGAATCGGAGCAAATGTCAATCTATGGGAAATCCATCAGAAATTTGCTTTGATCAGGCTTTCCTGGCAGGCTGGTTTCACGGGAACCAACTTTTATTGAAACTTTTAAATATGCTTTCACCTTACATTTCTGTGGCATATTTTGACTGCAGCCTTCAACACCCTCAGTTGCAATTGCCATCTTCATGTGTCCCCTCCAGAGGCTGGCAGCCTGAGAACAGGCCTTTTCTGCAGTAGCTCCTCGCTTGTGGGATGCTCTCCCCAGGGAGGCTTGCCAGGCACCTTTGTTATATTTCTTTAGGCACCAGGTGAAAACCTTTCCTCTTCACCCAGGCCTTTGGCCTTTTAAACTATGGGGGCGGTGTTATTGTTTTGTTTATGTTATGTATTTTTTTTTGTTTTTTGTTTTTATACTGTAAACTGCCCTGTGATCCTCAAATGAAGGATGGTATAGAAATTTAATAAATAAAAATAAATAAAGTGTCGTAGTAGTAGGGCATATAACCTACTGAGTTTTCTTAAAAGTAAATGCACTTAGGATTCTAGGGTTAGAAGTTGCTGTGTGCCTAGGCTACTCAAGTGCCTGACATAGCACTGGAACAGGGCCTGCATAAAAGACCACATGCCTCCTTCTGTGTAAAGGGATTTCCACATGTTCAGCAATTTGAGAAACCTCTGAGCACTTTGAAAAACATTTCATTTCATGACGTTCACTAAGGGAGAGGAATTTCAAAAAGACTTACTAAATGAGAACTGACTTTTCAAAGGGAGTTTGCATTCTGAAATGTACCCTATTGCCTAGTGTTGGTGGGGAGAATTCCTCGTTCCGCCTTGCATGTCTTTGAAGGTTCAGCTTCTAATGCCATTCGCTTACATACTCTTTATCCTGGTTTTTGAACAGCTATTTTATACGTTCCTGTTTTTATTATTATTATTATTTGAACAAAGGGCGCCACAGGTGTCAGAATAAATGACAGCCAAGATGCATAAACTTTATTGTTATTATTACCCTTGTGATGAGCAAGTGTCCCATGTGGCTGTCTATTGGCTATTCAAATGGAAAACAAAAGCCTGTTTATCAGCTGGCTAATTATACTAAAATATGAAATAAGACTCCCAAAGGGACAGCTTCCTCCCATTTCTGTTTCCCCTCCCAAGCATAAACCTCCTCATGAACCAGACACTTCCCCAGTGTTCAAATGTTTATCACAGAGAACCACACCTGACTGTTGACCTTTCCTTTTTAGAGAGCTCTCTGATTGTCTCCTCCACAACCCCGGTGAAAAAGGAAGCACATTTCTTAGCATTTTCAAACTTCTCTTTATCTCCCTTTCTCACTTCAGGTATGAAGAGGGAACTAAAGTAAACCCAGTGGTGTCTGACATATGTCTTAAACATAATCTGGTGAAAACAATATTGCGAGATGGTATCTTTCTGTCATGTTACCAACATCCTCCATATGATGACAGCAATGTATAGACAAGCCTTTTAAGCTATTCAAGAGATTTGTAAAGGGGTGCAATACTTCTAATTTTTCTATATTCCATAATTGGAGAATTAATAACAAGGCACTTCCTCCGAAACACTTGATGGTGGCAAAAGATAACAAAGAAATATACTGGTATAAAGAGTCATTGGCACAAACCCACTTCCTCAATAGCAATATTACATTTTTCAAGGACTGAAATGTGTAGCACCGTCTTCCTACAATTGTTTAGCACTCCATTTACCTGACACTGAAACTGAAGAGGATATCCTTCAGAAACAGAACTCCTACAAATGTTCAGTTTCGGTGGATTCCTTCATTTGAATTTTACAGATTCAGTAGACTCGAGTCTCAACATACTTGCTGCCAGATAAATATAGCTAAAGGCAGGAAAATGAGTTACAATCCTAATCTCAGTTTCACAAACCAGATTCTGGCCAGGGGAATCATTTCCTTTGATTCAGCTGTTTGCCCTGTTGTGCTCCAGTTGGATTCACCTTGAGGGAAAGCAACAGGGACCCTGCAGAAATTCTATCCCAAAATACATTTTCTCTCCATCCAGAGATTTTGTGATGGAAGAGAAGCTTGTGAACTTTTCTGGGGAGGAGAGGGAGAAAATGAGCAAAGAAATACAAGACAACCTAGGTACAAATAAAATATGGAAGTGGAATGTTATTCACCACATGTCTAAATATAATTAAATTTGAGATAAAAATTGTATTGGTAGCTGATAACCACCTTCTTTACTTCTAAGGCAGTGATGGGAAACCTGTGGCCTTCTAGATGGTGCTAGACTGCAACTCTCATCATCCCTGATCCCTGACCAGATCAGGGGCAGATCAGACTTGGAGCCCAACATCTAGAGGACCATAGATTCCACATCCCTGCTGTAAGCCACAGTTGAAAAATGAAAACCTACAAGTGTCTTCATGCTTGCTCATCTCACACACAGGATCCCTCCATCTGTGCTATTCCATTGCTAAGCTACATACCTAAAACGATTGTCACATGGTTGCAAGAAGTCCAGATGATATCTAGACTGCTAGGTCATGACTTTGTACAGATTTTTGTATTGTCCACAGGGTCACCGTTGCTTGTTTGCCCTAGCATGCCTCTGGGTAATCCAGGATCTTATCGAACAACAAAGTTAGAACCTAATTAAATCTGCAACAAAGTCTTCAGTAATTCCCTTTGAAAGACCCAACCAAGTTTCAGATAGGAAAAAATAATGAGTGGAACTGTGCACTCGTTGAGGAACATTTAAAAATATAAACATTTTTTCTAGAACATTTAACCTGAAGGCAGCCCTGTTTAGAGAAGTTTTTAATGTTTGATGTTTTATTGTGTTTTTAATATTCTGTTGGGAGCTGCCCAGAGTGGCTGGGGAGGCCCAGCCAGATGGGGGGGGGGGTATAAGTGATAAATTATTATTATTATTATTATTATTATTATTATTTATTATTATTATTGCAGAAACTCACATTCTTTCTGGTAAACAAAGTTTATTACTAAAGTGGTAGGATCCTGAAAGAACTATACCTCCCACCCCAATGTTTGCAAAATAATGTCCAATTCTGTTATGTAGTGAGAAGCCTCAGAGGTCTAGGAAGTGGCCTACATGAAATGTGTGTCTCTTTGGATAGGATGCATCCCAGAACCCTCTGCAGGAAGAAAATGTCATATGTGCTAAGATTCCTCTGCAGCAGAGGTGGGGGAGCTTTCCAGGAGCCACATTCTAGTGGTGAGCAAAGCAAAAGGCCAAGGTGGCCAATGTGTGTGACTCTTCCCAGCCACAAGAAAGTCAGGCATTTCTATACATGCACGTGACATGTCATTCTCCATCAATGCAAGCAAGAGGAATCAGTACAGCTCAAGGACATATTCCAGCAGAGGAAAGTACTTGAGGGCAGTGCCCCTGAGAGGTATGGCTTAGGGAAAGGGCATAGCTAGCATCCCAAGCGCTGGATAGAGAGCCCTGGAGGACTGTTTTTGGCCTAAGGTTCTGCACACACCTCAACACAGAAAGGATTAACTGAAGGTAAAAAGCATGAACCACTTCTCTATCCTACAGCTGTTTTTTGTGGTAATAGTTTTTATTAAAGATTTCTTGGTTTATAAAAGTATGTGCAATGTCTTTTTTTCAAGTTATATTTTCTACAGGTCAGTTTCATTTGTTGAGACATTAGGGTTACATTAGGAAGAAAAAGGGGGGAAGAGGTGGAGGGGGTCATGGTGGGGGGGTGATGTTTCTATTTTACTTAATGCATGTGTGGGGTTTTGCGTCAGCGTCGCTTGTGCGGGTTCTCTTTACTATGCACTTGTGTTCCTTTGGTGGTGAGAGAGGTTGGGGTTGGCCTATGGTGTGGTTGCTTGTTTGTGATTGGCTGTGGTGAACTTTGTTTTTGTGTGTGAGTGAGGTGGGTGGGTGTTTTTGTATCAGGTTAGCCATATTGATTCGTCTTCTGTTGGTGGATTCTTGTCATTGTCTTGTTGGGCTGTGTATGTGATAAAGGGGAGCCATACTGGGGTGAAGGTGTCTTCTTCTATTTGTCCCCATGTCAGTTTCAGTTTATTGGTTAATTTTTCTAGTAGAGATGTTTCCCTTACTACTAAGAGCGAGGTATCAGCAGGCAAGATTCTGCAGAAGTTAAAAAAACAAAACGCTAAGGGGAAATTAATAATAATAATAATAGCCTGATGAGAGCTGAGCATGTTTAGTGGCCCTGGAATACTGACTGACTATTGTGGGAGGAAACTGGCAGGAGGCTGGGTTGGAATGGAGTATCCTGAAGAAGGACATGGCTGGCTGACTGGTTGAAACCGTGAACAGGAGCTTTCCGCACAGTAGCGTTTTATTGCAGGTCCCATTTGTAGATATTATTTCTCATCCCTGAAAGCCTTTTTTTGTCCTTTTTGGGGGGGGGGGGGATTAGCCTGCATCTATACACTTCTTTTCTTTTTCTTGTTGCCTGCCACTTCCACTCCCCCTCTCATTCCATCATTCCTCTCTAAAGATTCATAATATTCGGCAACACCTGCTGGGGCGGTTACAGCAGTTTGAGCTTTTGCCGTTAACTATGCCCTGCTCGGGTTTAAAGAGCTGCCGTTTGCCTGCGCCGGTCCTTCTCGCTGACCAGCCTTTGGCTATATCCATACCTTGAGGGAAATACACAGTCCACAGAGCAGCCCTCAAATCTACCAAGACACAAGAGTCCCGTTTCCCATTGTTAGGAACCGGTGATGCCGAGAATAGCTGCAAAAGCCTTTCCAGTACAGATGGTCAGCAGACTTAAGTGAGCTTGAGCAAGGGCCAGATCCGCTTTAATTACTCAACCTCCACTGTTCAATTCATGGCAGGGAGATTTAACTTTTAGCACACAAAACATGTCAGTAAATACCTGCCAATGCAGAATGCATTATTTAAATAACCTCCTTTCTTTTTCAACCTTTCTCTGGAAAAGCCTGAACATTATTTGTATGGATTTATGGAGATGTGAAAGCTTAAAGTAATGTTTCAGAACTAACAAATGTGGGTAGATGTGACTTGTAAAAAAAAGAAAGAAAGAAATCAGCAACAAGCTGATCATATACCGGAACAACAAAGACCGGAGGATTAAGGCAGTCAGGGAAGATGAAAGTGTAGGCAAGTTAGCGGGGGTGGGGAGGGGAGCGTGAGCTTGCGAGGCGTTCCGAAACAGGTTGCACACACACAAAAATGTTTAAAAGATTTGCCCGTGTGATTTCCTCCAACCAATCGAGAGATCACAGGCCTGCAAATGCTTACAAGCGCTCCTGTTTGATCTTTACAAGCCACAAATATTAAGTGAAGCACCTTTCTTCGGCCTCCTACGACCTTTAATGGCGGCGGGAGAAGGGGGGAAGAGAGATAGTCCCTTGAAATGGTTTCAAAGCAATGAATTTGGCAAATAAATGTGAAAAGCTATTCCAGAAGTGTTGGATCCTCACATGAAATACTAAGTTAATTAGTAGCTCTCCCCCCCTCCTCAAAATGAACTGACACCCTTAAAGAACTAAGGAATTTCTTCCTTGTTCTGGACACCCACATTCCCCCCCCCACCTTGTTTGAACAATTCCAAGAAGTGATAACTCTGGAGTCTTAAGCATTGTGCTGACAGTCAGCTGTCATTCATTGTCCTTTCGTCTGACAACCCCAGGCATTCAGGCCTGGATTCATGAGTTTTCCCTTTCTCTCGATTTTTAAAAGGAGCTGGGGGATGGGTGAGTATATCAGAGGATTCAGCTGTGAATAGACTTTTGTTTTTCTCTTTCTTTTGCCTCCTGACTGTGTCAAATGCAGTGTGTCTCTCATGCAGTTTCCCTCTTTAGAGAGCCTTGCCTGGGCCAGCTAGTTAGTATTCAGAAACAAGCGAAAGAGGATAAAATCCTTCTCTCCGGCTTGCTGAGACTGCAAATAAGCACTTAGACTAAAAAGTGGCGTAGGGGGTGGGAGGGAAGAGAAGACTTTTGCAGCCCTTGTTGTTGACTGGGACCTGCCAATATATTCTCCCTCCAAATGGCATAAAAGAGAAATATCTAGGCAGTAGGAGGGATAGATGACAGTTAATACACTTGTAGTGTATTTGCTCGAAGACAGCTTACTTGTGCGCTGTACTCTGAACTGTAGGATTTGCCATTTAATCTTGTTTACTTATTGTAATGAGAATCAAATGGGGAAGTTAGCAGTGGAAATGAAAAATTCATCCTTTCCCCGCATGTAATAGAGTCAGTGCTCAGAAAGGCACAGATCAAAGTAGTCAGGGCTCTCGTTCCTATTTCATTTCTTGCTGAAACTCCCTCTCAGAATATATCAACCACTTTCCCCCTTTCTGGGGCTTAATAGTAAGGGAATATGATTTTTTTTTCCCCAGAAGGACAACATGCTGAAGAAAAGTAGTTCATGGTGCTGTGAGACCTGGGCTGAAATCCCTGCTAGTCAGTTGTTGGGAAGAATTGAGCTTAACGCTCAGGCATCCCAAAACTAAAAGTATTCTAGTGTATTGTTGCTTCTACTAGTGCAAACTAGTTAACTTCCTAGTCTGACTAGTGGTGCTCTCAGGGTAGGAATTGGGGATGTCAGCAGAGTGAAGTGTAAGGCTCCCAAACAGGCTTTAACCCATTTAGATGTGAGGTAGAACACACTGATATCTAAAGAAGCCCCTGCCATATAAGAAAAGTAGGTTCAGAGTCTAAAATCACCTAATTGCACCAATGATATTGGCCTAATATTTATATAGCATGTTCAAAAAGTCCACACACATCATATCAGTAATCTTTCCAACAACCCTCTAATGTAGACCAACTTCATAATCTGCATGTGGGGGTGGTGTAGATGCAGTGCAGGCATGCAAAAATAGGGCCAAACTAGACAATAGTGATTACATTTAACACATCTGGATTGTTCATTTTAACAACAGCTGCAAACGGCCCCACCACAGTCCTGACACCCACAAAAATCCCCCTTCCCAAAACTGCTATTTATCTCAGAAGCTGCAACTGATGCCAATGGAAGCTTCCTGGTGAACAGGGAGAGTTGATTTCTTGTGAGGACTATGGCAGAGAGAAAGTTTAAAAAACACAAACAGCCTTTCCCCATACACCAGTCTTAACAAAGCCACCCAAACACACACACAGCACAATACAGCACAACATGCAGCTCTTTTTAAAAAAGGAGTGCACACACCCCTCAAAAGTCCTATATTTTATTTATTTGCATTTTCACCCTACCTTCCTTCCATCCTGGAACCCAAGTGCCATTCACGTGGTTCTCAGGAGGTCATCCATCCCAGCATTGACAAACCCAGACCTCTTTAGCTTCAGCAAGGCCACATGATCCTTCAGACTAGTTTGGTCCAAGGTGGCCTATTGAAGCTTATGGAAGAAAACTCATGATTGAGGTAGCAATTGAGCCAGGAATTTTCCAGCTGCTCTTTGCAGCATTCTACACTGCTTCTCTTTTTTTGCCACCCTTTTTGCCACCCATCCATTCTGGGTGAAGTGCTTGACACTCAGGATTCATAGTTTTGAGTTCATTCCTCCATTTTATATACTTGCAGTAGTGAACTAGTCAGTGCCAGAAGGGATATTGATCCATGTGACTTGGCATGTTTCCAGGTAGGGTTACTGTCCCCTTCTCCTGTCCCTTCCAGAGACTCTCTTTGCCCACATCTAGAGCGCAGTCAGTCATACAACCCTAAACTGGTGCAAGATGCGGTGTGTTAGGCACACCACCAACTCGTAATGCTGCATAGTGATGTAAAAACCCTTGCAGCCAATTCTGTCCAACTTTTTTGCCTTGGCACAGCAGATCCTAGGACTAAGCCTCATCCTCTATCCTTAAAATGGGGAAGTGTTGTTATGTCAGCAAGTAAGGTATAGATTGCAAACCATTTTGCTTATTAATGGTGCTATGATAACACTTACCTTCTGTGCTCATAACTCACCCTCCCATCACTTTTCGCATTTATCAAATTATTTCCCCATTTTGCTAATGAAAAGTTGCACTCACTTTCCTTTTTGCTGTTCAGTTGGCACCTTCTACACTTCCTTTCCCGCTTGGCCCTTATAAATACGTCCAGGATGCTAGTATATTTTCTCTCCTCTGCTAACTTCTTTCCTGGTATCTATTAGAAGCTGGTAAGACAAAAGCACTTGATTGCAAACCAGCTGGGTGTAGTTGAGGTTACTATTTTGAAAGATATAATTTATCTTTAAATTGCACATAATCTAATTGTATGTGCACTGCCTACATCATTGTTCTTCCCTGACAACTGTAACAAAGAGACAGTGGGCACAATCTAACAGGGAGGTCCTCTCCACCAGACTTTCCCAACCTGGTGCCCTCCTGGTGCTTTGAGCTAAAATGCCCACCAGTCCTAGTCTGCATAGCTGTGCTGGCTAGGGTGAAGGCAAGTGCTGTCTAAAACATCTGGAATGAATGTGAGCAGTGCAAGATCACACTATCGTTCTTGCACAGGTCATCTGTTGGGCTTGTGTAGAAGAACTTCACCTTGGGTTGTGCCCATTTATCGCACTGGATTGTGCCTAGCAGTGAAACAAAAATAAAGGAACCTAAATTTAGAACTGAATTATAGGGCAAGCTGGATTTCCATGCTCCCCAAAGAGTGGCACCTTGGGCTGATCTTTCAGAGGAGTTCAAAAGTGTCATGAAAGTGTTCACTTAGCCAGTTGACTTAGCTACAGGACGTAACCTCTGCCCACACCTGATTCACCTGCCTTCAGTGACATCACAAAACAACCAGATCTGATTGGCTGTGAGGTACCATGACACCATCAGGCTCCCTGTGTGGCACGCTGATTGGCTCAAGGATCACTAGAGAAGAAGAAGCCCCAGCAAAAAAGGGGGGGGGGGAGATATATACACCAAAACAGTCCCAGTCAGTGGTGCTATCAGGGCAGGACTTGGGGGCAGAGGTCTAGGGCTGTCCTCACCAGAGCTGGCACAGTATGTTTTGAAGTAAGTGAAGTAATGCACATTATTATCTTCAAAATTCTTTGATCATTACGTACAGTGTCTTAAATAACTTAAGTGTGCCAGTGAGAGGAAAGGAGAGCTACAAATCACTGCAGACTATTGGGGGGGGGTAGTGTGGGTTATTTCAGGGGGCTGCAACCCCTCAAACCCCATTTTACTTCAATTGCTTTCAAGAACGAAAATTGC
Source organism: Podarcis tiliguerta (assembly GCF_965153285.1). NCBI lineage: Eukaryota > Metazoa > Chordata > Lepidosauria > Squamata > Lacertidae > Podarcis > Podarcis tiliguerta. The sequence goes on along the minus strand of NC_139544.1, from coordinate 28,648,845 downwards.
GTGAAGCACTCCTTAAATATAATAGTTTCTGTGCTACTGAATCCTTCTGCATGTTCTCTATTCTGCTAAATGGTAACGTTCTCTGTTCTGCTACATGGCAATTCAACAATGTTTGTTGAATTGTTTAATGATAAAATAAAATTCTGTGGTAACCAGACAGAGCCACATATGCCAACACAGGTACTTAACTTTTTTTGTGACTGATACATTATGCCTCCCATGTCTACCTTAAGGCTTTATCTCACTGCTTTTGAAGTAAATGGGAGTTTAAGTGGGCTTTTAACTGAAGAGCATCTGTGCTCAGCCCTGGAGTATCATCAACACTCACAACTCCTGCAGTTTGTAAGCTCTAACCTGCCGTGTAGCTTTGGCTGATCCAAAGCTCAGACTTCGAGCCATCTAAGCTTTATTGAATTGAGGGAATTAAGGTGGGAAATGAGTACAAACAGGTGGAGAGAGTCAAACATCACAGATAGGCTTTGCTACCAAGCATTTGAGAGCCAGGCTGGTAGCTGACTGAGGAGGAGGTGTTGTTGTGGGACAAATGCCCTTTATCCAGAACTGGGCTACACCAGCCCTACAAGCTGATTGCTAAACAGGTGATCACTGCTACCTCCCACAGTACAGATCAGGTATGGTCGAAACTAAGAAATTATCATTGGAAAGAACTTAGTATTTTCCCCCTCCCCGATCCATTATTTAATTTGACATAAGTAGCCATTGCCTATAGTTGCCAAATAAAATGCTGTTTTGACTTACTAAGCTCCGTAACTTCAGTCTGGTCCACAATCATGGATAAAGGAATGCTTCTGCACTCAGCTCTTCTTGTGGGCATATCATAGGAATCTTGTTGACCACTGTGAGAACAGGATGCTGGAATAGATGGGCCTCTGAGCTGGCATCCTTATGGGTGACTCTGCAGTGCCATCTCCCCACTGCAAGGCAGGGGATAATGGAAGCATTGGTGGTGAAAGGTCCAGCGAATACTGGGATTTGGAATCTTCGCAAGTTTGATGCATTTGAGATTTGAGGCTTACCAAATTGGTATTAACCTATTATCAACTGGATTTTTAGTTTGTGATGGCTACATAGAATCATCTCTTGGTGCAAAGAGATCTGCGGTCTGAGACCTGCTGGCTTCTGCAGAAAAGGAATAACCATTGCTGTCTTGATTTTATAGCATACTAGAAGTACTTTGTAGAGCACTTTGAATATGTACTGTAACAGAGGAGGAGGAGGAGTTTGGATTTGATATCCCGCCTTTCACTCCCTTTAAGGAGTCTCAAAGCGGCTAACATTCTCCTTTCCCTTCCTCCCCCACAACAAACACTCTATGAGGTGAGTGGGGCTGAGAGACTTCAGAGAAGTGTGACTAGCCCAAGGTCACTCAGCAGTTGCATGTGGAGGAGCGGAGACGTGAACCCGGTTCCCCAGATTATGAGACTACCGCTCTTAACCACTACACCACACTGGCTCTCAGGATATATACTGGATATATTTCACACAGGATATCACATAGGATATATACTGTACATATTTTATGTTAACAATTATTTGCAAAATAGCTTTGCAAGACCTGTAAGCAAATCACAGTAAATTTACAGGAGAGGAAACCAAGTTTAGGGGGAAATGAATGAGATTTGACTGGCTTTGAAAACCTGTTGAAAGACAACATATGATCTCCAGACTCAGGATGAGGGATTGATGGGACTTCTGCTCCAACCCTAAACAAATATGAAACAAACACATGAAGAAAAGAATGGCATCATAGAGAGATGGGAGATCTGTGGTCTTCCAGATGTTTCTGAACTACAGCTCCCATCAGCCCCAGTCAGCATGGAGAGTGATCAGGGATGATGGGACCTGTACTTCAACAGCATCTGGAGGGCCACAGGTACCCCAGCACTGACATAATACATCGCTGCCTTGTTAAAGAAAATGTATGGGAGGGGCAGAGGATCCGCACACACACACACACAAACTTCAATTTATGTAGGTACAAATATACAGAGTGAACCGTTTAATGGAGAATAGCTCCTTATCTGTAACTCACTTTACAAGGCAACTATTAGTTCTTGTTATCAGAGGTTTTGCAGAATCTTCATATTCTGCTAAAAGCTATATATAGGATTAGGTTTTATTCTATCTAATCAGATGTTTTCTATGTAATTTGGATTTTTGTTGTCGTTGGTTTTTTTACATATCACTACAGTGTTTGTTTTGCAGTTTTAAAATCATGCCACCTACATTTTTTTATCTGTGTCCTGCCATGTAATAATAATAATAAATCAATGAGGTTAAACTGTGAAAAGTCAACGCCTTTTTCTTCTCTTCACAAAGCATTTTGCAGTAGGTGGCAAAGTATTTAAGCCATTTCGAATTCATGTCAACTATCCCAGATATGCATGGGTAAGAAGAAGGAAAGGCTGTACTTCATTATTTGCAGCAATGAATTGACATGAAAGAAAACATTTTAAAGAGCCCAGTGACTTCATTTTCTTTGTGTGCTGAATATCAGGGGTTCCATACCATGAATGTTTTGCCTATGTAATGCATAATGAATTCATTGATAAGCTATGCACAGATTATATGCTAGGAGGAGAGCAGTTGCACTGAAATTTCGGACTACTCTGAAGATAGAGAATCAACCCACACATTTCCACTATAACCAAGTTTAGACACATTAAAGTCAGATTCTTGCCATTGGCTTCTGCAGAATTAAGGTTAAACTGGGGGCAAGTCCCACTGACCTCGAAAAGACTTATTTCTCAGTAGTGATGTATAGGATTTCACTGGAAATCAATTCTATCCAAGCACAGTGGCTTAACTATCATTTTTTTGTTTTGTTTTGTTTTCAGATTGTTTATTTTCCACTGTGTTCAGGAATAGTCTCATGCTGTTTCTGACAAGATGCATAAATGATGACGGCCCTTGTGTCTCAGAACTGGACTCAGGTAGGCCTGGACAGGGAGCTACAGATGGGCAGGAAACTTAGAAGCTGCCTGCTGTGTGCTACATCTGCCACAGCTCACATGATAGGCATACCAGGAGAAGGAAGGTACAAAGGAAGACAGAAGGCAAGTCCCACCTCTGCACAGTGCTACTGTCAGAGCAAACCTTTTCAAGCCAGAGTCGTTGCCCCAAGAAACTATAAGAGGTGACTTCAGACAGATGGAGAGTCTATGGCTCTGCTCATGTTGCTGGACTCCATAACCCATTAGCCCCAGCCAACATGCTCAATAGACTGAAGTTATGGCAGTTATTGACCAACAACATTTGGACGGCGAGAGTTTCCTCATCTCTGCTGATGGAGAAATGTGTGAGGGAGTAGTCAGGTGAGCTAAAGGCCATGAGAGGGATGTCTGATGGAACCCCGCCGTAATCCTTGCCCATATCCCCTCATCGTGAATTGTTGCAAGCCTCTCTGCATGAAGCTAGTGCCTAGAGAAGAGTTGTACTGAGAGAGAATCAGAAACGTGCAGCCATTAAAACAAAAATACTGATATAGTTGTCTCCCAGAAGATGTCTTTGTTTAAGACTTCTCCAGTCACAACATGACTGCCAGATCACCTAACAAAAACTGGGTCCCCCCCCCCCCTTTGCGAAGCAGAGCTTATCCCGTGTTTCCAGCTTGTCATAGAGTCTGCAATTCTTTTGTATATTTTTGTGGTGCTTTTGACATTCAGAAACAACCTCAACCCATGCAGCAAACGGCAGTTAGAAAAAGTGCAGCCAGGGAGTTAAAATATTCTCTTGACTTCTTCTTCTTTCTTTTTTTTTTTAGATATTTTGAAAGCACCAACCTAAGCACGTCCACAGGATTTTTTTTTTTATTAGCAACGTCTAAAAATATTTGGAGGTGAGCCCTCTCCTCCTGTAATAGCCTAAAAGAGCTGACGTGTTATCACATATGGTTGAAATGTCTTTATCTGGTTAGCTTCATGCCTGTTTGAGAAGTGTGGGGAGTTCAGTTTCCATCTGTGTGTGTGCCCAAAAGGTTACTGAGTGTCAGATGTCGGGGCTCAGACTAGGTCAATCAGGGATGCAGAAATGTGTAAAAAAATGATAAATGGCTTCAGAGGAGAGGGGAAAGCGCAAAACCAAAGCTTCTGTAATAAGCAATCTTTTAAGCAGCCCCCTTCAAGGTCAGCATGGTGTAGAACCGCTGTGCTTTTATGGAAAATGGTTACTCTATATATAAACTGGAACATTATAAAGTGGAAAATTAGGAAAAGCTGGTGGGAGAATGATATTCTTAGAGAATTCATCTTCTGCTATCCACTAAGAATGATATGCTTAAAAGTTCCTCCATGGTTAACTATGCTCAGAATCCCAGTTCTGATTGGATGCTAATAGGAGCAATTGTGGCCTGATCATAATGGGATGCATTGTCCGCTGCTGCCTAAGGCATAGTATTTTGTACCTCCCAAATGAGGAAGGAGGCAGAATAAGGCAAAATATGAGGATCTCAAGACAATGATTGCTCTAGAAAAAACACCAGGCTATGGTCAAGACCTTGCAATTTGCAACCAAGCCATATGACAGCACAGTCAGATCAGCACAAAACAATGCCATACAAACCCACTACGGACACAGATTGGGAAAGAGTGGCGAATGTCAGTGCCACCATGGCTCCTGTATCATAGAGAAGTATGGGACTGTGACTGGTTCAGCGATGACCCAAGGCTGCTGACTGTTCCCATTAGCTCAGCTATGTATTGGTATCCAGCAATCAGAATGAACTGCTGTGTAGTTCACATAGGTCACAAAACAAGGATCAGGACTATTCCAGATGTTGTGCAGATGCTAGTGCACTGTTTGGATGGGGGATGGTTGTGGCTATATAGTATTAACTATAGTATGTCCATGAACTTCCCCTGTGAGGACAGGGGGCTATATTCAGCTAAATCCTACTCATGAACCTAAGTTGGTTGTGAATTTTAGCTTCAATAGGTTCACTCAGCATAGAACGTGGAATGTGATTCGCAATGCCTGTTGGGTGGATCTTTAGTGTGGTCCACAAGGGCTCTTCCACCAGTGACTGGGACAGTTGCGTGGAATTTGTGGCTCAGTTGCACAGTGGCACAAAGTTGATTTGCACATGAACCATGGACCAATCAATATGTATGTGTTCTTTCATCACTGTAGGAATAGCACTGGAAGTGATGTGCTAATAAGCTCTTAGCATGGAGAACAACAACAGCCACATGGGTTCAGAGTCAGTACTGACTAGCAGTGGCTCTCCAAGGTTTCAAACAGGGATCTTCCCAGCCTTACTGGGACCTTCTGAATGAAAAGCAGATGCTAGCAAGAATAAGGGAAACCCCAGTTGATGAGTATGACTCGCAGCATGGGAGTGTGCACCAGCATTTATCATTTTAGAAACTGAGCACTGCATGTACCAACACGACCATTGCTATCCCTAAAGCAACTAGGCAAAAAGGAAAAAAGAACTCTGCTCAATTAGACCCTGTTGTTACTTTTAATGAGGACTGTTACAGAGTAATTGGAAACATATGTTCCAAGTGACTACAAAACTGAACAATATTTTTTTTCCTGCCTAATCTTTAGATTGAAATCTTATGGATTATTATTACAGCAAAATTCAAGGAAGCCTAGATGACTATGGCTGATTACTTACTCTTTTCACTTTCCTTTTGTAATCTATAGACAATAGATTGAATGACCTGCATGGACATAATGGGACAAAATTCAATAGCTCATCTGCTGGTGATCTTGGTGTTCATTTTCTATTTTATTTTTTTAAAAAAAATTCTAGTCCTCACAGTGGCATAGTAAAACCAAAAAGAGAGGAGCTAGAAGGTTGGGGTTTTTAGGACAGTTTGTGGGATTTCCCCTCAAAAAATAGAAAATAGAAAATCTGTTCCTGTCTTCAAGGAATAAAAACACATCCTTTTTTTTTCAGGGCCTTCCCAGAAGTCACAGTGTTCATATAGGGACTGTAAGGTAAAAGGTAAAGGACCCCTGGATGGTTAAGTCCAATCAAAGGTGACTATGGGGTGCAGCTTAGACCACAGCGCCACCACATTCTTTACCTTTACCTTATAGGGACTGTATATGTATACACACACACACACACACACACACACACATATATATATATATACACACACACACACTCAGAATCGGTTATTTCAAACCTCCTGTGCAGTGCTATTTTTCTAAAAAAAACATGTGCCAGAACTCATCAGGAATGCCTTCCTCTTTCTCTTAGACCGGCAATGGCACCCACCTGAGAGCTGCCAGAAGTCACCTGAGACGTTTCAGAACTCACCGGAGAGGTGCCAAAACTGAGTTCCAGCGAGTTCCCCCTGAAAAAAAAGCCCTGCTCCTATTTATGACTAACAAGCACTACAGCTAAGCTCTATTCAGGCATTCCAAAGAAATGGGAGTGCTCACACTGCCTATGTGCCTGGGGATGCGTGGTCCAGCCCTACCCCAAATGTCCTTGTGGTGATTCCCATGCTTGGAATGTTGGGTCAGGATCTGGGAAGCCAGGATTCATATCCATGAAGCTCCTGGGATGACCTTGGACCAGTCACTGCCCTGTAGCCTAACCTTTATCATGATGCTATTATAAGAATAAAACCGGGAGTCTCTGAGCTCCTTGGAGAGAAAGTAGGATGTAAACGTAATAATTAATAAATAAAATGTCAGGTCCAGCTCCTCCTCTACCACCATTAATGCACTGAGCATGAGAGCTTGCAGGGAGAGTCTAACCGCAGTCACAGCTAAAATCTCCCTCCAGCTGTTGTGCTCAACACGTGAAAGGTCAGGAGCAGAAATGGAGGGGCATTGCGCATGGGGGTGTTTGAAACCTCACATGTCCTTTTGAACAGAGCCTTAGTACTAAGGAGGTTGCATAGATAGTTTATTTCCAGAAGAAGGGTAATGAGAGAGAGAGAGAGAGAGAGAGAGAGAGAGAGAGAGAGAGAGAGATCTTTTATATGAAACACTGGGGAAAGGGAGAAAAGGAGGCAAGATTCTGGGACTCTGAGATCTCTAAGAAATCCAGAGCAGACCCTCGTAATGGGAAAGGCATCACTAGGCCAGAACCATGGTTCTGCTTCTTCGGCCCCTCAAAGTAGATGGAAAGAATTGCCACAGCTCCATGAATGACTCATTCCTGGTTGGAGCATTCACAAAGAGGCAGGCAGAGCTCATCTGGAAATCCGAGGCAGGCTGGAAGCAAAACTTTTTCCCAGTATTATTATCCTGTTTGCATGTGCCTAATTAGTATATGTCCTCCTGAATGCTGCCCTCCTTCACCAGCCACAGCCTGAATGCATTGATATTGTCTCCTTAAAAGTTCAGAACCCCCCAGTGACAGGAATATTAATGCACCAACCCTGACATATCTGTTTCAGCTCATACATATGCAATGTCTTTGTTTTCAGAGATTTATGTCAGACTTTGCTGGAGTGAGGTATTCTACCATTTTAGATAATAGCATGCCAAAGTGATGTTATCAGGCACATTCGCTACTCACTCAGGCAAACGAGAGAAGCTTCCTTTCCCTTCCTTCCCAGCTTCAGCAAGCAGAAACTGTTATTTATCCTTATTTGATGAAATCTTTCTGGGGGAAATGGTATATTTTTAGAAGAAGATTATGGTCATCCTGTGGATTATCTTTTAATTAAGAATGGATGATTTGTGCCCACTCTGCTGTAGCAAACGTCTTGCTGCTAATGAAGTTTAAACAGACTTACTTTATTTAATTATGGCTAATCACTAGGGTAAAATGTGGAATTGTCTTTGATCCACATGTAGACTGGTAATCCTTGTGGCAGATAGCATCTTGTATTCCTTCAAACTTTTTTTTAAAAGTTTCTCCAGGAGGTCCCGGCTCAAGGAAGGGTTAATTGAGATAGCTGGACTTGCGTGATTGATATTTTCTCCCCCCCCCCTTTCTTTTTCCCAAGGACGGTCCTTCCCTTCTCTTCCTCTGCCTGCCTCTCTCTCTCTCCATGCATTCACCTTCAGGCCTTGTAATATAGTAGATAGCTGCTTGTTTGACAAAAGGGACCTGAGGGGGCCGAGGGCCTGCTGGATCCAGGAGAGAAAAAACAGAAACGGCTGGAAGGAAAGCAGGGGGTGAGGAGAGGGCAGTAGAGACCAGTGTCAAGCAGAAGAGGGCACTAGTTAACTGACCTATTTCAGCCACCGACTCTTATCCAGCAGCTCAAAACAACTGTTTTCTGCATGGGGCAGTAATACAATTTCCCTCCCTGCAAAACACATGTTTATAACATAAATGACACGACTGAGCATTTGATTATTTGAGCGTATCTTACAAGTTTCTGGTAAGGCATTTGATTGTCTATCTGGCTTGGTCTCCCACCCCCACCCAAACAATGAGTAAAGGAATTTATAATAAAATAAGTAGTTCAGTGAAGAAATGCAATTCCAACTTATATCTGAGTAGTGTGGGGGTTAGCACCCCCTCCCCCTGACCCACGTTTTTTATGTGAGGGAGAAGGATTGCCCAGCCATCAATGTAACGCCAGACAATATTATTACAGGAAATATTCCTGCTGCAGAGGACAGAGGTTTCTCAGCTCTCAAGCCACTAAACCCAGTTTAGTGGGAATGATAAAATGAATTGTGGGTGGGTATTACACAACAGACCTTCCAGACAGTCACAATATTTTTGGTAGGAGGGGGTAATTTAAGTGCATATTTAGTTTAGCAGTCCTTACCCTATATACTGTACCTACAGTATGAACCCAGGCAATCTAGTGGGGGGGGGTTAAAATAATTTTTGAACTTGCCAAGCACACATTCCAGACCCCAATTTTTCCAAAAGTATATGTTATTAAGATTAAAAGAAAGATTTGAAAAAGACAAATGAACAAAACAGAACACAGAAACCAGTGGAACTCTGTGACTCAAGCCCAACGGATCCTAAGCTATTTACTTTCAACATAGCAACAAATAAATAAATAAATAAAGCAACAAATATCGTTACTGGTTTCCCAATGGTCCTTGTTGGATGATGGGCCCCTGATGGTACGAAGGGGCAGACAGCTTGTGTTCAACAGCTCACCTTTAAGGGCTCTATCCATGGGCATTGCCGGGGGGGGGTAGGGGGCAGCTGTCTCCCCCTAAATCAAGAAAAATCAATACAAATACAAACCTGAGGTTCTTCCCCTCCTAACAAAAGCCTGCGCCCTTTAAAAAAACACGCCCCCTAACAAAAATCCTAGCTACGCCCATGGATCTATCCCAGATACTGGTTTGAGTGACAATTGCTATTCAATGACCAATCAGACCCCATGTCACGTTTTGCTGATAAAAAGGGTCTGACACCCACTGGGGAGTGAGGGATTGCTAGACACTGGGATCAGAGGAGTGGGACTACCTGCTTACCTTTCTTGAGGTGGACTCCCATTCCTACCTCTCCATGGCTGGATCTATTCTAGACACATCAAAGAAGTGTTTCAGGAAAACACGCTGTGAACTTTATATGAGAAATCACATTGGCAAAAATGGAACTCAACAGCGCCATTTGATGTCACAGTGTTATAATGCATATACAACACATATAAAACACTTTACCAATCTAGCTGAAGTCCCTTGTCTCTAAACCAGGAAGTGATCCTCATTGTTTACAAGGATCATTCTTTTAGGGGTGGGGCATGCAAGGATTGACAGCAGGTTTGCAGCAGGGCAAACTGCCAGACATGAGTATGCAATGTCCCAGCTCAGGAGCACATCCAAACACTTTCAGCAAACTACCCTGCTGAAGACCCACAGAAAAGCCTTGGGGTGTGGCCAGCATGGGGTGTGACGGCAGGGTGAGTACATACACCCTCACACTTCTCCCTCACACAATTGGCATTGCAAAGTTGTGAGTCATTGCACAGGACTTGTGAGCTCCCCTTTCTAGTGCCAGAATTTGGATCTTCAGATATATGGCAAGGTGATTATCTATCTACAGCAAAGTTAATCCCCTTCTTTACCTGAAGTTAGGGATATAGATCACTTGATTTGATTTGTGCAAGCAAAGAAATAATGGAACTATCCTTATGGGGGCTGAATTTGCTTGCATTTGTATCACTTGTAAACCTTCCTAGGTTTACAAATCGTGGTCAGCAGAATTTCAGTAGGAGCTGAACTGCCTCTTAAGACATTGCTGTAACTTCTGCCTGCTGCAGTCCAATGGAATACTCTTTGATGCTTCTGTTGGAGTAACACAAATTGGCCAATTTTTCTGCAAATGTCTGAGAGAGATCAGTAGCCCTAGTCATGTGCACAAAGCAATGGTGTCTGGGCACCAAGGTTCTGTATTTTAACATTCCTCCTTACTACTTTCACTGACCAATCAGCTTTCGAAATATTCTATTTCCTCGCCGGGCTTGCAACATGTGTCTCTTTTTGAATGAATAGGACCTAACATTCACAATGCCCAACTCAGCCAGTCATCCAGACTGCAGTTTAAATGGGCAGTGACCACTGGGGACTAGAATTCGCTGTGTGTCTGTACTACTGAAATCCATGTGTCTGTTCCAGGCATGGGAGATTCCAGGAAGAGCCCATCTCACATGAAATGTATGTGGATTCCCACAGATACAGCCACATCTAAATGCACATGGATCTCTGGATCAGCGCATATGAAGACAGCCACTCCTCAAAGTAAACAAAATGCCATGTTTCTTCCCTGAGTCTATCTTTGTGGTTGAGTTACCACAATCACTTGTTAAACATCTGCAATTTTGTCTCTCTGCTGGGATGCATACTTTTGCTGATGTCACATCCTGATAACTTCAGTGCATTTGTGATATCTTTATAAGTGATTCTTTCTGCCTCTCTCCCAAGGAGTTACCGGGGGCCCAACTTCTGGCCTGCGCCTGTGTCCCGTTTGCTAGATGGCCACAGTATATAAAAATATTGAAGCTAAACTTATCTTGCCTGTTTTCTTCTTAGAGGTGTTTTAGCTTATACTAAAATGCACACATACCTTTTCAAGTTATTTTTGACGCTAAAGTTTTAGGGACATTATCTTTTAAAAGAATCAGCATGCTTTTCTCCCTTTTGCATGGCAACAACGGCAGCATTCACATGAAAAAGGGAGCTTGTTAAACATCATGTAACACTGAATGTGCTGAATATTTTAAAGGTCAGGTATTGACAGGCTTTGAGCTGCTTATGTTTCCCTAATGACCCCAATTACATCCAAGCTGAGTAAGTAGTCAATAAACAATGGCATTAACATATGTAGAAAAAAAGTGTTTATTTTACATTTCCAAGACAATTGGCAATCTCTGGGTTTGTCACCCAAATGCTGAGGCGAGATCATGGGGTCCTTTGATGAATGAGGAGAACAAGAGAGGGGCCAGGGGTGTTAGAGACTTCAGGCCTGTCTGAGAAAGTTCAGGTTGCCTATCTCACACTATGGCAGACAAAGCGGATTTATCACTGCAATTATGCTTATGTAAATAATTCCAGGGAAGAAGATGTAACCCAGCATCTTGTTGCATAGGGTTGGCTGAATATTTAGCAGGACCCAGAGGGGAACCACATTACTTTAAAAAGAAACTTGAACTGTGTGTTGTTGTTTTTAGTTTCTCATGAGTCGAGCATGCATATATCTACCCGTTTATTTTTAACATGTTTCCATGGGATGAGCTTTTTTTAAAGCTTTGTTTAGGCAAAAGCAGTACTTTTCAAATCTGCTTCTAAATACATGTCTGTCTCTCTCTCTCTCTCTCTCTCTCACACACACACACACACACAGAGAGAGAGAGAGAGTTTAGACATTAGAAAGCACCTATTCTATATAGAGGTGAGTGGAAAGATGTATCTAAAGGCATAAAAACAAAATATTCAAGGCAGAAACAACAAAGGATTCTGTGGCACTTTAAATGTATTGTGGTATCAGCTTTGTTGGGCTAGAGCCCATTAAAGCAGATCCCTGAACTAGATGTTTGTCTAGATCTTCTTGCTCCTAACGCAGTGGGCCCTCTGACCCTTGAAAGCCTTTGCCACAATATGTCAGCCTTTAAGGTACCACAGGGCTCACACTAGCATTACTGCTACTATTCTGGAATACAGTACAAAAATTCGCATTTGCTGAATTTTCTTCTGAAGTCACAGACTACAGCTTTAGAAGGGCAGCATGACCTTGATACACAACTTTCGCAATTATTTAGAAATGGTAAGGATACAGACAAACAAACAAAAACCCCCAGCATCAAACCAGAGAAATACACATGCCTTGAGATTTCATGGTGTACGAGATCCTGGATTGTCCCAACAACTGGCAGTTTCTTTTCAGAGCTGTTTCAGGGTGAGTTGACATGTTTGGTTTGAGTGATAGATAACCCATAATAGATCAATAGTGTGCCAGGCTGTAATGTGTGGGTTGTAACTATCCCATTGACCTCATCAGTAAACACGGTGTTGATTGGGTGATAGGCAAGGAAAACATCTTCCATTTTATTTCAAGCAGTTGATCTCACTGGGCAAACAAATGTCTATTTAGAAAACTATTTATATTTCGCCCTCCATCGTTGATGTGAATATGAAGCCATACCATCCACACTCGAGAATTTTAGCCACCTATAATTCTGAGGGCAGGCACTGTAAAAATAGAATGTTTTCAAGGAGAAAAATGTCAGTGGTGATTTTGCGTACAGTTATGGCTTGTCGATCAGAAGGTTGGTGGTTCAAATCCCTGCAACGGGGTGAGCTCCTGTTGCTTGGTCATTGCTCTTGCCCACCTAGCACATCAAAGTGCAAGTAGATAAATAGGTACCGCTCTGGTGGGAAGGTAAACGGCATTTCCATGTGCTGCTCTGGTTCGCCAGAAGCAGCTTAGTCATGCTGGCCAGATGACCCAGAAGCTGTCTGCAGACAAACGCCAGCTCCGTTGGCCAATAAAGCAAGATGAGCACCGCAACCCTAGAGGCGTCCGTGACTGGACTTAACGGTCCGGGGTCCCTTTACCTTTACCTATGTAGCTATACTCTCAATGGAGTTAGTGAGATTTAAGTAGTATAAAAAGGTAAAGGGGCCCCTGACCGTTAGGTCCAGTCGTGGACGTCTCTGGGGTTGCGGTGCTCATCTCGCTTTACTGGTCGAGGGAGCCGGTGTACAGCTTCCGGGGTCATGTGACCAGCATGACTAAGCTGCTTCTGGCGAACCAGAGCAGCGCACAGAAATGCCGTTTACCTTCCTGCCGGAGCGGTACCTATTTATCTACTTGTACTTCGTGCTTTCGAACTGCTAGATTGGCAGGAGCAGGGACTGAGCAACGGGAGCTCACCCCATCCCGGGGATTCAAACCACCGACCTTCTGATCAGAAAGCCCTGGGCTCTATGGTTTAACCCACAGCGGCACTCGCGTCCCAACTTAAGTAGTATAATTCAGTATTATTCAGGATATTTGTCATTCTTTAAAAATTGCCTTTTGCCCATGATATGCTGACACTCAGAAGTCAGGTATAATCAATGGCCAATAATTAATAAACATACAAATGACTAAACAAATACCATATTTTTTGCTCTATAAGACTCACTTTTCCCCTCCTAAAAAGTAAGGGGAAATTTCTGTGCGTCTCATGGAGCGAATGCAGGCTGCGCAGCTATCCCAGAAGCCAGAACAGCAAGAGGGATTGCTGCTTTCACTGCGCAGCGATCCCTCTTGCTGTTCTGGCTTCTGAGATTCAGAATATTTTTTTTCTTGTTTTCCTCCTCCAAAAACTAGGTGCGTCTTGTGGTCTGGTGCATCTTATAGAGTGAAAAATACGGTAGCAATTATATGCAGTGTTCTGGTAGGACAGCAGAACAGTAGCCATATCATGGGATACTATCTTTGTACTTCATGTTAATTGAGTCAAGAGCAGGAGCCTTGAGGGATTAATTGCTTTATTATTATTATTATTATTATTATTATTAATTTATTTTTAAAGTGTGAGGGTGATCTGGCTGCGACATCTGTCACCCCATTGATCGCCAGGGTTGATTCGGCTGATCTGGCTGGCTAGGCAGGTGTCCCCTTCCTCCCTCACCGCTCCATGTGCATCCCTCCCAAAGCTGCATGCTCGGTGGAAGAGGACAACCATCCCAGATAGAAGGAGTGTACCATTCTTTGGTCAAGGGTATACAATAGCTGCTCTCCCCTGCTAGAACCTCCAAACCAGCTCGAGGGATTAATTGCCATATCTCCTCTCAGCTAGGCATTGGTACTCAAGCAGTGAGATGCCACAACTCACCTCTGGAAAATTAACTCCAGGAAAGGCAGGCAGCTTACCACTTATGAGGAAGCCATTGCTATGCCCCCTCACAAGTAAATTTAGGCTGTATGACAGCTTGAGGCTTGATGAGCTGGTGCAGAGGGGAGGGAAAACCAGAATGACTCAAAATGCAAAGGATTGTAACCCTTGTAGCTGAGAATGAGAAATAGTGTAGGAGTAAGCCAAAGAAAATGTCACATGGAGGGTCTGCTTAAATAGTGCTGCAACCCCTATTCATAGGGTGTCCTATCAAGGTGAACCCTGCCCTCTTCAGCAGGTGCTTTCAGTCTGGGAAACATCTGCTAGGCCATGTGTAGAAGAGAATATATTCCAGAGCAGGGATGGGGAACCTGTAGCACTGCAGATACTGCTGGACACCTATCATCCTTGACCACTGGTCCTGCTGGAGTCCAACAATAGCTGTAGGGCCAAGGTTTCCCATCCCTCTTTCAGTCCAATCCTTCGGGCAGCAGAATCAGGTGCGGCCCCTCCCTCTTGTGCAACAGCATTGTGGACCACCATGTGCAGCAGGACAAGCAACGTTAGAACAACCCCATGGTGACCCAAGATTGTGTTTAGATGTTTGTTTGTCTGGGTTGAGATTCTCTCTTGCTGCTGGTTAAAATGGAAGGGGTTGGCATGGAGCTGTGTATAATTTTAAAGGGCTTTGCAGAATTTGGCAGAGCAGTAGCGACACCTCCAGGCATGAGGCTGGGGTAGAGACATTATGGTCTCTGAGGCTGAACTAGCAAAATATTCAAGGTTGATGTTGTGTGAATACAGGGAGGGCTTCTATATTACAGCATGTTTTGGGGCATAAAAATCACAATGCACAACCTATGGGATCCTTGTGAGTCAGAATCAGGCTCCCAAATGTCCGGAAGTCCAAATGTTGCCTTCTTTGTACCTGCAGCATGTCACACACACACACACACATATTGTAGCTAGTGGCAATGGTTCACTTATCAAAGTAAAGGGATCTATTAGGGCATAATGGGAGTTAAAAACTTGCTTCCTGTCCCTGATGAGCCCAGTCATTGAGAAGGAAGCTTTTTGGCTACATCTGCCTGGCCTCTGTTTCGTCATCACACAGCCTTAGATCCAAGAGGCAGATACCCCACATGTAGTTGGGGAGGGGGGTAAATGGAGAGGGATGCCTAGCCCCAGCCTCCGTCACCATGTCTCTGCCTTCTGTGTGTTTGGAATGCATCAGAAGGAGCTCTACGTATATAAGTAATGAGGAGGGAACCAGGCCCTTGTGCAAAGGAACTTGATATGTGAATATCAGAATGTGTATGGGGCCTTTTCTGACATGCTCCAAACATATGGAGGGTGGCAGAGCCCCTTACGCGTTATTTCAAGAACTGGGGAACATCTAGACCCTTTAAATTGATCAACAGGGAGAGAGAGAGAGAGAAGGGAGGGGGGAGCTCCTGGTCAATCTATTCTGCACTTGCCACAGTTTGTTTCTGATGGGAAACAGTTTCACAAAGGTCTAACTAATACAGGCTTATATTATACATTGAAATATTAAATTTAAAAATTGTTTGTTCCTAAAAACAGCAAGAAGCAACCACTTATGGTACCATGTTACATCCACATAGGGGCTGGGTCATCTATCAAAAAAAAAAAAAAAAAAAAAAAAGATTCAGATTTAAGCCCAGGCCAGACTCCTTTTTTCAAACAGTGGTTTTAGCCAGACTTGCTGTTGCCACTGATGATTGAAACTCGATTGCTTTCCTAATTCTACCCCAAGCTAGCAGAGAGTGTTAGAAGGATATGCTAGTCTGGCAGGAGGCGAGATCCCTGTCACTCAAGGTCCCCCTGATCAACATTTAAAGGGAGAGTATTTTTCAAATAAACTTGGAGCATCAAAATGTTTATTGGCACTAAAAGGCAGGTAGCGCAGAACGGCTTGCATTTTCCCTGAAATGACAGTTCAAAGATGGCATTTTTGTTGTCAGTCACACAAAGCGGTTCCTCCACCCAGCCCCCAGCTTTAGCCTTATTAGAAGCTAATTTGAAAGAGATGTAGACTAGAGATCAGAGCAACAGCTGTGGTCTCCATCCATGAACACGGCTGTGGACATCCGTCTGTGCAGCTTGGGGGGGGAAGGGTAGTTGGGGGTGGCAAATTTAGCCATCACACTGCCCATATGGCTGCCACAGGAGCAGTAGGGTATGAAGGTCACAAACAAAGTCACACTCTGCCTTGCCTTTGTTTATAAAAATGCCCTTGCATTCAATGCATGGTCCTGCCATTGCTGAGATGCTGCAACCCCGGGGTGTCACTTAAGGCCTAGTTTCATTAAGGCTCTTGAACCTTATCATGTTACACTTCAGAAAGAGTGACCAGCTTATTTAAAACAAAGAAGCTCTGACCTTTCTCCCCTTTTGAAACTAAAAACAGATGAGGCTAAAGTGACTCATTTCCGGCTTTAAACAAGCTCTAAAAAATACTTTCCATGTACAGTTGGTAAGCTTTTTCAGCTCCCCCCCCCCCTTTTCTTTTTCTTCCTCTCCTTCTTTGCATAAATATCTCATTCCTTCTCTCTCTTTTTGTCAAGGTCAACATATTTATTACTTGTATTCATGGTGTAGTCCTTTTTTCTTCCTTCGAGCTCTCTTTCTCTCTCTTCTTTTTTATTTTTTATCTGTGTTGTTTATAACCATGACCCTTGATCTTCCAAGTCTTAAAACAGCTTGGCTTTCAGCAGCTAAAACTGACAAGGTCAGCATTTTTCTGTTTATTCTGAGAATACTATTTACCCTCTGGGGTTTTTAAAAGCAATTCTGTAAAGCATCACTTGGAAAAAGTTTGTAACATTCACAGAGACTTCCATTAACTTCACGCACAAGAAGCAGCGAAACTTCTCGGTTTGCTGAACTCCAGAACAAAACCAACGCCCCAGCCGGGCTTTTGCAAACAATCAAATAGCTAAGTAGTGCCATAAATGCTTCAAACCCTTTTAGAGAAAAAAACAATTTAGCAACACCTTATCCGTTTAAAAATTGCCTCATCTCTCTGCTGTGATTTTTCATGAAACTGGACATAACTATTTATATCGCACAGCTCTCGCAGAATAACAAAAATCCTAACATGTTGTGTTAAGGGATTGCATGTTCTCTCACTTCAAACTGTCACAGCTACACTCTTAACAGACATGCTATTTAGGCACAATATTGATATGCTATGTGGTATCCTATGTGTTGTGGTTAGTTCCAGCTTCCCCTTGGAGCTGGATGGCTGTCAGTGGAAGATTGGTGTACCTAAGTCCCACGTAAGTCTAATCACTTGAATAATCTCATAGGATCTATGAATTTAAATCTCTTATACAACTGAAGCTACCATTCCACAAGCAACCAACTGGAATCAAATATGCATACAGAATATCAGTTGTGTGGTAGCCTGAGTTACATGGACTTCATGCATCTGTTCCAGTGAGCATACAAATCTGGGGGGTTTTCCCATAACAGGGCTCATGCGCATTTAATGGGATTGCCAACTTTTACTGGCTGCTGCCACTTCTCTGCCTGTAACAACATTCAACAACATTATCAGGGGGGCATGTTGGTTCCCAACAGAACAGCTGATCTCTGCATGTTGTGTGATTATTAAAGGTATAAGAGCAGGTCCAGCTGGGAGTTTTCAGGTAACTTGTCAAGCCTAGGCTTTGCGTGTTGAGGTCCCCAATCCACCCCCCAAATAACTCACAACAGACACGTAATTTTTGTTTAAGATTTTTGGCATGATTTTGGCCACAACTTTATTCAAATACAAACCGTGAGTGGTTGTTTAGGCATTGGTTAAGACTATCTGTCCCCCCGCCTGGGGACAGAACTGACTTCCGGGCACCACCGAAAGACAGTGCGGGGGAAAGCAAGTCGGGGAGGAATTGGAGCTGAGACACAACCCTCAACTCTCACCCGCCTGCTCCCCGAAGGCTTGCCGGCCCTAGTCCCATTCCAGGGATTGGACGAAAAGATGGCAAGCCCCAGGATTCCTTTAACGGAATTCCCTTTCCGCAGCAACCATGGAGGGGCAGGCACAGCCTATCCTGACCCCTCCTCCAACGGAATTCCCTTTCCGCAGCAACCATGGAGGGGCAGGCACAGCCTATCCTGACCCCTCCTCCACCAGATTTATAACCAATGCCTAACCACAACCTTACAAGTTGTGACGATTTGCTACGTAGTAGGCAAAAACCACCCAGCCAGCCAATTTGCCAGGTGGAAAAATTCCTACCAGGCCCCTGCTCAAAGGCAGACGACCCCATGACAGGCAATAGCAAGGTCAACGCAACAACCCCTTACTCTAGGGCGGGTGGGCGGGTGATCCGTTGCACGCAGCAAAAGAGAAAGTACAAGGCTGCGTGCAGAGTATTTAAACCTTTTTACCCCTCCCACCAAAATTGCAACATAACTTTTACCCCAGCAACCCAGTGAACCAATCACTGCCCCAGGCCATCTTTAGAGACCTTGCCTGGTAACAGAGGGGTGGCTCAGTAGACCCCACCGCAACACGTGCTCTCCCTGAAGGAGAACACGCTTTGCGTGTTGAGGTCCCCAATCCACCCCCCAAATAACTCACAACAGACACGTAATTTTTGTTTAAGATTTTTGGCATGATTTTGGCCACAACTTTATTCAAATACAAACCGTGAGTGGTTGTTTAGGCATTGGTTAAGACTATCTGTCCCCCCGCCTGGGGACAGAACTGACTTCCGGGCACCACCGAAAGACAGTGCGGGGGAAAGCAAGTCGGGGAGGAATTGGAGCTGAGACACAACCCTCAACTCTCACCCGCCTGCTCCCCGAAGGCTTGCCGGCCCTAGTCCCATTCCAGGGATTGGACGAAAAGATGGCAAGCCCCAGGATTCCTTTAACGGAATTCCCTTTCCGCAGCAACCATGGAGGGGCAGGCACAGCCTATCCTGACCCCTCCTCCAACGGAATTCCCTTTCCGCAGCAACCATGGAGGGGCAGGCACAGCCTATCCTGACCCCTCCTCCACCAGATTTATAACCAATGCCTAACCGCCAATCGAGCTCTTATGCTCGCCGCCAACCACTCACAATCCCAACCCAACCTTCAATCCTCCAATTACCGCATCCAACCAGACATCATTCCCCAGCTCGGAAAGATGTACCCCATCATTGCGGTAAAGGGCCAGAGCCTTGAAGGTAATATCTGGGTGGTAAATCACCAATCCACCCAATTCCGCTACCCTCTTGCTCACTGCGGAATTAATGCGCTTCCTGGCCCTTTCGGCAGCCTTGGGTTGAGAAATGCCCTGCCAATTGCTCCTTTGCAGTAATTGTGACCAAAATATTTTAACGGTAGGTATTAAGGTCACCAATTCCCCCAAGTCTCTTAGAATCACGGATTGCAAAGTAAAGCAATCAACCTTTGCCATATCATTCTCCCCCAACTGCACCAAAATTGCCAAAGGGGGGCCATGTGAAAGCACCCTCTGCTTAATTAGTGGGATGAATTCACTCCACCGCATTCCCCGTCTGGATATCCACGGCACCTGTACATGCTGTGGGAAGCCGAGATCCCCTTCCAGACTGCCTCACTCTGATGCCAGCCCAGTACACGATGCTGTGCCCCACAATCCAGATATGGACTGGAGCGAGACCTGCACATGCTGCGGGAGGCCAAGACCCAGTCCCCTTCCAGCCTGCCTAGCTCTGATGCCAGCCCAGTAAACGATGCTGTGCCCCACAATCCAGATGCGGACTGGAGCTAGAAACATGGGCAGGAAGGCTGAGATGGCGCCCCCAGTCCAGACTCGTCAGGGTGCTTGCCAGCTCAGTGCATGATGCTGTGGCCGACAATCCAAATGTGAACAGCTGCTCCTATGAAAAAAGGAATAACAGACAGGCATCAGCACAGGCATCATTGGCGATGCTTCCTGACATAACCTTTTGTCAGCGTCAGACTTCCAATGACCCGTATTCACAATCCTGCCTACTAACAGGCCCCAGTGCGCAGCCTTTGCAGCAGCACCTATTTGGAAGGAATGAGGTGTGTTCAGCGGTAGGCAAGCCGCAGGCTGCAATAACAGGCGCACAATGTGAGCAATTAGATGCCTGTCGAACCAGAACCCATTTCTGTGCACTAGGATCGAGCCAGCCCCCAGGGGAACGAAAAGCCAAATATTTCCGGTATCCAATAACAGGGCAAGGGCCCACCTCACCTGTGACTGGAAGCCTGATGGTGGCAACCCTGCTCACTAGGTCTGACTTAGAGCTCCAGACACTTATGACAAGCTCCAAAGCAGATAAGGAAAAGTCCTGAGGCAATAAGCCTCCGAACTCTCAGCCCCGTGCTGGCTCCAACACAATTTCCCCAACCCTCAGTACACCAAAATTACAATGGAATACTGAAATAAGTCTTGTCTTGATCTTGAACCAGCCGACAAGTCTTAACTTGTTGCGGATACTGCATAGGTCAAACATTGACCGGCTTCCTGCCTGCTGGCCTGTGAAGTTCGGAGCCTATTCCAACCTTCCGAGACCCTGCGCACGACACACTTTTAGAAGGGTCTCTGAAAAATTAAAGCTTTACTCTAGCAGACATTGCAGCGGACTGAATTCTGATAGTTTTAACACTGCATCCGATCTGCAGCAGATGGGTGAATTACTGCAGGTCCTGCTCAGAGGATGGGGGCAGGTTCCTCTGAATGGCCGAGGACTGCCAGCTAAATTTTAAGAAATCAATCCCGGCCTTCTCATAAGACCTGAAAGCAGATGGGGAAACGTAAGCTACTACTCCTCATAATTAATAATTGTTGCCAAGTGCCAAAGGAGCTACAGAAAATCCGGTCTAGCTGGGCGTCCAGAGCCCAGGATCTGAAGCTCTCCAACTGAAAAAACGGGATAGAGCGACAGCAAAAACATTAGATGATCCCGAAATAAAGCGAGCAGAAACGCAATATTAAACCTTAAGCATTGCGAAGACTCTGCCAGAGCATGAAGACCGTTTTGCCAGGACTCTCATACTGCCTGGTTATCAGACCAAGACAGATCCGACGGTCCCTAAACTCCTCAGTCCAGATGTGCACTGACACTACAATGGGGAAAACTCGAGAAAAGTTAGGTTACATGTGATTGCCTTGCCCTGCCAGGCTCAAGGCCACTGTACATGATGATGAAGGGACCCCGGGCCATGAGACCACCTGGCCAAGCAGGAATGGAAGGAGCAGCCTGGAGCAACCACCCTGCATGCAAAATTTAACTGACCTAGGAATGATAGGATCTGACAAAGCAACACTTGCTTCAGAGGAAGTATTACAAGAATAACATCCTTCAAGGCAAACAGATTTTCCACAGGCAAGCAGATGTTTGAGCAACGGTATCCAGCTAGCCCCAAATACGTTAAAAGGGGCAGTAGGACCCACTATCCTCCACTGCCAACAGAACACCCAGCTCCTCAGGGAATAAAGGGGCATCCAGTAAGCTAAGCAGAGGCTGGTGTCACAAGAAACAGCCAGTAAAATAATCCACATAACGATACCCCCAGTTAAACGAGTCTTGACTCGCAATGTTCAATCCAGAAAGGCGCTAAAGGACTCCAGTGCTGCACAGCCTGTTGAGCAACCCACTGGCATCGCCTTATGAATATAAGGACCATCCAATTAAAGCCTAACTACTTAAAATCTTGAGGGTGAACCGGCAGCAGCCTAACAGCCAATTCAATATTGCATAATGCCAACAAGGCACCTCCTCCAATTTGTTGGTAAGCTCAACTGCCTGATCCAAAGATGCATATTTCACGGAACAATTCCGGAGGGATAGCATCATTCACTGAGGTGCCTTTGGGATGTGATAAATATGGATCAGATGGAATCGTATGGGGCTCTCTTAGGGACGATCCCTAAGAAGTCCCAACAAAGCTGCCACCAGGCCAGCTTCCTGCATACCAGCTTCAGGTTCTATTGCTCAGGGAATTTCCCTTTGAAATGTGGAGCTGTCCACATGTCCCCGTCCCTGTGATCCTAGCGAGCTAAGGGGATGATGTCAGCCCTGCGTCTAACATTCCCATCATAGTGAATTACCACTTATAGAATAGTGGGGTTGGAAGGGACTCCGAGGATCATCTAGTCCACTCTCCCACAATATCATCATCATCATCATCATAATCTATTTGTACCCCGCCCATCTGGCAGGGCTTCCCCAGCCACTCAGGGCAGCTTCCAACAAAATATTAAAATACAGTAATGCATCAAACATTAAAAGCTTCCCTGAACAGGGCCGCCATAGATGTCTTCTAAAAGTCTGGTAGTAGACATCTGGTGGGAGGGTGTACCACAGGGCAGGTGCCACTGCCGAGAAGGCCCTCCACCTGGTACCCTGTAACTTGGCTTCTCACAGTAAGGGAACCACCAGAAAGGCCCTCGGCGCTGGACCTCAGTGTCCAGGTAAAGTGATGAGGGAGCATGCAGCTGTCCCATACAGGGACCAATCCTGCAACCTAGGCATTACCGGCACCATAGGCTGACCGGCTGAGCTATCCATGATGATCCCTAAAGACTTGGAACAGCCTCACCCTGTCCCCTGGAGAGGTCCAAGGTGATGTCTGAATCATCATCAGCCCAGTGATGATTTACCTGCAAGGAGGTGTAAGCCTCATCCCTGCTCCGCTTTTTCCTGCCTCTGAAGACGCTTCCTTCCGGAAGAAGGCACCTGGGGCATCAACATGTCATCCTCTGCAGGAGAGGCAAGCTCTGGAGGCATCTGCAAAGGCCCTGTCATAGTCTGCAAAAAACCTAAACAATGTGAGGAACAGGTGAAACCAATGCTTTGTGCACCACATGGGGACGCTATTCAGGCCAGAAACGCTGCCAGAGGCCATCAAATTCTAGGGCCAAGTGGGCCAAGCCCTAGGATCACCTGCTAGGCCAGACATAAATGTTTCCAATGAGATAACAAACTCAAGGCAGCCCACCGCCTGTCCAGGTACCCCTGCTTGCCCTTTAGAGGGAAGCACCTCCTCAAGAAACCCCAAGTTCTTTTTGGGAGCAATATCACAAATGCGCCAAACTACCCAGCAACAAAATAGTCCAAAAGGAGCAGCTTGTTTTGCTAAGTGGGGGATATGAACCCTGTCTCCCAGGTCCTAGTCCTGCGCTCTAGCCACTAAGCCACAATGGCTCGTCTCTAACTTGCAGAAAATAAACTTGTTCGGAAACAGCATAGTTAAAGAGCATACAAAGAGTGCTCATTGGAGGCACAGAGAGCCTCTGGCTCCATTCTGTCTGCCTAAGATATACATTAGCAACAAGTGAGCCTGCAAACAAACAGATACATTCTTATAGAGAGAATGAGTCACATGTCACAGGAACTTAACAATTTACTGTACTGCTAACTGTAGCAGGCTTAGGCCTGAATGATATGTGCAGGCCGTGCAGGCCGTGATGGCCTCCCAGCTTCTGCTCTCTGCCTTTTTTGTCTCATTGCAATATTAAAGGAACTCAAAATAGTGCTCCCGCCCAAGGCTAAATTAAAACTCAGCCAACAGCACTGCAATCACCCAAAATAAAGCCAATCTATGAGGATACTATAAACGAAAGTGATTCCAGGTAACCTGGAAATTTACTGTACTGCTAACTGTAGCAGGCTTAGGCTTGAATGATATGTGCAGGCCGTGCAGGCCGTGCAGGCCTCCATGCTTCTGCTCTCTGCCTTTTTTGTCTCATTGCAATATTAAAGGAACTCAATATAGTGCTCCCGCCCAAGGCTAGATTAAAATTTTGGCCAACAGCACTGCACGCACCCAAAATAAAGCCAACCTATGGGGATGGTATAAATGAAAGTGATTCCAGGTAAGCTGGGAACCGCCCTGGCTAGCCCCACAATTAAACAGGCAAAAATGGGGAAAACCTTTTTGCAAAAGAAAACCCCTAATGGGGGCTCTCTCCCTATTGGGAAAGGCAAGCCAAGGAGGGTTAAGCACAGGCAGTGCTCACAGGTACAGGGAGAATCTTCCCAAAGGGCAGGATAAGGGGTGGGGTGGGAAATCAAACAGGAAAAAAAAAGGGGGGGGGGAATTAAATTAATTAAGGGACTAGAGAAGATTAAAAAGAAGGGGAAAATAAAGAAATGTAACCAGACAATGAGAAGATCGCTCCACTGTCCTCCAGACGGTCCAAGTGCTCCAGGTGATCCGTTGCACGCAGCAAAAGAGAAAGTACAAGGCTGCGTGCAGAGTATTTAAACCTTTTTACCCCTCCCACCAAAATTGCAACATAACTTTTACCCCAGCAACCCAGTGAACCAATCACTGCCCCAGGCCATCTTTAGAGACCTTGCCTGGTAACAGAGGGGTGGCTCAGTAGACCCCACCGCAACACGTGCTCTCCCTGAAGGAGAACACGCTTTAAAGGCTGCAATGGAAAAACAGGAAATTCGGCAGAAAAAGAACCCACAGTTACACAGTTGCCTCCTCTCTTTCTCCCACTTCCTGAAGGCTCTCATATGCCTTCAAAAGCTGCCTGTCAGGAATTTGGCTGTTGTGCATCTCAGAGTCTCCCCACCCTTTTCCCTCATGCCTCCCAAACAATTTTGTTACTCATTTCCTATGATTTCTTCTCCCTGATTCCTTTTACACTAACCTCTTGGCCTTCCTGAAATGTAAACTGTTCAAGGCTGATGCCTGGTCTGTGAGAATCCTGCCTAGCAACAACATGCTTCTAAACTTCAAGAGATGAAGACTAGCCAAAAACATTTCCCACCAACAGCAAAATAAGAAAGCCCATCAACTAAATACAGGCAATGACCAATTTACAAGCATCCAATTGACATGCAACTGCGCAGATGTGACTTTTAAATAATGGCAAAAGCAGCCCTGAAATGCCGAGAAAGGGCAAAAATGGCCCGAAAACAGTGGCTAGCAAGGGTGCCAACTCCAATAAAATAGGAGGGGCAGGTAAGCTCCACCCCACATAATCAATCACAAGACAGGATGAATGCACAATGAATAGTGATGCCCATCAACTTGGGGGGGGCACCAAATATTTTATGGGGGGGTGAAGGGAGTTCAGTCCCTAGAAGTTGGCTTCAATCCCACAAGCTTTGCAAGTGCAATCCCAGGAGCCCTTGCCCCAACCGTTGAGGCCTGTGGAGAATTGTTTGAGCAAGGAGGTTTGGAAAGAGTGATTGTGGTGGAGTCTGGCAGAGTTTGGCATCTGATAAGTGCTGCTGGCTTTTTCAAGGGTTTTCAGAAGTTTAGAGGGTGTTTGCAGGCTTTTCCAATGATGTTTAAAATATACATGATTTCATGTAAAAGCATGTTGTTTTGGAACATAAATTGGGAATTGCCTGTATCTTTTTGAAAATTAATTTTATTGGGGGGAAAATTACATTGAATATATCACACTTTTTCAGAGGTAAAAGCTCATACTAGACATTGCCCTTAGCCTTAAAAAACAAAAACAAAACATTTTCCAGAACACATACAATAGAAATGGAGAAGCCTTTCCTAGCCGAGCAAACTCTCTGGAAGAAAACACACAGGAATGGTCAACATGCCAGACTCTCATCAAGTATTTAACTGGTTCAAAACAATCTTTTTCTTATACTTTCTACCCCAAATTCAGCATGGAGTATTCTCAAACTTAGCTCTCCTGTGCTACAAAGGTTCAGATCAGTTTATTGAACCATTTCCCATTCATATGCCATAGAATGTACTCCCTACCTCCCCATTTTTCATTTAGGAATTGTGGGGTGCAATTCAGCCAACTCACCCTTATAAACATTGTGGCAATATAACTTTAGGTCTGTGAGACACATAGAAATGTAGATGGCTAGGGCTTAAACTCCAAAGATAGCAAGTGGTAGTAATCAGAAAACAAACAAACTTCTGGTGCTTTTGAAAAGGTTTAATGTTTCTTCTCCTACCAGATATAATGAGCAAAAGCATCTATTGCACCAACTTCATCAACAAGAATGCAAGCCGGACAAGAGCACAAATATTCTTATTCATTCGATGCAGCTCGTGCAGGAAAACATCCTCATTAATTGTGCCTAATTTTGATTTATCAGCATTTATTTAGTTGTTAAAGCAGTGGCATACCTGCAAAAACAAAAATTCAACAGAACGCTAAAGTAACATGGGCATCTTTGCTAGAAATCTCTGGTCGCTTCACTGTCTGCTGTGCATAAGGGGCATCCTTTTGAACCCAATGTCAAATATTCACAAGAAGAGTCTTGTTAGGTGGCTCTGGCCAACAGGACTAGCATCCCTGCCAAATAATTCTTCATGCATCTCTCTGAAGATTTCAGCTACATCTCCTTCCCCCAAGGAAGTATAGTCAGAATGCCTATCGTGAAGTATGAGCTAACTGCCTAGGGAGACAGAGAGTCAGGGGAATGTTAGTGGATGGGCTGCAGTGCCCCTCTCCTAGACCTAGAGTTGGAGCAGAGTTACAATCCAATGCACATTTTCACAGGGTTAACTCCTTGTTCTCTTTGAATGGCAATGGCACCCACCTGAGAGATGCCAGAGCCCACCTGAGAGGTGCTCAAACTGAGTTCTACCAAGTTCTGGCCTGCTTCCAAGTAAGTATATAGAGGAACCTGAGACCTCCATGTATAGGGCGGCATGTAAATTCAATTAAAATAACAATAATAATGGAACAGGCTACAGATATCACTGACCATCTAACCCTTTTAAGCCCTAAACTATACATAGGTAAAGGTAAAGGTACCCCTGCCCGTTCGGGCCAGTCTTGCCAGACTCTAGAGTTGTGTGCTCATCTCACTCTATAGGCCAGGAGCCAGCGCTGTCCACAGACATTTCCGGGTCACGTGGCCAGCGTGACAAGCTGCATCTGGCGAGCCAGCACAGCACACGGAACGCCGTTTACCTTCCCGCTGGTAAGCGGTCCCTATTTATCTACTTGCACCCGGAGGTGCTTTCGAACTGCTAGGTTGGCAGGCGCTGGGACCGAACGACGGGAGCGCACCCCGCCGCGGGGATTCGAACCGCCGACCATGCGATCGGCAAGTCCTAGGTGCTGAGGCTTTAACCCACAGCGCCACCCGTGTCCCTATGAACTATACATAAGGCAGTGCCAAAAAGTTGCAAGATATTGTGCAAATTTTGGGGTTCTGTAGATGTCTTCACTTGGACAGATTATAAGAAAGAAAGAGGGTACAAGAAGAATTACCGACGAAAGAAAAATGGTGGACGAAATTAATGGACTATGCAGAATTAGATAAATTAATAGGAAGGATTCAAAACCTGCGGGACCAGAGATTCTTAGAAGACTGGAGTAAAAATATGAACTATTTAAAAGCAATTGTAATGAACAGATTACGCTAGTAGGACTACAAGAAGTTCTGTAATGAGGACTATTTGAAATATTGCAAGAAAGATTATGAAGAGAATTTTTAGTTAATGATAATTAAGAGAAATTAAGAAATGCAGAATAAGTGATAAAGAACGGAAAATCATCAGAGGTTTTTGACGGAAGTTTAAAATATTGTATCAGATAAGAAGTTATGTTAAATGATTGTTGGAAACGATATGTAAATAAAAATAAAAATGTAGAAAGGAAGGAAGGAAGGAAGAAGAGAGAGGGTAGGAAGAAAGCTCAGGCATGTTGAGCCATGGAGTCTGCATGTAATCGCAGTCTTCAGCTGGAATGTGGAAGGAGGTAGCAGACATTGAGATGAGGGATTGCTAAGAGCTCTGCAGCTTTTACATTGCTTCCATGGCTTCTGGGAAGAAGGGGCATTGCAATGGTTTACTCCATGTACAGTGGTACCTCGCAAGACGAATGCCTCGCAAGATGAAAAACTCGCAAGACAAAAGAGTTTTGTTTTGTTTTTTAGTTGCTTCGCAAGACAAATTTCCCTATGGGCTTGCTTTGCAAGACGAAAACGTCTTGCGCCTTTTTCTTAAAACTGTCAATGCATTCCTATGGGAAACCATCAATGCATTTCCTATGGGAAACCGTGCTTCGCAAGACGAAAAATTCACAAGACGAAAAAACTCGCAGAACGAATTAATTTCGTCTTGCGAGGCACCACTGTATTTGGAAATATAAAATCCAGGTGTTACCCAGATCTTTGTTTATCTTTCGGCTAAATGTGCAGGTTCCTTAGTAGGCAGAAGAATAAAGAGGAATCAGGCCATTTTTGAATTAGAAATTCTAAGGATCTCAAGCAAAGACATTTGTCCCTGCTCACTTTTATCAACAGTTGTATTATATTGATCATGCTGACTGACTGACTGACTGACTGACTGACTGAAGGTATACCTTAATTTCCTAAGCTTGCAAGCGGTGTACATAAACATTATAGAAAGTGTGCAATGAAGACAATGAACAGAAAAGTTCCCAAAAATAGCTGCTGAAAAAGAATGGTCTTTGTCAGGTACCTGAAGTTCAGTGGAGAAGTGGCCTGTCTAATCTCAGCTGGGAGGGAGGGTTACGGACTTGGAAATATGTTTATATAACTATATTATGCATGTTAAGGAGTGGACCCTTGAATGGTTGGCAGCATACAGAGAGAAACAGAAGGATTTTTGCACCCATCTCTACTCAAAGAAGTTATGAGAGAGTAGAGACCATTGCCCTCTCATTCCAGCACCAAGACATGACTCATTTTATGAAACTGCATCGCACCCGTGCTGCTATCTTGTCACCCTGCAAAGTGGGCAAAAAGAAGGTGAGTTCAAAATGCCATACATAACAATTATATTTTGGATTTCCGATTTGACAATGACAATCTTATGAGAGAGAATGAGATGCTTCCTTTGTAACATGTTCACGTGGCATTGATGGAGACCACGTGCACAGGAGATGGATAGGACCCTTCATAATTGTATAAAAGAAGAAATTTCACCAGATTCAGCTTGCTTTGCAGGATATGCTGACATCCCTCTTGTACAGGAGCCTTGTGTTCCTTAACATCTGGTAACACAATAGATATTCCTTACCCCCAAATAATTAAGCAGGTATTTTGTGTGTGTGTGTGTGTGTGTGTGTGTGTGTGTGTGTGTGTGTGTGTAAAGAGTGGTCAGGATTTACCTCTTCTTAAAGCCACTCTGTCAGATGTGAAACTCTTGTCTTCTAATTCTAGATGTGTGGTTTACACAGTGGTGAGATTTATTTATTTATTTTGGGGGGAGGGTGCCAGGTGAAACCTGATAATTCACCCAGTTCTAAGGATTTTAAATTGTGTTTTAAACCTGGGTTTTTATTTGCTGCCTTTGGTTGATTTTATTTATCACATATTATATGTTTAACAGTGTTTACTTTTTAAACCAGCCAGGGAATATTTATCTTTGGGCGGTTATATGCATTTAATTAGTTAATAAAACAATTTGTATATGAACAGAGGCATTCTCGCTCTGTTCTCGTTCTAGGGCTCAGCCCTGACATGGAAAAAAATGCCTTGGAGAAAATTTATACAACACAAATTAATTACTCATTTTGGCAGATGCAAAAGTATTAGTGCATCCTCATGGTTTCATTCTAACATGGCCAAAATTGTAGGAATTCAGAGTTATGTCTCCCAGAGTGGTCATCTTTTGTACACGTAACACTTACGTACCAAAGACATTTATTTAGGTAGAAAAATGGTCACAACCACCCAGCAATAGGAAATATTATATATGTATAAGAGGTTTGACATATATTTGCTGTGGGAGCCATAACTTGGGCTTTGCTAACTTTTCAGCATGTAAAATCTCATCCATAATGTTCCATTTACATGGTTTTAATCACTAGTTCCTCGTGGCATTTCTTGGAAAGAATTTGTTAACTTGCTTTAATGGTTTCAGTACAAAACATGGTCTAGACGTGTACATGTACCAGTGGAATTAAATCATCAATAATCACTATCTAAAATGAATTACATTCCAAAAAGTGCAGGCTAATGATTTATCTTTTCTTTGCGGAGCTGATCTCTATCAGATTGATTTATGTAGCAGCCAATCATGTTTCAGTAAACTGCAGCATGCACATGCATCTTAAAGTGACGATAAGCTGTGACGGACTATTTATTTGTATACCACCAGCTCCCCCAAAATCCAGCCTAATAGCACTCATGTCTGCAAAACACTTTCTGAAACGCTAATGAATGCTATCTTTTACTTCCTGTGTGAAATACGTGGACAACCTGCTCTGATGATATGAATACACCATTTAATCGAGGGGAGGGGGTGCCTTTTTTGTTCTATGACAGTCAGTATTCAACCTTAGCTTTCTTTTCATGTTTACATTTATCTGCTTTGATAAAAGGTACTCCCTCTCTCTCGCTTTTGTACATTTTACGTTATTTACTTTGATGGTAGATGCTTTTGTGGGTTGCTGGAGTGATTGACAGCCTCATGCTGTTCTGTTTAATTGTCTTTTCTATTATGCAAGATGCAGTGTTTAAGAGACACCAGTTCAGAAATAAATGTGAAGTATGTATGTACATCGAAGAGGCTTAATTTCATCTCCAGCTACAGCAGTTGCTGTACTTATTTGAATTTTCTTTTGCTGTGTGTTCAGTTAAAATATCTGCTCGTTGCCTTTATCTCTCTCCCTATGTTAAGAAGGTCTTGGGTACTTAACATTTTTTAAATAAAAAAAACCCCACAAGGTTCTGTGCAGTGCTTCTCCTTCTGCTGAAACACCGGCCTTTCTCTAAAACGATGGTTATTATTTGGCTGGATTTGAGGCTTAAACAACAATTTTAAAAGTTTCCTTCTCTCTTAAATGCTAATTGGATTTATTGTGCATTTCTTCCTTCTCTTTCTTGTGCTTCAGCTCAAATGCTTTATTTTATTACTCTTGGCGAAGCCAAATGAGACTTGCATTATTGTGCTACAAGGAGTTAGTAGTAGCAAAGCCAGAGCGTATTAGTCGGTTTGACTGGAGTTTGTTTGAAAAGAGTCACTTGGATGAGCCAGCTCCAGGGGGCTGGAGTTTTATTGACAAATTCACTCACCTCACATTGTTTTTGCTGATTCATGTGCTTCCAAAAACTATGGCCCTCTGCCATAAGTAATTGATCACATCTACATATTTTATTTTCCAGTAACAAGATAAGAGTGATTTCCCACACTTTCAGGCACTGGAGCTTCTCTGTCTCACTCTCCTCATCAGAGCAGAGTTCCCCATCAATTGTGTATCATTCATTTATTATAATTATTTATATCCTGCCTTTCAGGATCTGAATCTTTGCCATGCAAATATTTTTTTAAAAAATATGTAAATAGAATGACAAAAAAAAAATCAAACTGTAGCAAGTCATCAGGTTCCTTCCCAAAAGGCAATCACTAGTGCAGGGTTAGCAGATGGTCCACTTGTGATATGGTTTTTGCCTCCCTCTCTGCTAACATGCCATGTAATGTATACCGTACTTTTCTGTGTATAAGACGTCCCCATGTATAAGATGTTCCCTATTTTGGGGGTCTGAAATTTAAGAAAATGGGGGGAGATGGCACAAAGATGTAGAGCTTTTGGGGGGGGGATTACCAAGGGTTGTTGAGCTTTGGGGGGGGGGGATGCCGCAAATCGCTCACCCACGTGTGTTGCACAATCAGCCTTCTGTCTCTCCCCTCACAGGCAGAAGCTGCCAATCGCCCGCCCAATCGCAGGATCAGCCAATCAATACCAGCCATTAACGCAGCAACCAATAACACGCACAATAGCTGCTAACCAATCAAACGTCCACACTATGCACTACCCATGTATAAGATGACCCCCACTTTTTAGCATGATTTTAAAGGGGGGAAACTAGTCTTATACACAGAAAAGTACGGTACAGTGGTACCCCGCAAGACGAATGCCTCGCAAGACGGAAAACCCGCTAGACGAAAGGGTTTTCCGTTTTTCAATGCACTTCGCAGGACGAATTTCCCTATGGGCTTGCTTCGCAAGACGAAAATGTCTTGCGAGTCTTGAGATTTTTTTCCGCTCCCCACCCGCTTTTTCTAAGCCGCTAAACCACTAATAGCCTTTTAGCAGCTAATCCGCTAATCCCTTAAGCCTTTAATAGCCACTAATAGCCGCTAAACCGCTAATAGCGCTAATCCGCTAAGCCGCTAATAGGGTTGCTTCGCAAGACGAAAAAACCGCTAGATGAAGAGACTCGCAGAACGAATTAATTTTGTCTTGCGAGGCACCACTGTATTTGTTTTCTAACTAGGAACGCCAAAAGATACACAATCATGTGACCATTTCTCAGCCAGTGAAACGGAGACCGTCATAATGTCTTGCGTTACTGCACACAAGATGGTTGTCACACATTAAGGCCCCACCAAATCAAACTGTTTTCTTCATGCCACTCTAGGCCACCCAAATGGATACGGAACCTGTGGTGATGTGAAAAAACTGCCTATTTCTAACATAAAAACCACTTTAAAATGGCCTCCACATGGTAAATTTTCCACATGCAGTAGCTCATATTACTTTGAGTTAACTGATTTCATGTCTTTCCCCTCATCAACACTCACGTTTCATAGTCCGAATATACTGTAACTGCATTGTCAGCTAGTCACAAAATCATATTCAAGTTAGTAGAGAGAAAAAGGCAAGCCAGAAAACTCACCTAAGCAACCAGTGATACATTGTCCCACAGGAAGCATGGTTTGCACTCGACTGCAGAGCAAATAATTCTTGATTATTCAAGAAACTGGACCAGTATACACAATACAGGCAAAAGTTTTAAACAGAATCAGTATCAACTATCTGGTAGGCAGCAAAATTTGCCTTGGCCTATGATGGTCAGTTAATTCCAATGCATTTGAAATCCCATTAGCTGTCAAGAGAAATTTGTTTGGGCACAAGTTGATGGCACCAAATTGTCTACCTTTTCTGGAACCCCCAGAGAGATGAGGAGGAAATCCATGCAAAGTTTGCAAAATATCTAATTGTGATTAGCATTCGCTTTAACAGAGTAAGAATGTCAAGTGTCAAACCCCACTTCAAACCTGTGCTTCATTTGGAATCAAAATGGATTGCTTGATATTTATTCCTTTTCACTCAATAGCTGAGAGAGGAAAATGATGCACCTGTTAAATTAATGCATTTTATTGTGCATGACAGCAGTTCATTTGCACAGTAAATAAGTTAAAATCGGAATCTCCTGTAATCCACCATTCAAGCCGTCTGACGGTGGAACTTCCCTAATCAAATCCATCTACATGATATTGTAAACTACATTACGGAATATTATTAGCTTGTAAAATGAAATTGCTGCAATGTTATGTCCTATATGTTGAAGCAGTAACAAATTTACCTGCAATAGATGTACTAATGGATATATTGCACTGAAATAAATATGACTTGAGAATACCAATTGGAAACTGAAGTTTACACACACACACACACACACACACAGAGAGAGAGAGAGAGAGAGAGAGAGAGAGAGAGAGAGAGTTTATGAGGGTGAATTAGCTAATGGCAAAACCAGAAAATTTTGCTATAGAATTTTTTTTCTGCTAAGGAAGAATGGTAGTCTTTTCATAAAATAAAACAGTAATTTGTAACAGAGCAGAGCTTGTGTGTAAAACAGAAGCTCTTTGTATTTAGCTGTCATTTGCTTGTATATAGAAAAAGCATTTTGCAACAGAAAAGGTCCCAGGGCATAGTCTAAAGGTGCAGATAGATAGGTTTGGGCCTGGTCAGTGCCTGATGGGTGAATTCTTGTGAACCACGGGTGCTGGAGGAAAAGTGGAATCTAAATGTTAGGAATAAAAAAAGAATAAGTGTAGATAGATGATAGACAGAGAGAGAGATAGTTTCATCTTCAGCCAACCAACCATCATTTTCTTAAAATAACATTTATGGTACCTTAACAGCGGTACCTTGGTTCTTAAACTTAATCCGTTCTGGAAGTCCATTGCAAAACCAAAGCGTTCCAAAACCAAGGCACACTTTCCCATAGAAAGTAATGCAAAATGGATTAATCTGTTGCAGACTTTTAAAAACAACCCCTAAAACAGCAATTTAACATGAATTTTACTATCTAACGAGACCATTGATCCATAAAATGAAAGCAATAAAACAATGTACTGCAGGCACACCATCAATCAATCAGTAGCTGAACTGGGTTCCACACAGTCACAAAAACAAAAACAAAAATAAGCTGCAAAAACAAAAATGCAAAATAAATAGCAAAAACAGACAGACTTCAGCGTAACACTCAAAACAGAAATATGGCACTCAAATCAGAAGCATAACACTCAAGTCTGAGCACATTCAGCTTCCAAAAAAAGTTTGCAAACCAGAAAACTTACTTCCCAGTTTGCAGTGTTTGGGTTCCAAGTTGTTTGAGTACCAAGGCGTTTGAGAATCAAGGTACCACTACACCAGAGTTTTATATCACACATTCAAATATATTGGTTTTATTTTGTTTTTTTACTATGATTGTCTCTGTGATTACTGCAAAACAGACATTTCTGGTGTACTGATCTGAGTGTTGGACTAGCCCTGGGTTCAAATTCCCATCCAGCCATGAAGCTCACTGTGTGACCTTTAGGTCAGGCACTTAGGATCAAATGGGAGAACGGCCCGTGCTGCCCTGAACTCCTTGGAACACTGGTGAGATATAATCAAAGCCACTATTATTAACTGTCTGCATATTGCTTGTTGGAGACTGAAGCCCATCATCACCTCATGAGTTCATAGCTGATCTGAGCGATCCCTGGTTCATGATTCACTGTCTGGTTAGTCCTACCACTAAACTGTGACTCCCTGCCTCCATGTTAAATATTAATGCTGAAAGTGAGCAAAGTCCTTCTAGAAACAATGAGATTTTACCAGCTAAGACTAAAGACAGGTGCTTCTGCTAAGGATCAACACGAGAGAGACTTTTCAAGTGGCTCCCTTTCCCAAGTTTCTGTCTCTGATTTTGAAACATATCAGTTGCCAGCACACCAGGAAGAAAAAAATGTGGATACATAGGTTGTATTTATTATATATAACTTGAGGATCTGCAAAACAAATTAACTAGTCAAATTCAACCCATGTAACCAAATCAACTTCATCAAATGATGGGGATAATTTCATTAATAGATGGGGTGTTCATTAACAGATGGGGATAATGTCTACTCCCGTTACCTGAGCAAGTAGAGCCTAGGACTTGTTGATCAGAAGGTCAGCAGTTCGAATCCCCGCAACGGGGTGAGCCCCCGTTGCTCAGTCCCAGCTCCTGCCCACCTAGCAGTTCAAAAGCACGTCAAAGTGCAAGTAGATAAATAGGTACCGCTCCGGCGGGAAGGTAAACGGCGTTTCTGTGCACTGCTCTGGTTCGCCAGAAGCGGCTTAGTCATGCTGGCCACATGACCCGGAAGCTGTCTGTGGACAAACGTCGGCTCCCTCGGCCAATAAAGCGAGATGAGCGCTGCAACCCCAGAGTTGGCCACGACTGGACCTAATGGTCAGGGGTTCCTTTACCTTTACCTTACTGTGTTTCCTAAGATCCCTCCCTCCCCACTCCATAGGGGTGTCCCCCAACATAGGTGTCCCCCAACAGGCACACCGTGGCCCCATTGGCCAACATTCACCCAGTGACTAAGGGATGCACACAACCCAACACATCAGTTATGACCAAGCCATGGAGGTCACAAACTACTGAATAATAATTCATCATCATCATCATGCTATTTATATGCCGCCCATCTGACTGGGTTGCCCCAGCCACTCTGGGCAGCTTCCAACAAATTAAAACACAGTAAAGGCATCAAAAATTAAAAACTTGTAGTTTGTAGTGCAAATGTTGAACACCTGAAAGCTGGGAGGACAAGATGCAAGCAGAGGACAATGCCTGTCCAGTGAACCATAGGCAAGTTGAGTCCAGTGGTCACTGAAAGCTTGGGGAAAGATGAGATTGAAAGGAGGGTGTGAAAGGGTAAGACAAATTAAGAGGCATAGTGTGTTTGGCTGGATGGAGAAGCAACTATAATAAATTTGTGAAAACAATACATGTATGAGATCCACAGACGTAATATTCTTGCCCAGTCTCATGACTGGTGTGGCTGCTTTATTTGCTGTATTCGTCATCACGTCTTGACACGGGGTATTGACTCTGCATTTACAATCAATATTTTTCTCCTCTGTACCATTTTGTATCCACCATAGCTAATAAGCAGTTGAGTATACTCCAGAATCCAATGGGTGGCACAGACATCAGTATCAATAGAAGGTTATCAAAATAAGGCTGCATTTATACAGTGACTAAAACTGGCGGAAATTCAATAAGTCCTTGGTAGTGTAATCTCCCTCACTTCTTTGTCACTTAATAGCCTTTTAATTAAGGAATCTTATGATGATAACATGGAAGTGGGTGGACTAAATACACTTCTTTGCACAGGCTGTTATTGCTCTAAGATGAACATTAAAGCAGACTTTTCCTTGAGCATTTCAGCCCAGTTCACAACCCAGGCAGTTTAATGTTTTTCTTAAAGCTCTTTTTGAAAATCATTTTTCAATACTAAATATTTTTGTTTAAGTGGGTTGGAGATGAAGCTGTTTGAGATAATGAAGATCTGTAATTTTATGACTAAGAAGTGTTCAACATTATTTCAAGGAGAAAGGAATGAGATTCTCTCTTTGTGAGAAGAGATGGAATGATTTAACCAAGATTCTGTTGTTTTTCCTTATTGGGAAACAATAGAAGGTGAATACACATGTTCATTTTCCGGTTTCTGTCAGGAACATGAGCATTCATGTGCTTTGAAATTTGCCCTCAAGGTATCCCACAGAGGAATACACAGAATACAGAGAAAGTCTGTAAAAGCTATTTTCTGACACCAGTCCCCTTGTAGTGTTGTATCCAGGTCTTAATAATGTAATGAAAACCAAATTTGTCAAACTTTGGTGAGGTGGTAGTAATAAGAAGGGGCCTGCAATTTCAGTCACTTTAGGTTATCTGTACATTGGATATAAACAATCACATCAACCATGTAACTTTGGCTTTATGTTGTCCTGTTTCTGCTCTCTTAAGAAAATATTTCTGCAAAGAGTTTATGTTCAGAAGTGCTAAAATATTTATTCATAAAACTCTGATAGCATTTTTAAAAACCAGGATGTGCGAAAGCTTCTCTGTTATTTTCACACATATACCTGCAATATCAAAGAGCAAAGCTGCATGTTCCTCAAGACATGTATCCACAGGTGTAGATGTGCCATTTTTGCTAAGCTAAGGCAAAAGTTTCCAATTTGCTATTTCATCTGTTGGTTTGCATATTAGTTAAGGTCTCATTTATGCAAACAACTCATTTGCGCACCATTCCCTATTTAAAGTGCTGACCATCTTGCTAAGGCTTAAGTTCTCTATTCAAATCCTGACTGTTACTCCTTATTATAAGTTCTCAGCCTGCTGACCTGTTTGCTATTGCACCGAGAACTGAATATTACTCAGTAATTCAGGCTTAATTGCAAAATTTTATTCCTTCCTTCTGTAACTGTTCAGAAACCTGCTGCTATGTCAGGCACATTTATCTACAGACTGCAGCTGCAAATATGTGATTCCCATTCACAAAAATGAGAAGTATTGATAGTCATTGCATCCCTGTCTCTTTTTGCCCAACTATTAGAAGAAGAGTTTGGATTTGATATCCCACTTTATCACTACCCGAAGGAGTCTCAAAGCGGCTAACATTCTCCTTTCCCTTCCTCCCCCACAGGTGAGTGGGGATGAGAGACTTCAGAGAAGTGTGACTAGTCCAAGGTTACCCAGCAGCTGCATGTGGAGGAGCGGAGACGCGAACCCGGTTCACCAGATTACGAGTCGACCGCTCTTAACCACTACACCACACTGGCTCTATTAGTTCCAGGCTTTGTTCATATATCTTTATAGCCTTGTTAAAAAATAGCTAGTTTCTCATTTTTAGAATCAGTTGGAAAGGTAATAGCAAAACATTAAGGGAACTTGCAATGTAAAAGCACAATGTATGTTCAGTGTGATTACTTAATACATTTTGTAGAGGAGAAGAAAAAAGGACACAATAAGTAAAATTCTGAGTAGGTGACTATTAAAGAATTGAGCACTGCATTTACAGCTCCCTTTAGTGTTAATGGAGCTTACATTCCCAAAGACCCATTCATGCACTAATATGGAAATAAAACACGTTCATTTTCACTCCTCCAAAGTAATAAATGTATTTCTAAAAAAATTATGTGGAAGTAACAAAAGTTTATCCAAGAAGTATTTAATATAATACACTTTACAAATATACAATATATGAAAAGTTTTGTCGTTCCAGTCCTCTATGTTATGCCTAACTTAAGAGCACTATGCTTTGCTGGTTTGTGTTTGTTTGTTTGTTTGTTCATTTTTTAAGTAACAGATACCCAAAAGAGAGAGAGAGAGAGAGAGAGAGAGAGAGAGAGAAATCTGACAGTTAACTCCCTAGATTAGATAGGAAAAGGAAATTAAAACTAGGATGCTACACTGCCTAAAATGCTAACAAAGAGAGAACAAAATGGATAACAGGAAGGGAACAGACCCAATATAAACAGTCACAAAGGGTATTGTTGGCAGGATGTCAGATAGGGCTGGAGGAGGATAGAAATGATAAATTCTTGAGGAAAAGATGCTATAAATGAAGGGCGGGGAAGGATGAAGGAAGAACTGTAAAGCATGCATGCCTCTAGAAATCAGATGGGAAATAATCTTTCACACCCAGAAATAAAAGTCCTTCCATAGTACCATGCCCCCTGAAGTGGACCAAAAGAGCCATACTGTCAAGTGGCAGACCATAATGTACAGTGGTACCTCGGGTTACATACGCTTCAGGTTACAGACTCCGCTAACCCAGAAATAGTACCTCGGGTTAAGAACTTTGCTTCAGGATGAGAACAGAAAACCTGCTCCGGCGGTGCGGCAGCAGCAGGAGACCCCATTAGCTAAAATGGTGCTTCAGGTTAAGAACGGACCTCTGGAACGAATTAAGTACTTAACCCGAGGTACCACTGTATTGTGTACATGCTGAAGTTACTAGCTAAAACTGGAGGCAGGGAAATAGACCTTGTTTCAAATCTTATATCATCCACAAACTCAACAGGGGTGGGTATCTGGCCCACCCTCCATTGGCCATTTATGAGAGGTAGGACTCCCCACCTGTCAATCATTTGATGTCATTTTGACATCAAATAGTGACTTCAAGTGCCAATCAGCTGATTGGTGCTAACAGAAAATCCATTTGAAGGCATGCTATCAGCACCAATCAACTGATTGTTGCAGAGGGCACACCTTCAATGGAGTTTGGTATAGATACCAGTCTGCTGATCAATGTGGGCAGTGAGCCCAGCTTTGTCTGCTTGCAGGTGCAGTTTAAATTCTTGCAAATCCAAACTGTGCCTGCAAACATACTAGCTCTCTGAGTAGTAATCAGCCGATCAGCGCTGTAACTGCATCCCATTTGCTATAGATAAATCAGAATCACTTTAAGTTCCCAACTTGTTACTTTGCAGCCACATCTTTAGCTGCCCCACTCCTAATGTCACATAAGATATTACATTGGGTTTCCTAGGCCAAATTAGCACCTTGGTTGGATATAATTAGGCCTGAAAGCTACAGGTTTCCCCAGCACTGCACTCCAGTATCAAGATGCTTAGCAAGGTTTTAGGTATGTGATTTCTTGATATTAAATGCCTGTGATTTCAAGGAAAGAAAGCTTAGCTGCAAATGCACCCTTTTCTTTGTGCCCTTGGATGGGAGCTGTCCATTGCGGATAGGAGTGGGCGGGAACTCCAAACTTACTGTTACCAACACTGCCTCAAACAGATGAGTAAGAGAGAGAAATCTATAGAGAACTGCTGAATGCTCAGTCATACACATTAATATGTGGTCCCTTTTCATCACTTTTCAAAAAGCGGTGCTAAAGCTCCAGCCATCTATCAATTTTCCCCCTCCTTGAATTACTGATATGCATTAACCGCTATTAAGAATGGATTTCCTATGATTCCTAAAGAGCCTGTTACAGCTTAATCTGAGAGTTAATCAAACATGAAATTAACCATGGTCACTGGCAATATTAATGCACTCCAGACTGTCATTGGAACCTGACCCTGCTGTATACCAGCTGCAAAGGAGTGGTCAATGAATCCTTTAGCAAGCACAGAGAGCATGATCTAGAGCAGGACTGTCAAACCCATGGTACTGGGGTCAGTTGCAGCGCACCAGTTAGAGGCTGCAGTGCACCAGTTCTGGATAAACATCTGTATTTTTTTGCACCCTGCCTGGAGTAACTATAATAGGGAGGGTGATCCACCCTGTTTTATTTGTGGCTCGTGATCTCGGCAGGCTCCGTCTAGTGGATAGAAAACTGCATTGGGTTCCACATGCTACCCATTTCTCATTCTGCTCTTGCTAAGTCTGCAAAACATGGGAAGTTGGCACTGTTCTGGTCCTGGATTTCCTATACCAAGACTAAATGACCTAGAAGACCCCACCTCCAACGCGACAATTCTATACGCAAGAACGTATAGTGCTACTGTTCTGGGGGAAGTGCTGTTGTAGCAATGTAATAATGAAGGAATCCTACACACACCTTAAAAACCCCAGCCCTGCCCCT
The DNA here is from genome assembly GCF_965153285.1 of Podarcis tiliguerta. Lineage (NCBI taxonomy): Eukaryota > Metazoa > Chordata > Lepidosauria > Squamata > Lacertidae > Podarcis > Podarcis tiliguerta. Next base: position 28,608,061 of record NC_139544.1, on the reverse strand, counting down.
TTATCAGACAAATAGCTAGAGACTACACTACAGAGGGGGGGGGGCACAGCACAAACTGCAAAGAGGAAGGTGTTAGAGGAGGAGCAAGCTTATAAAGCTGGACTCCTGCCCCTTCCTGACTGGTCCCTCCAGCCCCATGTAATCCCTTTCCTTTGAGAGCAAACCTCCTGAGCCTTTTTTTTTTTAAAGGAGGGGGTGAGGGCAAACAGAAACCCCATACTTAGAAGAGCGGCACAACATCCTCTCAAAATCTGCTACCTGATCCTATTTTAACTGGAGTTGTCAGGGATTGAACCAGGGATTTTCTGCATGCAGAGCAAGTGATCACCCCACCCCATGTCTTTGAAGACAGCACAACATACCACAGGTCTAGGTAGTAAATGCAAAATAAGTGAAGCCTCTTTCAGTCTCTTTTGTTCTTTGCTTACTGCTCAGTCTTTCTCAAAAATTAAGAGCAAAGAGCCGCAATCTCTTTGTTTGTGACAGTGGCTTGTGCCGTTGAACTTGGGGTGACGTTTGAGGCCTCCGAAAGCTCTTGTAATGTAGGCAACAAACAATGCTTGTGACATATGATTTACATTTAGATTAACATATATACATGTGTCTTGGGATATAGTTCCCCCACCTACATATTTCTTTACAACTTGTAAGTAAGGTCTTGTGGCAGGAAGGAATTTAAAGTGCAAATGCATGTACGTACTATGGCTAATTTCTGCACCATACGAAATCCCTCGTGTGTGAGAATCTGCTGCTGACTGGGGCTTTAATACAAATGTACAGGTGAGCATAAAGAAGGTTAGATAAGACTGAAGCTGTAGAAGCAAATGCAGTCCAGGTATTTAGAAGATCAGAGAGTAGCTCATGCTGTGTTGTAATATCTCTCTGACTTTTTAGTGGATCCTACAGACTGTTATATGACAGATTAGCTTCCCACCAAATCATATTAATAGCTTCTTAATCAAGGTATATTGGCTCTCAGCTTAAGACTAAAGAGAACTCTTTTAACAATGTGGCATTTTCAGGAGTGTCTGGATCATGAGGGGAGGGAGTGTGTGCACGCACAAATCTAAGGAGTCAGTCACTTTTATAAAAACAAGCAAGGAATATTTTGCACTCCCCTCATCCCCATTCTCCTCCCTTCCACGCTCCAGCCTCCCTGAAATGAAAGTCTAATCAGTGAGAATCAGCATACTAAGTACTTTCATTTCAGAGTGTAATGCAACATTTAAATGTGAGAAGGGTTTTTATTTAAATGAAGTTCAGATGCCAATTCAGAAACAATTCAATCCTGCTTTTGTTCTTAATTGCTCCGTGAGAATTGTATTACTAGTTGGTTCTTTATATCACACAATTCGCTCCCGTTGTCGTGTGCAAAGCAGGGTACAGCAATTCTTTTTAAGTGGTGCTGTCAAGAAATCAGCACTATATACCCGCTGATGTCTTCACCTTCATTGATTTTTCTAGATAGAGTCCAGACAGTTTTCCCATGGTTCTGTGGGATTGTTCTGCACCTCAAAAGCAAGGTGAAATCTGATTTCAGCTAAGATAAGGAAGCCCACAGGAAGAAGGGAAATGATTCCTGTACTCTTATGCAGCAGCCTAGACAAAGAAGAGAATTGTCAGAAGGGCTACAGAACTTTTCTTGGGTGGAGCAGAATAATTAAACAATGCCATAGACAGCATCTTAAAAAGCAGAGACATCACCTTGCCAACAAAGGTCCGTATAGTTAAAGCCATGGTTTTCCCGGTAGTGATGTATGGAAGTGAGAGCTGGACCATAAAGAAGCCTGATCGCCAAAGAATTGATGCTTTTGAATTATGGTGCTGGATGAGACTCTTGAGAGTCCCATGGACTGCAAGAAGATCAAACCTATCCATTCTGAAGGAAATCAGCCCTGAGTGCTCACTGGAAGGACAGATCCTGAAGCTGAGGCTCCAATACTTTGGCCAGCTCATGAGAAGAGAAGACTGCCTGGAAAAGACCCTGATGTTGGGAAAGATGGAGGGCACAAGGAGAAGGGGACGACAGAGGACGAGATGGTTGGATAGTGTTCTCGAAGCTACCAGCATGAGTTTGACCAAACTGCGGGTGGCAGTGGAAGACAGGAGTGCCTGGCGTGCTCTGGTCCAGGGGGTCATGAAGAGTCGGACACGACTAAATGACTAAACAACAACAACAAGCAGTGGTTGAAAGAGGTGAGTTGGCACAGCAATGCGGGAGTGACAAAGAAGCTATAACTATAGCCATGTTCAGGCATTCACCTGAACACAAGATGTGTTAAAACAGTAGAGGCAGGGGTGAGCCCACAAACCTGGCCCCCAACATTGACAGGTAGCTGTGATCATAGAATGATAAAGTTGGAAGGGACCATGAGGGTCATCTAGTCCAACCCCCTGCAATGCAGGAATCTTTTGCCCAATGTGGGGTTCAAACCCACGACCCTGAGATTAAGAGTCTCACGCTCTACCAACTGAGCTATTTCAGGATTGCCTACTACAGGAAGAACGTCTATGAAAGTTCAACCTCTCCAACACACTGGGCAAATTTGAGAATTTATTGTATGACATTTCTCCCTTTGCCATTGTTGGATGAAGATTCAGCTGCCAAAGCCATGAACTTCAGCACATGGTATTTGGGAGGGGGCTCCTTTTCCTTTGCCTCTGGCAGCAAAATGTCTTGAGTCTGTCCTACCCCCCATCCTGTAGTAGAAGAGGCTTGGGACAGGCAGTCTGAGACAGATTATGGGTGCATGAAGACTACGGCTGTATACACACTATTTCTTTAAAGCACTTTCAAAGCACATTCTTTCCCTCAGAGAATTCTGGGTACTGTAGTTTCTCAAGGGTTGCTGGAAATTGTAACTCTGTGAGGGGTTTACCAAAATGACCAGAATTATCTGAGGCATAGAATGTGCTTTGAATGTGCTTTAAAGTTATAGTGTGTACACAGCCTCCAGTATATGTAAGCACAAGATGTGAGGCTTCACAATGTCTTCACTGCTTACATGGGGGTGCAAATTAACATGATAATTTAAACATAAATGTTCCATGCTTTTTGGAGCACATGTGGATTTGGATGAGCCTTAACTCTTCCCTTAAGTGGAAGAGTTAATATCATATAATGTTTACTTGCATTTCTATAATGTTTACAAAAGATGCTTCCCATTCCTTCTAAACAGACCATGTATCTGGAGACACTTTATACCTTCAGACAATGTTTATAGGTGCAGACAACACAGTGTTAATTTAATCTCTGTTTACAAACTGCTAGGTGAAAGGGCAAAGTGTGCTTATTCTGCTTTGTGTCTCATGACAACTTGACACTAGTTCTTTTTGATGGCCTCTATCAGTAAGGGAAGAAAGGGCAGTAGGGACACTGAGATGCTTTTTATGAAGTGAAGCTTACATGAGCTGAAGAGTTGTACCCTCTGAAGTAATCTTTAATACTCTTATTGAGGGATATTTGCATTTTTGTATGCACATACTTCCTCCTAAAATACACATTTTGTATGCATCTTCTCTAAAATACACATTTTTGTATTTGTTTTTTAATGGAACTGCATCACAACATTCAGAAAATTGTACACTCCAATTTCTAAATGTGTATCAACCCACCTATTAGTCTAGAAACTACCTCATTATTGGATTTTCTCAGTAGGATTTTGTTACATTTATATCCCACCTTTCCTCTAAGGAGCTCAAGAGGACATGTGTGGCTCTACCCCTCCCCATATTATCTTCACAACAGCCCTGTGAGGTAGGCTAGCCTAAGAGACAGTGACTGGTCCAAGTTCACCCAGGAGTTGAGTGAGAAAATGAATTCTGGAAGGCATCAAGACATGGGGTTTATTGTGTTAATTTTGCGGGTTATAATGCTAGTACAGTGGTACCTAGGGTTACAGATGCTTCAGGTTACAGTCGCTTTAGGTTACAGACTCTGAAAACCCAGAAATAGTACCTCGGGTTAAGAACTTTGCTTCAGGATGAGAACAGAAATGTGCAGCAGCAAGAGGAGGAGGCCCTATTAGCTAAAGTGTTACCTCGGGTTAAGAACAGTTTCAGGTTAAAAACGGACCTCCAGAACAAATTAAGTTCTTAACCCAAGGTACCACTGTACTTCTGTCAGGATTTCTAACATTCTTTTTTAGACCACAGTACCTGTTGTATTATGGTCCTGTAGCTTTTTTATCAATATATAGCCATGTCACATTAACTTTCCTTCACACAAGTGGGCATGGTGTGACACAACAAGAAATGCCATTGGAGATGCTGCAAATTTCCCATCCTTTCTGTGCATGCATGCACAGAATCCCCCATGATTCACTGCATGATATGCCAAAATATTGCCCCAAAATTGTTTTGTGAGCAAAACTCACATGATATTATGGGTTTCCAGGGCTACAAACCACCAGTTCACGTTGAAATAACCGCTAAACTTACATGAGACCCTGCTAGATTTCCAGAATAGGACTTTACGTCATGTGAAAGTTCACATAAAATATTGAAATTAACAGGTAAGGAAACATCCTGCCGATGGAATAAAGTGCCATCTGAATGCAGCCGGGTCTCCCATCTCCTAGTCTAACACTCAAACCACTACTCCACACTGTTGTATGCTTCCCATTACCAAGCTTCCCATGCCGGTCCCTTTATTCTTTGCCTGCTCCCTCCGTGCTGCTCGGTTTCCGCATCTGGTCGTTCTTTTCATCCCTGTACATCACCTCCTTTACCCATCTTACCTCCTTTTACTACTCCGTAGCCACAGAAGTAGACTCTAATATTCAGCATGACATAGAAAGCGCAAACAACAGCCAAGGACAACAGGCTTGCACAAAATCATAAGAGCAACTCTGCTTTGGCACTGTGACCTGGAGAGATCTCTTGTAGCTAGACTGGCTGAGACCAGTTGTGGTGAGTTGCTCCTAAAGAGGCAGCTGAGCTCCTCACAGTGACATGCCCCCTAACATTTGTCAGATGAAATTAGGCACACTTGCTTCACTCTATGTGCAAGAGAAGCTCATCATAGGGTGGAAAACAATAAGCAAGCTGCTCAATGCAGTCTTATTATTTCTTAAATAATATGCAAGAGTAGAATTTTACTACCTGGAACAAAATATTTTTAGTTATCACACAAACACACTCAAAAGATGCAATTCTGAAAGTCATTTGATTATGTGCCACATAATTGGATACAAATACAATACTTCATCACAGCTGATAGCAAGGCCAGTGTCAGAGTCTGATATCCTTGGGCAACTGCCAAGGCCCTAGCACCCCAACAGGGCCTACTGATAATGGTTCCTTAGTTTTTTTAAAAAAATTATGGCCTAGCAAACTGAGCATCGCAGTGTGGCTGGGGCTAGCTTACGTTTCCCCACAATTCCCGTTATTTTCCCACAATCAATTTCCAACAAAAGTATCACTCTAGGACAGCCTCCCCTGCCCTGGTTCCTCCAGATGTTTTGGACTACAGTTCTCATTAGCCCCAGCCAGTGTGGCTGATATTGGGAGTTGAATTCCAAACCTTATGGAGGGCACCAGGTTGAGGAAGGAAATCAAAGTGTGCCCAAACTCAGCCACCTAGTGCTGCTTGCAGTTTTGCTCAGAGAGCTCCTGCCTCATCTTGTCACCAACAGGTAAGCCCAAGTGTACCCATCAATAGATGAAAGCTCCACCAGAGGTCACTTTGCCTAGGGTGCTCTCAAGCCCAGAGCTTGCTGTACTGTACCTCTTTAGTAGACATCATCTGCTATGGCAGCAAAAGCACTGCCTTTGCCTCATCATAAAATTGGTTTTATAAAGGACCAGTTTGCACATATTTTGAATCATCTGGTTTGACCGGCAGCTTACTGTGTGAATTGACTCCATTGTGTTGGAGGCCCTATAAGGTGGAGAGTTGTGTCCATGGTCCTGTGACGTGCATGTTTGTAAAAGCCAGAGTCCCATGTCGCATTAAAGTTTAAGACTAACAAATGTATCATGGCGCACAAACCTTTATCAAATGCATGACTCACCATGCAGAGATATCAATGGACTCTGTTGACTTTGCTTCAACATACTAACATGGACTATGCATGAGGGAACTGGGCACTTGCTACCACCAGTAATAACTAAACATACAGTTATGTTTGAACATTATTTTCTTACTTATGCACTTCAAAATCACTCTGATTTTGTTGGCTTTAACCAAAGCATGGCTTAGCTACTTAAAACCTTAATTATAATTTGGTTTCTTTGACTATATAGGATTTAATGAAGCCTTTCCAAAAACCAAGTGCTGTGAGGGAGAGATGAAATCATTCTCAAGATGTGCCCAAACATCTGTTTCCAAAACAAAGTAGTCAAAGACACAGGGGGAAGCTACCCTGGGAAATATGTTACTTCCTGGCCCATTTACGTGCACCTAAATGTGCATAAACTATGGATAGACTGAGTTAACAGATGAGTTGCACCAAGACCCTAACAATAGTAGCAAACCTGGGTTGTTCTATTCAAATATGATCGGGACAGTGAGTGTGTCATCCGGTTCACTAACAAATGTATCTTTCTGCTTAACTACAGCCAGATGTCAACGGCACCTGAGCACATCTCACAAATGTTGAAAAAAATCATAATTTAATCAAGCAATTACAGAAAACTATTTTCAAACTGGGGTTGGAATAATTTGAATACAAATTGCTGTTAATCAGCAGCGTTTAGCACAAGGATATTTGATTAAGTTTTCCCCTCAAAACAACTTATTCTACTAATGAAAAGGAAAATACTCTTTTTCAGTATTTTTTTTGTTCCTCACAAAGATGCTTCTAACTAATATTGTTTTATCTTTCGTATAATTATTATCCCTTATACCTTTCACCTTTGGAAGCTTCTAACTTGCAGTCCTGTACATATCTTCTCAAATGTAAGTCCCAATGGGTTCAATGAGACTTACTCTTTGGTAAGCGATTTCAAAAAATACAGTTACATATTCCTTGTGGTCACATAAACTTTTCCATTTTCCTCCCAACCTTAAATGTCTTTTAAGCTATTTGGGGTGTGGGGTTTTTTTCAACAGAAAAAACAGTTGTCTCAGCATTCCTTTAGAACAGGTGAAGAAGAAGAAGAGGAGGAGGAGGAGGAGGAGGAGTTATGAACTGCTTTCCTAGATTTTTCATTGTATTTTTTATTTATCTGACAGGAAAACCCCAATTAGACTTGGGAGGAATGGAACAGGGATGTGGAAGTATACGTCAGACCAGGAGGTTAGACTACTTTCTTACAAAATATATGCTTCTTCTGAATGAACTTATGTCTGTGGGATGTCTCTTATACTACGTGGTAGTCTCTTCACAGCGGGCCTGCTTCATCAGTTTTTGGAACAGTAATTGCCAAGATAAAATTCAGCCATATAATTATTTCTTGTTGGGCTATTTTTAAAAACCCCATTGTTATAAACTGCCTACTTCTATTAATTCCAGCTTTCTGACACATGTAGGTGTATAGTGTTTTCATTTGCAAATTGAACGTGAATTATGGAGCTACACATGAAAACATTTTACTTGTTTGCATAAAAATGTAATATGGAAATGGATGTCCCTGAGAATGATACAACAAATGGTTGTATTCAACTCAAATTCAGCTTTGTAGGTTCCAGACACATAGACATGGAAAATGTTGAGCAGACTGCTCAGGTGTTTCCAATCATGTGGGTGGAGGGAATATGTGCTTGCTATCTACATCCCCATCCCCAATATCATGTTCCTGATACCTCTCTCTATCACCGTCCACATGTTGGGGCTGAACATCTGCAGTGGGGAGCTGGCTCCATTCATGGATGCTTTCCATATGATTCAGAACTCTGTGTCATCAGTAGGGAGGGGTGATGCCAATTTTGGTTTCAATCAGTTTCTCATTTTTTTGATCTCGTGTTCAGCACTCCATATTTTCACATCCGGGGGGGGGGGTTAAGTTCCATGAAAATCTGCTAATATTCACATTGTTCTGTGCAATATTTGCAAAGCAAATTTCTGAAATGTCCTACATTCATGTCTCTTATTTTCACTAATACGTGCATTTTTATGCACAGTTTTCACTAGTACATCTGTTTTTGTACACATTGCATGGCTGGCAAGCTGCACTGCAAAGTTCAGAGAAATACGAATTTTGAAGGAAGCCTGTGTTATGGTTCTGTATTGTTTTGCAAAGTGTGAATTCAGTAACTTCACTTTTAGATGTGAACAGACTTTCTCCCCATCCCTAGTGATCAGGGCTATAAATTACATAGGAAACCTCCATAAGTGGAGCCGGTTTCACCCCAGTGCTTAGAGTCCTAGAGCCTGGTGAGGTTAGGCCATTTGGAATGCAACAAAAGAGATGGAGTAGCAAGCACTCTCTTGCTCTCCCCTTTCATGTGATGGAAAACATATGAGTGGGGATGTCTGAATAGGGCTTTGCACACTGACAGAAGTTGGAGATATTGCACAAAAGCCATTCTCTTTCATATGCTGTCGAGATGCTCAGCCAAACACTGTTTTTGCTTGTACGTGGTCAGATCAACATGGTTCTGGACAAATTGCAATCTTCCTTCCTCATGGAAGCTGTTGCTCCATTGAGCAGCCCTAACTTCTATAAAAGTCGAAGATCAGCCTTCTTGGAGAACCATATCCTGTTACAGCTTAACTTTGCAACTATGGAACGCATTCAAACAAATCTCAGCATAATCCATCATTATGGATTAATCCATAATCCAGCTCAAGGGCCTTCTGGCGATTCCCTCACTGCGAGAAGTGAGATTACAGGGAACCACACAGAGGGCCTTCTCGGTGGTGGTCCTCCTCTCTAAAATGCCCTCCCATCAGAAGTCAAGGAAATAAATAACTATCTGACTTTTAGAAGACATCTGAAGGCAGCCCTGTTTAGGGAAGTTTTTAATGTTTGATGTTTTATTCTGTTTTTAATATTCTGTTGGGAGCTGCCCAGAGTGGCTCGGGAAACCCAGCCAGATGGGCGGGGTATTAATAATAATAATAATAATAATAATACTGACCTGCTTTCCTCAATGTTAGGCTTAGAGTGGGATAATCAAGAGGGATAGTAGAGGTCAAATACAAGGAAGCACAGTTCTGGAAATTGGGTCAGAGCAGGAGTGATGATGTCACATATCAGACAGTCAGGTGTAATTGACAAATCCCTCCTTTCCCTGGCAAATGAATGAGTGAAAACAAGGCTGTCAGTTTTTTCTTTTGTTTGTGACAGTTTAGCATAGAAAAGGTCAGAAAATGAGGAAAATAAGGAGAGGATGAATACTTCTTTTTCTTTGATGGGGTTTCCACTTCATGCTTGCAGTTTAATGGTAGCACTTCTTTGCAAGATGGCTTTGCTTTCTAACTGAAAACTAAAGGTTCTATTTCAGTTGTCTTAAAATCTCTTTTGGCAAAACTCAGTGTGGTTGTTTTTTAAAACCTTTAGCAGTCAGAGGTATCACTGAACTCAATGGGACTTACTCCAAGGAAACTATACATAGGATTGCAGCTTTTCTGATCTTAATAAATTAGGGTTTATGCTACCTACTGGAGAGCAAGCACTTTGGCTGGTAGGTTGCCAGTCACAATATGATGCATAAGAAGGCCTTAAAGGTGCCTTGAGATTATGGGCCTCCCAGATCTGATTTCCATATTCAAGGCACCTTAAGAATACATATGAATATATGAAAATGCCACAGGCAAAAGTCATTGCCTATCATGGAGACAGAAATACTGAGGTTTGTTTTATGAATCCACCTTCCAGCATAGCTCTACACTTGGACTGCATTATAACGGAATTATTATTTGTATATTTGCAAATGAAATTATCCTCTGTATTGTTACATACATATCAGTGACAAATTGCAATGCATGACAGTGTCACTTAGAAATACATAACTACATTATGATACTGTAGGTGAAACAGATTATAGTAATCAGGTGCCAAATGCTATAATTAAAGCTGAGATTATTTTTTCCCCATTTTACAAACCCCCATTTCATTCATGTTCAATTTTTGTAAAAGAGGTGGGGGGGAAATCTCTTGTTTACCAAACTATTTGACATACATCCATGTCGGTGGATGGGAACAATTAACTCAGAGCATAATTAAAGCAATCAAAAGGGTTTAAATAGCCATGGAGTTATTATGTACCTACGTGATAATTAAATGATCAAGTGACTACACAGTAATTTCATGGTGATTTGTGCTATATACAATATTTACTATGCACAAAACAAACAATACTGTCAGTTCAAAAAGAAAGTGAAAAGCCATATGTCAACATTAAAATGTGTGCATGATATTTTCTAATGTTGATTTACTTCCACAATTATCACTTTCTCGCCACATTTTATGGCATGTTTTCACTGCCTTGCCTGTGAACAAAGTGTCATGACTGGTTTAATGAAAATGTAAACCTTTGTGTGTATATGCCACACTATAGAAAACAGTAATTGAGAATCTAAATACTTGAAGTATAAAACAAAACTGAAAGGAAAATGTTGTGACACATACCGAGAGCCTGATCCAAAACCCGAATTATGTACATCTTATGGTCTAATAAAATCTAAATGAAAAGCAAACAGATGAATGAATGACACAGCTTCATCTGATTTCCAGCCATTAAATATGGTGTAGTTCATGGCTGAGGAACCTGTGACCCCCTGTCTGTTGGAGGACTACAAATTCCCTCTTCCCTGACCATTAGCCTGGGGCTGGTGGGCACTACAATCCAACAACATTTGGATGGCCACAGAGTTGCCACTGCTAGTACAGTTAATAGTCTAGAGAGTGCCCCAGTTGACCATAGAAATGATTGGGCTGGTAATTTTTCAGTGCCGATAGATTTTGAATGCTATTGGCTTGTCAAACCAGATATGCAGAGCCTAATTGGCACAACTCTTTAACCCTATCCTACCAACCTTTCCTACCACACTAGTAGAGCAATAGACATTTTCTTGGCTAGTGTATCCTTCCATTTGAAAAATAAATAAATAAATTATGTATAGGGCAAAAGGTCAGGCCCCTTTAACTGGCTTGCAAGGGAGGTCTTGCTGTGAAGAGTTGGGCAGAGAAAAGAGCCTGTGGTAAAGGTGGAATATGAGTGCTTCTTGAAGAAAAGCACCTGTCAGAGTCACTTAGCTTTGTAACTGGTTTCATTTTCCAGTCACTCATGCCTCTGTCAGCAAGTGAGTGCTTGGGGTTGGGGGGGCAAACAACCACAATTAAGCAAGACTGTTGGGTTCCAATATAATCCCAAACCATAGTTAAATCTAGCCATGATTTTTAAGTCAACAAAAAACCTTGGCTCCATATCATGCTTTGTTGCAAGAAAATAAATCATCATTAGTCTGCAGGACTGGGTTTGGGTATTTAGGCAAACCACACTTTGACTAAATAAACCATGGCATAGTATTATGTGTGAGCCAGGCCTATCTGTCTTTAAAGAAGAATTTAGATCTACCACAATGATCCTCTCAATGAATAGACATCTGAATAGGGAAATTGTCCCAGCAAGCTTGCCACAGGAAATATCAGATAAGGATGCTTTAACAGAAGTCAGTCCACTTACTGGTAGGTGCTACACCTGGCCATTTCAAACAGCAAGTTGCCTCCTTCCCTGCCTATGAACCCACCTGAGATGCTGGAACTTTTGTAGTTCAGTTGCTCACTGTGGCCTAGTAAATTTAGCTCTCATTGAACTCAGTCATTCTTACTTCTGAGTAGGCATGCTTAGGGTCAAATAGTATTAGGTAAACAAACAAATTCTGCTGAACTATTCACGCTGCCTTCCACAGACACAGAAACAACATTTCCTCAAATTCAGCTACAGCACCTGGGAGAAAGTGTAGTTAGAATTAATAGCAATCTTCAAAGTATAGGGTTATCTTTAGCTTGTTACTTGATTAGATATTCCTGGATTACCCTTTTCCTTGTTTTCATTTCTTTCAGCAACCAATATTTTGATCCTGGTCCTCAGTAAGAACTTGTGCACTAATCACCTACCTCTTACACACAAGCTATTTCATCAATTGACCCCAATCTAATTACTCAGCAACCGTGTCTCTACCATTTACAAGGTCCTCCTCCCACCTCTCCCTTAGTTTGGTCCTTCCAACAGACATAAATCTTTAAACACAGAAGAGGAATATCTTCAGGCTCCAGGCTCCAAACTTGAATATGATATGCATATTGAGTCCTGCCTATTGTGAGGTTCATCCACCCAAGACGTTAGTCAACAGATTTTGGAGATTAGCTCTCTCTCTGGATTAAAAACTAATATGGAACTCAAATACATAAAGATAAATCTTTAATGTTCTCCCAGTGAATCATTGACCATTGTGAACTGCATGAATCTGGGCCTTTGTTTCCAATTCTGTCCCCTTGCTGCCATGCATTATGTTTGCCACTAGTGTCTCAACAATGCCACAATGCCATTCATTCATCCCAGTGGCATGTAAAGATTGATGAGGCAACACCAGCTTCGCAGTTTGTTTCCTAAGGCAACTTTTTCCAGTATCTGATCTGTAACTGCCTGATGGAAAAGATGTGCAATGCCTCATGCTGCTACTATGCAGCTTAAGAGTTTTGAAAAGTTCAGGAGTTTAAGTAAGGCTTTTGACAAAGTCCCCCATAATATTCTTGTGGAGAAGCTGGTAAAATGTGGACTGGACGAGGTAACTATTAGGTGGATTTTTTGCTGGATGACTGACCGAACATAAATGGTTCCTCATCATCCTGGAAAAAAGTGACAAGTGAAGTGCCACAGGGTTCTCTCCTGGGCCCATTGTTGTTCAGCATCTTTATAAATGGGTGAAGGAATTAAGAGGATGCTCATCAAATTTGGAGATGAAGGGGCAGCCAATGCCACAGAAGACAGAATTGGGATTCAAGATGGCCTTGTCCAATGAACAGGGCCTAAATCAATGAAAAGATTTTCAAAATGGACAAATATAAGGTTCTACACTTCGGCAGGAAGAACCAGCTGCATAAATATAAGATGGTGGACACCTGTCTTGCCAGTAGTACATGTGAAAAGGATACTGGGGTCTTAGTAGACCACAAGCTTAACTTGAGAACAGTGTGATGCAGCAGCAGCAAAAAAACCCCAAACAAAACAAAAAACTCCACAAATACTATTCTAGGCTGCATCAACAGAAGTATAGTGAATTCAATGGCACTTTCTCCCAGGTAAGTATGCACTGAATTGCAGTCTAAGTGATATCTTTAGAAGACAGTCCCCAGGTGCACCAAACTGCTTTTGGTGTTCCACTGAATTGAAACAATAATTAAATGCAAGACTCTTTAAATGGGAAATTGGAGCGAGTTAGAGCAGGATTGAATGGCACACTGCACACCAGTAGTCTTTCCTCTTTGAAAAAAGCTCTCATCCAGCACAATCCTATGCCATATGCTTGTCTACTTTGAAGTAAGTTCCACTGAGTTCAATGGGACCTACTCCCAGGTAGGCATGTAGAGATTTGCAGCCGTAATCACCAAACAGCTTTCTGAACCCAGGGGACAGCAAAAGCCAATCCAGACCCCTGAAACTATCAAAGCCACCTACAGTACATCATGTTGAGTGTCAATGTGTAAAACAGAATGCCAATATTAGTTTTTTAAAAACTTTGGAAAAGAGTTAAGCTCTGTCGATAACCATAAATGTCTATGTGCCAATATCTGCGAGTCTATCAATCTCTCTCTATACACATTTCAGACAGTATTAGTCTATTTGACAAATAAATGACAGAAAACTAATATCTTATTTTGATGTGGTGGTAGAAGCAGTGATAAATCAGCTCCTCTTGCCAAGAACATCTTTCTCCCTTAAAAGGACGATTCTATTAGACTTCCTTCTCATATGTATTACTTCCTAGAAATTTTCTTCAAGCCTGCCTTTTTATTTTGCAGTGGTGGGGCTGTTCTCTAACAGGCAAGAGCTTGTTCACAATCTATCCCATCGCACACTGCATGCTGTGTTGATACAGTCCTCAGTATGTTGCAGTAGTAGTAGGCGGCCGTAAAGGGAAATGAAAATAACTGATGTTCTGCTGTTAAGGTGGCCCCAGCATGTGGCCCCCAGCAGTAGCTGTGGGGGGGGGCTAGTCGGGGTTTCTTGCCCCAGGTGAAGCCTCCAGAGGGGTGTCATTGAGGTTCCCAGCCCGTTGTGTGCATGTACACAAATGTGTGAGGAGGGTTGCAAAACTGTGTCTTTGACCTGGGTGAAATTAAGCCTAGTTTTGCCCCTGGCCCCCAGAGGGTTGGATGGAATGTGGTTCCTGGGTTGAAAAATGGGTTCCCTGTCCTTGTAGCTTTTGCTAGAGTGACAGCTATTAGAAAGGCAACTTGGAAGCTTTGAGAACATAAAAACATACCAGGAGCCTGGTGGGTCAGGCCAATGGCCCATCTAGTCCTGCATCCTGTTCTCACAGTGGCCAAACAGATGCCTGTGGGAAGCCAGCAAGCAGGATTTGAGCACAAGAGCACTCTGCCCTCCTTTGGTTTCCAGCAACTGTATTCAGAAGCATTGCTGCCTCCAACTGTGGAGGCAGAGGATAGCCATCATGGCTAGTAGCCAATGATAGCCCTCTCTTCCATGAGGAGAAGAAGAGGAGGAGGAGGAGGAGTTGTTTGAATTTGATATCCCGCGTTATCACTACCCGAAGGAGTCTCAAAGCAGCTAACATTCTTTCCTTTCCCTTCCTCCCCCACAACACTCCATTTTTAAAAAATTGTCTTGGAAATATTATTTTCCTCCAAAAATAAATAGGATACAAATGAACATAGACCAAGTGCAAAGTTAGACAAAACTGGGTCCCCTGAAGCTGCTAGTCCATTTCCTCTTCCTCCTGGCCAGGCAGGAGGTTGCTCAAACTCTCCTGTGGTGGCTCTGGCACATGGGGATCGTATGTCCATCTGGGAAAGACCCGTTTGTAGAGGGTCATCAGCACTGTGTCCTGAGACAAAATGGAGCTGCACTGGCAACAGAACCATGGCAAGAATGACTCCAACTGCTATCGGTAGTGAAGATAAAGTGGCAGTGTATCTGGATTAAATTTAAAGCTAAAAAATGGCTTGCTTCTTTTCTGAAGTATGTGTGAAAGAAACCACATCATGTTGACATATATATAGCACTTTCCTGTGCTATGAAAATATCAGAGGGGAGGTGATTCTGGACTTTTTCTATTGTTGTGGTCTGAATGGAATTAACAGGTTTTGTTGTGTGCGTGTGATATTAGAGAAACTCCAAAGCAAACACTCTGCTTTTCTCCCCCTCTCTAATGGAACTGGAGAAATGTTTACATAGCAGCTCAAAGCTTCAGAGCAACACAAGAAAGCTAATACTTTTCAAAAAGGTGTCTGGAGACCAAAGGAAATGTTTCAACTGTCCAGCAAATGAGCCTGGTTACAGTCCCCTGACTGCTAGGGAGGTGATGATCTGATTCTTAGTACAAGCAGCAAAGTCTTTACAGTCCACCAGATTAAAGTACTGGTCAAGCCTTAGAGATCAGATATTCCCACATGAAACATAATACACCATGAAATGAGCAGAAGAGAGATGCTGAGCTTTTAACCAGCCACTCTGTGACAAGGGGGTTGAGTGTAAGCAGATGTTGCTGCTGTCTAAACAACTAAGCCCTTTGTCCATAAAGGCTCTAAGAGTTTAGATTGTAATGGACTGGTGGATAGCTTTGATTTACATGGCAAAGCCAGGGTGCTAGAAATACCCTCTTTTAAAAAAAACAAAAACCTGACATACAGATAGCCATCTACTCATTTCCCTGCATCTTGCAACCTACAAGTATAGTCATTTAATTTACCTAAGAGCAAAGCAAACACTTAAGGAGCCTACTCACTAAAGGCCCGAACTGCTGTCAAAAGGTAATGGCTTAAGAGTTGGATTTTTGCCCTTAAAGCAAATGCTTTAGAGCTCGAGGATATTTGTTTGAAGCAATCTTCTCACAAGAGCCTCCTAAGTGCTGAATATTTCAAGGCACGCTCCCTGGTGCCCCTCCTCCAGCTTTCAATGCCCTTGGTTCCTTTATAGTTTTTTCCCCCCCACTCACTGATTGGGCCTGCCATTTTAAAACGAATGCCTCTGGCATCTATTAACACTACAGTATTGACCCTGTTCGTTGAGTGCCTGGTAGCAGAGCACAGTCCTTTAAGCTCATTCTTAAGGAGTCAAATTAGCTTCCACGAGACAAGTGCAAAGTCAGAGCTTTTGGAATTCTAATGATGTGAACAAATCTAAGGACAATCCGCCCCCTCTCTGTTCCCCTCTGTGATGGGGTGCCTGTACACTGAGCCACTATCAGGAAAGGAAGGTTTGTTGCATCTTCCATATCACCATCAGCTCTTCCTTGCATCTGGATACAAGTCACTCAGTAGAGCAGGAATGGGGAACCTGTGCCGTCCTCATGTTGTAGGACTCCAACTCCTATCAGCCTCACGCAGCATAGACAACGGTCCAGGGTGATGGGAGTTGAACAACATCTGGAGGGCCACCAGTTTCCCATCGCTCCACCAGGGCATGTTAGCTGGGAATATGCATGGCAATGCATGGGCCACTTGTTCATGGTAATCCCCCGGTATTCTGCAGTAAGCGTGCATGTGTGGTGGGAGTAGGGGTAGTGGTAGAGTACTCTAGGGCCCTTGGGCTATCCCTTTGATCTCAGGCAGCTGTGTGCACATGGGGATGGCTAGTGCTCCTTTGGCTTTTGCCTAGTAGGTACATAGAACACAGAAGCAGAAGGCATTCTATTCGTTCAAAAGAAACACTCACATGTGAAGTAATGTAGAGGCTACCTGAGAATGCTGTAGGAATAAGGGGGAGGAAAAGCACAAATGCTCACCTATGTAGTTTTGTAGTAGAACACAAAAATGCTATACTCCAATTGTGATGCCTTCACTCCATTTCACAAGATCTTCTGCGTCTAAAGAGAGGCAGTTCTACATTATGTCGGGTTTCAGGTTTGTGCAGCAAATAATAGGCTTTCACTGTAGATGGTATAGTAGCAATAGCAAATGATATTTCATTGGCATTGATACATAATATAGTCTCTTAAACAACACATCTGGATCTGAGAGTATTCCCTCTGTGCAAATGTTATGGCTCATTTACAACATACATGAAGAGAAAAATGATCACATAATTTCCCAGCAAAACAATAATGGTGTCATGATTAATCATTAAGATTGCTGTGATTGATCTAAAAGTCCCTATACCATATGTCTATCGAAATTTCTGACTACAGCAAGACAGATTCAGATTTGTTGTATGAACAAGTCACTTGAAAGAAGCATGAACCAAGCATTTCAGGTGAAAAATTCCAGGGTTAATTTACATATAAATTTAGGTGTGCAATCCACAGACCTATTTGCATATGAGGCTACGGTTCTCAGTAGTGGCAGATGAAGAGATGCACAGACACAGGACACCTTGCTCTACCCTGGTTACCAATGAGAGAGGCTTGCTGAGTTATATGTGGGACTGCTGCCCTAAAGACTGAAGTCCTAAAAAAAAATTCCTCTAGAGTGATCCCATTAAAGTCAGTGGAATTTCCTAAATTTTGGGAGAAATTGAGTCACTGCGAGAAAGAGTCATGACACGGTGGTCAAGCACATGTGCTGCATACAAAAAGTTCCAAGTTCAATCCCTGGTATTTCCAGGTCGGGCTGGGAAGACACATGTCTGAAACCTTGGAGAGCCCCTTCCAGTCACTGTCAACAAAACTGAGTTAGATTAACCAATGGTAGTACTCAATAGAAAGAGCTTGCTATGTTTCTATGCCACTGTCTGGGAATGGCCCAGCAGCTGGAAGTCTTGGGCTGCAGTATACATTTTGTTCAGGAACTCAGTATAAGGGGCCAAATCACATAATCCTGTAAACACACAAGAGCTACTTGCCCCTCCTGTTGCCCTTGATCTTTATTCTTCCCATTCTAAGCTATCACTTTAATTTCTCTAAAGTTAAAATCATGTGATCACTTTTGTACACACACAAAAAAACAGATAGTCCTTCAACACTCCAGATTCCTAGGCAGAGATTCCTACCCACCTACCAGAATGGCCAGCAGGGGTGAGAAAGTTCAGAATCTGGTCTACCCACAAGATCCATACCTCTTGTTTCATATCTGTGCATTTCATTTTCATTAAAATCTGATTGCCTGGTGTTAAAGTATTTTCTTCAGGAACAATTTATGGTGTTGTCTAGGCATAAGCAAAATGGGTTAGAATCTCCATGTAATGTGGATTTAAGATTCATTTTCTCACTCAGTCGAATTCCTAACTAGCTTAGAGGGACTATTCTGCACTGAGCGAAAATGCTCTGAGTGTTTACCTTGTTTGCTGATTCTAAAATGCTGTCAAATTCAGATGGTCTTGGTGAATTTGGAATTGTCCATGTCACAGCCCACCTCAATATTTGGCAGTAAACAAATATGTTGAGTGTTGGTTTAAAATCTCCTGACTTGAATTTTCAGACAAAACAAGGTCAAAGAACAAATAATGCACCAGATAAACTAAGAGCAAAGGTCAATGGTTTCTAATGCTGGGTGATCAATATGCAAAGCTTTGGGATTTTGTTGGCATGCGGGGTGGGAGAAACGCACATCTTATAGGTCGGATATTTCCAAAGGGACCTTCTTTTAAACTATTTCTTTCAACAGACAAACACCTTCCAAACGACAAAAGCCTTGAAGTCTATGGCACAAGAGACATGCAAAAGTCATTAAGGCTTATCCCAAGAGACCTTCTGGAGTTGCTTCACATTGGAGTGGGTGTAAGTCTGCTTAAAATTAAATTACCTTAAAATAAAGTTAGAGAGCTAAGCAATATCCTGCCTTCAACCCAGCAGGGTTTCCCGTGAGAAAAGAAAGTAGGCAAAGAGAGCTTAGACAGACAGACAAACATATTTACCCCTAGGTGGAAGGTACAAATTAAATTAGCTTGCCACAAAAGGGGGATGTTTTCTCCTTCTGTTCAGATGTCATGGTAGTGAGGAAACATAGTCTTGGGGCCAAGAAAAATGGCACAGATGCATTCATCTAAACTACCATTCATCCTGTTCCAAGGTCTAAACAGCACACATAAAAGAACAGCGCTGTTGAGCTACTTCCTCTCCTTAGTTACCAAGTGGGGGCTTGCACAGGAATAGGGGAGCAGAGGGTGCTGATTTTTCCAGAAGGTTTCAGTGTTGCAATGGAGAGTGATTGAAGAGGTTATCAACCTGATGAAACCTGGAGTAAGAATATCACAAATAAACCTTGATTTCGTACTTTGTGGTGAGTTTCTTTTTCTTTCCTTCTTCTTTTCTTGTTCTGTGGGGCTACAATTCAATTCTCTCTCTCTCTCTCTCTCTCTCTCTCTGCAGCTGAAAACAATACAAGCACTACTTCCTGAGTCAAGTATATCTTTTATTGTGCCTCATTAATATGCATGTTTTTGGCACTCAGTTGGGTTCAGCTGGTATGCTTTCCAGTATCTCATTCTTTATTTATATGAGACTGGGAGGTGTGACCTATGGAGCCAGTTGGCTGTCATGAATTGGAATATTCATTAAGCCTTGTGAATTATGCATCTGACTGCTTATAATACTGTGATCAACACTGGATGGTGCCAGAACTCTGAGCTACTTCCTGTTAGGTGGAAGGCTCTGCAGCTGGGTCAAAAAGTGCATGCGCTCCGTGCCCTTTGGAAATAAAGCTGAACGACTGTGTATTTCCAGCACTGGGGTGCCATGGGGGTTTTGTGACTTGGGTGTGAGAAAATATTATTGGGGGCTTCTCTCTCTCTGCAACCCCAGTCAAATGGTGCTGCCTGGTATTTCAGCAATTTCCACCCCCAAAACAAAACCTTTATGCCATATTTATAGTATGTTTCTTATCACTTGGTACAGAATGTTGGGCACAGCAACAGAAATTACCTGCACCAAAGAAGTGTCGAGTCTTGAGAGCCAGTTCAGTAGAGTATTGGACTAGGATGAGATGACCTAGGTTCAAATCCCCAATCGGCCAGGAAGCTCACACTGAGTGGCTTGCATCAGTAACTGTCTCTGCTGCTTGACATGTTTGGGGGCAAATGATGGAGCCACCTTGCTGAAGCTAAGCAGGTTTGCGGCTGGGTCCTGGGCACTCTACGTATGCCACCTTTGGTTTCATTATGGAAGAAAGAAGTGGAGACTTAACAATAATTAAAACATAATAGGAACATTGAATAATAGGAACATTTAAAAGTGACAGTGCACATAATACAGAAGGCCTAGGTTCAATCCCTGCTACTTTCAATTTAAAAAGATGACATGAAAGCCCTTTCTGAGACTCTGGAGAGTTTAAAGTGTTTTCCTATTTATATATGTTTTAATTGTTTTTATATGCAGTTTTTTAAACTGTTTATATATGAGTAACTTTTATATGTAAATCACTTTGAGGTGCTTCATGAGAAGTGATTTATAAATAAAATAATTGTTATTACTGTTGTTGTTGTTACCAGTCAGAATATACAATACTAGACTAGACGGGGAAATAGCTTCCTAGGTTCCTGCTTCTACAGCTGTCCCTACAGTTGCATCAGGGTGAGTAACTTCACAGTGTTTTGTGGTTTGCTGTGTTGCAAAACAATTTGTGTGTGTGTGTGTGTTTTCAGGTTGGGGTAGAATTGCTCACATTATTGTGCACCGAGAATGGATTTAGATGTGAGGCAGAACAATCAGATGACCACTTTGCTTTGAACATAAGAATAGGACTTCTGGATTAGGCCAGTTACTCATCCACCCAACATCCTGTTCTCACAGTGGCCAACATACACCCACCTATAAAATTCACTCTGAATTCATCATATGCATAGAGCTGGGTGGGGTGGTATGAATCAGACCTCAGATTGAAAAGTGGTTGGTTCCATATTTGCTGCTCTTCCTCTGCAAATAAATGTTTTTCATATAAACACTTTCCCCTCGTAAATTGCTTGAGAAAATTCCACTTGTGTCAAGACTACATTCCTGTCAGCCTTGGTATGTCTATATTGCCTTTTCATTAAAAGCCACTGGTTTGTTTGTTTTTAATGTAATAAATAAGTGAACTAGAACAGGGATATCTTTGAAATCTGCATTGTTTGAAATGCAGTGTGTTTCACTCTTAAAGAATACTTATAGCAGAAATAAGATTTTTTTAAAGCTTGGCACAGGGAGATTAATGAAGGATTTTAATAGCTTTAGTATTACCAATACCCATACAAGTCTTAAAGCAGAGACTTGCCGCCTTATGACCTATAGTCCTAAGGGTTTATAGTTCCAGGATGACCCCATGCAAGCTGAAACTGTAGAATGGTCCTTTTGCATGAAAATAACTTCATATTTGGTTGAAGCAAGAACTCTTCAGAGTCAGCATTCTCAACACCAGTATGAGCAACAAACTCTCTGACATAACTGCCAAAGGTGAAGAGCGATTAAAAAAACAAAGTATGTTGAGATAAAATATGAAAAGTACAGCTTACAGCATAATCTATAGTCACATTATTGTGCTTGATGGGTCCTGAAGCCAGGCCTGGCCAAGCCATAGATGGGCTGATCTATATAAAGGTCATAGGTGAGCCCTGTGTAAAATGGCATTGTTTACAGGTTTTTTAGTAGAGAGATTAGCTGTCACTTATTTTCACATACCTAACTGAAGAGCTTTAAAGGTTCCCAGTGAGAGCATGCTCTCTTCTCTTTCTCAGCCTGTCACATCCTTGTCAGTTTCAATAAAATTACTTACCTGAATTATGCAGATGAGCTTTTGTTGTGTCCAGCACCCATCATTGTTCCTCTCCACTACAGCTGAAACTTCTAGCAGGCTTCTTGCTTTTACTGTCTGATTCTAGCACTCCTTAGGTCAAGACCTTTCAACCTCAGGGCTTGACTTATGCCACAACCATTTGACAAATCGCCCAGGCCCTCACAAAAGCTGGTTGAGCTCTAGAGTGAGTGCTCTCTATGCACCACTGTTCCTCAGTTTTGACATTTCCTTCTCACTTTGCCCTTCGGTGATTAGACAAAAGAAGAAAAAGACATTTGTGTCCAAGGAATGCTTTCATTTGAGACGTGATAAATGGGAATCCTTTCCAAGAAGTCGTGGTCTCACTCTATGGCAGAAAGTTCCTTCACAAGAATTTTGAGATGTGAAACTTGCCCTGTAAAACATACTTTTAAGCCTAAACCCTACATGAATTGTTCACTGGATCTTTTTTGGCCTTCCCCCTCGTTCCATGTTCCAAACTTTGTAATAGACTACCTACTCGTGATAACCTGGCAAGGAATTGCTACATCAGATGAACGAGAAAGCAAACCTTTTAATAAAAATTAAGATCCTGAGAAGAGGCCTGCTGCAGTAGACCAAGGGTCAACCCATCCAACATCCTGTTCCCAGCAGTCTACAGAATGAGGCTTCAGGGGGACCCTCACGCAAGGCAAGGACGCAGCTTGCTCCATAGTAGCTGGTATCCTCAGATACAAATGGGGCCTGCAGCAAAATTCATGTCCACACCATACATTAAAGCATGTGGCTTCTCCCAAAGAATCCAGGGAATTGTAGTTTACTTCTCACAGCAATACTGTCCCAGCACCCTTAACAAACTACAATCTCCAAGATTCCTTGGGAGAAGCTATATGCTTTTAAACTATGGTGTGGAAACATCATAGTGTAGAGCAAGTATCCCCAAACTCGGCCTGCCAGATGTTTTGGGACTACAACTCCCATCATCCCTGACCACTGGTCCTGTTAGCTAGGGGTGATGGGAGTTGTAGTCCCAAAACATATGGAGGGCCGAGTTTGCGGATGCCTGGTATAGAGTGTTCCCCTTTCATGATATTCTGTCCCAATCCCTCTGCCACCCATTTTCCTATTCCCCCCTCTTAACTGTCAGTCAACATTCTGTGGCAGCTTATCACACAGTACTCATTGGGCTATGTTTGTACTTCTGCAAAACTTTGGGACTCCAGTAGATACCTCTCTCTTCTGCATGGGTGGTTCTGTTTTGGCTACCTAAGCGACAAAGCAGCCACAGTCCTGAACATTAGGAATAGAGAGGATGAAACCACCTCTGAACATTGAGCCTACAGCCACTGATTAACCAGATCCCCAGACAGAAAGACATCAAACAAGTTAAAATGTAATAGGGGTGGTCAAAATTTATTAAAGTGATGCCATTAGTAACTTTCTTTTCAATGATGTGTCTATGAACCAAAAAGAACTTGTAAGCAGGGACTTCAGAGTAAAATGCAATAAAGGACCCAGGAGTCTTTTCAACCCGTTTGCACTCTTGGCATGCATAATATGCATTTGCCCAGAAACACACACAAAAAGTTTGTGCATCTGCTTTTTAGTCAGTCACACTCTTGCTATGGCTAATCTCTCTTTGATTTTTTTCCCCCCTTTTGTTTTGGTGGCACAGCATTAACTGGAGTGTTGCCAAATCAAATCACCAAATCACCCAAATTACTTTTATGAACCCCTAGCACATCCTACAGAGGAACTCTACAAAGCTAACCCAAGAACCAGTTTTTATGCGTGACAAATAAATCCCTCAAAACTAAGGAACTGCATCAGGACCAACACACAGCACACACGCAATTGCTTAAGAATTCATTACAGGCAAGATTCTTTGCCAGATTCTCCTGGTTTTAAACACTACAGTCCCCTGATACCTTTTAAAACTTTTTCTTGCACTTACACACTGGTGAAAAAGGGGTTACTGTTGAACTGAGAAAGTTTTGTCTTCTCTTTCTGCCCATCTTTGCTTTTCCTCTACAAACTGTGAACAGAACGGGAAAATATAGGGTTATTTGTCAAACCACAAATGAATTCTTTTAATTTGTCGTGCTTTATAGGCTTTACAAGAACAAGGGTGTCTTTAGAAGTTTTGCATAGGTATGCATTAGACTAACATCCTGATGCCTGCAATAAGGCACCCGTAGGCCAAATATCCTGGATGCATTCCACTTAGCAGTTCCTTTCCACTGCACACAAATGCATTCAGCGGGGAGAAGGAAACCATGGGAACTCAATTGGTCAAACTTTAACTAATATACTATATAGTTAGATGATTGTTTCAGTTAACTGGCAGGAGCCAAGCTACGTGTCCGAACATGCAGGAAATACACACACTGCATAATAAATTTACAACCTGAAGGCAACATCCTGAAGTCCATTCCCAGGCCCACTTAACAGGGATGCCTGCAGAGGTTCTAGTTGAAGAAGCCTCTTGTTTTCTGTCTCAATTGTTTGTAATTAGGGGTAGAAGGAACTGTAAGTTTTTGTCGTCTCTGTTTCTCTTTTTTTCAGGTTTCTGAACCAATTTGCAAAAATAAATTGCACAAATTTCTTCTAAGAAACACATTTTTGTATGCAGTTTTGGCTAATGTCAGGGCTGGTCCCAGACGTTTTGGCAGCAGAGGCGAATTTGAAATTGGCAGGGGTGACCGCCTGCCCATTGTGGTTTGTTAAGGGTGCTTTTTTTGAGGATCCTTACACACACACGGGACGCAGGTGGCGCTGTGGGTAAAAGCCTCAGCGCCTAGGGCTTGCCGATCGAAAGGTCGGCGGTTCGAATCCCCGCAGCGGGGTGCGCTCCCGTTGTTCAGTCCCAGCGCCTGCCAACCTAGCAGTTCGAAAGC
The DNA here is from genome assembly GCF_965153285.1 of Podarcis tiliguerta. Classification (NCBI taxonomy): domain Eukaryota; kingdom Metazoa; phylum Chordata; class Lepidosauria; order Squamata; family Lacertidae; genus Podarcis; species Podarcis tiliguerta. The sequence goes on along the minus strand of NC_139544.1, from coordinate 28,583,408 downwards.
ACTCCCGGGTGCAAGTAGATAAATAGGGACCGCTTACTAGCGGGAAGGTAAACGGCGTTTCCGTGTGCGGCTCTGGCTCGCCAGAGCAGTGATGTCACACTGGCCACGTGACCCGGAAGTATCTCCGGACAGCGCTGGCCCCCGGCCTCTTGAGTGAGATGAGCGCACAACCCTAGAGTCTGTCAAGACTGGCCCGTACGGGCAGGGGTACCTTTACCTTTTACACACACACACATCACAATGTTGATCCTTGCTCCCCCTTTCTTTCCAATGCTGATCTTCACTCCTCTTTTTCCCCAAGCTGATCTTTGCTTCCCTCTTGTTTCTGATGCTGATCTTCATTCTCTCTTGTCACTGCATTTCTCTCTTCCCTGACAGAGGGAAACACAGTGGCTGTGAACCAACCCTCTTCCCCAACCTGGTGCTCTCTACATCTTTTGGACCACAACTCCAATCAGCCTCTGCCAGCATGACATTTTGGATGTCTCCCAAAATGAAGAAGATAAGTTAGGCGTCCTGCCTCACACTTCATCCAGTTTTTAAAGAAGAGGTGAAACCAAGGCGTGTCTACCGGGGGGGGGGGAGGTCTACATTCCTACCCTGCTTGTCAGATAAGGAAACAAATAGATAATGTGTATGCTGAAACTGCTAAAACACCAGCCTCCTACTGAAGTAGGGATAAAGCAAGTAGAAGGTACTCCAAAACAACCTGACATGGTGTTTGAGAATTAATGAACTGTTGGAAAGTATAACATATACCATGCAGATTAGGAGTCTAGTTCATTAAAACAGCCACATACCGACTTGGGAGGATCAATAAGGAGTAAGGCAAGTTTTCTGGATGGGGTGCCAACTTGAATAAAATATTTGGGGGCCCCAGGTAAGTCCCATCCTGCATAATTGATCACATGGTGCAGTGTACACACACCATTTGAATGGCAATGCCCATCAACTGGGGCATTGCACCCCCGCAAATATTTGGGGGGGGGGGGCAAAGACCACTCAACCCCTAGGAGTTGGGTCCTATGTTTCTGGATATTTTTGTGTTGCGGAAAACAAAATGGCATCTCTAACTAGGTGGTACAGTTGGAAGACTAAAGATCATGGGAAGGGCTATAGCACAGAGATAAACAAAAAAAGGCCACGGAGAGCTTTAAAGAAAAGTTGAAAGCATTTGTGCAGGATACAGAATTGACACAAGAGCTAGCCCCATCCCATAATCTTCTGGGAGGAGACTAATGGTGACCAATGTTCTCTCCTGCTCCCTCTTGCTCTGCAGTTGTCCTCATGGGGAAAAAATGAAATGGCCAAAGGCAATGAAACCACAAGGGCCCATAGTTGAGGAGCGTCACTTGTTCTGCATTATAGAGAGATGTGGATTATTTTGATAGCAGAGTTCTGGATAAAGTTGAGAGGACTGATGAATAACAATGGGCAGGCAAAAGAGAAAAGTTAAAGTCATCAATGTGAGTGTCAACCACAGCATGAACCAGAGTTTTAGCCAAGGGAAAGAGAGATAAAAAGAGTGGTAAGGTTACCACCAAGTAGCATGACTTGGTGACAAGTTAAACACGGCGTACAAAATAGAGGGCGGAATCAATGCTAATGCCAAGGCTTCATGTCCAGTCATCAGGATGGGTGACGGAGACAAAAGGCTCAAATGAGGGAAGAAGGCTTAGGAAGAAAACTGAGCAGAACATGTCACATTTGAGAAGTCAATGAGATGCCTACATACAAATGTCAGTTGACTGAACACATGTGTGGAAGTCTGTGCAGACATGACATGAAAAGTTGAAAGTTTTCACCATATAAGTGGTACTGAGAGTGACAGGATTATATGTGGCTGCCTAGAGAAAATAGAAGGTGACAAAGAACAGGTGGCAAAGAACAGGGCCATGATTAAACTGAACAAAGAGGAAAGACTGCGGAGGTTTCTCCTGTGATAACACTTCTTCGAACAGGCATGAAAACACTCATCAAGTCATGCACCCAGAAAGCTATTTTAAAGTGGTCCATAGGCTACAAATGAAAGTCCATATAGTATTTATAATATTCAGAAATCTTCGTGGAACAAGAGGATTCCATCAGTGGATGCAACAGAAGTGGCGAGAGCACAAGACAGCTTGCTTATATTGCTTGAACCTAAGTCAAATGGCAAAAAAACTTCTCACAATAGCAATAATGTGTGTCTGCTCACTATATACAAGTTTCTACTCATCTTTCAGTTTATTGCAAGTGAAATGTGATACCACTGAATTAAGCACACAAAAACTGAGTAATTTGCATCTCAAATAAGCGACGCTGTTAATTTTTACACAAAGTTTAGCATGAAAAAATACAATATGTGCAAAAACACCAGGAATATACATGTTAAATAGGGGTCTGACAAAAAAAGAGTTCCACACTAATTGCTGTACCCGCCTTGCCCACTTATACCGTCACCCCTCTTATTCTAGTAATAGAAGCTGAAGATTGCCAGCCATTAAACACTGTTAGCAACTGTGGCTAATGCAAAAAGCATTTTTATTAGTTACACTCAAGTCCCATCAAATCTTTAATTTGTATTGCTGGTTTTCTCCCCTTTGATCTCATGCTGCATTTCTGAGGGAGGGGTGGTAAAGAAGAGCAGAAAGAAGCAACAATATATATATGTTAGGAAGAGTAAATGTGAATTGAAGAGTGGGGGGGTGAGAAAATTGGCTGAAATAAGGAGAATTCAAAATAATAAGTGAAAGCTTTAGATTGCTTCCAGATTTTTGGGGGGGAGGGGCCTTAACACTGCAAACGGATCATGAGCAGCAGTAGCCCCACTCTTGAAGGGTTTGGATCTGGCATATTTAACACCAGCTTAATTCAAGATGTCATAGATTGCACTAGCTTTCCACACTTAGGATTTCTTCCTAAAAGTCTTATCCAGGTGAGCTGATGCATAAATTTATTAGGACAGTAGTGCTTGGAGATTTTATATACAACATTCCCTAAACCAAATTTGATTTGTGCAAGGACAGGGCAGTGCCTAGCTTGCATACCTGTGCCTGCTGAATAAAGAAAGGCTCCATGAGAATTATTAGTATTATTTATAAGATTTATATACCACCCTTCATCATAAGGGCAGTTCAAGTTCACAGAATAAAATAAAAGTAAATAAGTAAAACAAAACAGCAAAGCAATATTCGCCGCCCCCCTTCCCACTGACACATTAAAAAATTTGTAGAATATTAATCAACCCAAGGTCTGGTTGCAGAAGAACCTTATCGCCTGGCACCTAAAAATATATAATGAAGACACCAGGCAAACCTCTCTGGGGAGAGCATTCCACAAACAGGGAGCCACTACAGGGAAGGCCCGTTCTCGTGTTGCCACCCTCTCGACCTCATGAGGAGGCACACGAAGAAGGGCCTCAGATTATGAACACAGAGCCCAGGACAGTTTATATGAGAAGAGGTGGTCCTTGAGGTATTCTGGTCCTGAGCTGTTTAAGTCTTTATAGGTCAAAACCAGCACTTTTAATTGGTCCTAAATTAAATTGGTCCTGACTAATTGGCAGTCAGCACAGTTGGGCCAGGATTGATGTAATAGTTGTGGGTGTGTACTTTTGTGTGAATCTTAGTTTAGAGTAGCGATGGCCAAACTTGGCCCTCTAGCTGTTTTCGGACTACAACTCCCATCATCCCTAGCTAACAGGACCAGTGGTCAGGGATGTTGAGAATTGTAGTCCCAAAACAACTGGAGGGCCGAGTTTGGCCATCACTGGTTTAGAGCTAATGCCTCGTTTGTCTGTACAGCCAGGCTGCTGGGTGGAACTCAATAGCCTTCTGAATCTGAGATGTGGGCACTCAACATAGAGGAGCACAGCTCATCAGTGGCTGTGAGCCTTTGACTCAGAAGCAAATATCATTGATTTCATCGGAATGCACTTCCTTTCCAGCAAAAATGATTACTATCAGTGGCTGGGCAAATCTTTGGCTGATTTGCTGTGAGCAGGGCCCTGTGTATGACGCTCTTGTGTTTAAAAGAATTTCCTTCATATGCCTTTACAATTTTCTCATGGTTTCATCCTGGGAAATTTCTGTAAGAGGAAGCAGAAGCATTTCAATGGCACAGGCTGGGATTTATAAACTGCCTTTTGAAGAAAGCTGAGAGAACTTCCATTTCCACAACAGCTCGTGAGAGTGGTGATGACGAAGCCCAGCTCATAACAACGTGCTTAGCTCACTTCTCTTGCCCTGCTAGTTATTCATTTCATTTTCCCATCATTGGAAAAGAGTCCTATTGCGGCTAACAGCCTGATCCCAACAATCTGTGAAATCTCCAGCAAGGAAAATGAGCAGCTTGCACCACTGCAAGTTCACAGCAACGTCCTGTCACAGAGCCATCCTCTAAGAGGAAACATCCTTGGCTTTAAAGGAGACTCCCCCAACCTGGGGCTCTTCAGATGTTTTAGACTACAATTCCCAGCACCCAAGTGGGGAAAAGCTGTTGATAACCAAGGCAAGGATCAGGGTTTGTGCAGCCTTCAGAAGCCCATCGGATGCTGATTAAGTAGATGGGATTGCCCCCATCCCATCCAATCCTCACACACTAAAGTGGGAATAAAAGCCCTTATTTGGCCACTTTTAATCTTACTTTAATCCACTTTTAATCCACTTTTTAATCTCACTTTTAATTTACACTTTTAATCTTAACCTAGACAGCATTTTAAAAAGCAGAGACATCACCTTGCCAACAAAGGTCCGTATAGTAAAAGCTATGGTTTTCCCAGTAGTGATGTATGGAAGTGAGAGCTGGACCATAAAGAAGGCTGATCGCCGAAGAATTGACGCTTTTGAATTATGGTGCTGGAGGAGACTCTTGAGAGTCCCATGGACTGCAAGGAGATCAAACGCATCCATTCTTAAGGAAATTAGCCCTGAGTGCTCACTGGAAGGACAGATTGTGAAGCTGAGGCTCCAATACCTTGGCCACCTCATGAGAAGAGAAGACTCCCTGGAAAAGACCCTGATGTTGGGAAAGATGGAGGGCACAAGGAGAAGGGGACGACAGAGGACAAGATGGTTAGACAGTATTCTCGAAGCTACAAACATGAATCTGACCAAACTGTGGGTGGTAGTGGAAGACAGGTGTGCCTGGCGTGCTCTGGTCCATGGGGTCACGAAGAGTCGGACACGACTGAACAACTAAACAACAACAACAAATCTTACGGGGACAAGAAGGGAAAAGGGCTGCCAGAGTAATACACCAACACTAGGACTATGGCTGAGTTCTGTCAATGACAGAGGTATGTCCCTTAGTTCGGCAGTTTTCAGACTAAATCTGACTGCTATGGTATAAAAAAATTAAAGGGATTTTTACTGGTGCTTTCCCCATCCTTAGGCAGACAGTTAAACTGTATATAAAATGGCCAGTGTAATGGGATGACGTCGTCTTAAAATAAAGCCACCCAAACCATTTTTAAAAAATCACTTTTGCAATTTTCATTATGTTGTATATTATATGTTCTGTCAACGGTACAATGCAATACTGTGCAATCATGACAATTCTTTGTAAATGCAAAGGTCATCGAGTAAAAGCCCCACTGCATTCACTCATGATGGATCAGGGCCAAAAACAGCTGAATAAAGCTACAGAAGAAACATATTCTGAAGATGGGAAAGAACTACTTTGAATGACCTAGTAGTTCGTGTCCTTTTGTAGCTAAAAAGGGATTAATACAAATTAGGAAAAATGTGTATCATCACCACTGTTATTGTTAGCCGTTACTTTTTCCTGAGTATTTCCTTTATTTTATTTGGCATGCAGAAATTTCAGGATATTAAAGCTCTTCATAAGGAGACAAAAGACCTTATATTGACACTTTTTGTAATCCCCTTAACCATGTCTCTTGGAATTCTGGTTAACACACACACCCTCCCACAAAATGACAGCACTGCTTTTTATTTAAAAAACCCCCCTCTGTTTAGTATTTACAACTACATTAATATAAAAACTACAAAAGCAAGACCAGCTCTGCAATGAGGCAGAGTAAGGTAGCTGCCTTAGGTAGCAGATGCTGAGGTGCAGGCAGGGGCCAGAGCTGTGAGTGACATGTGGTTTGTCCTGTACCCTCTACACTAGCCTGCTGCCTTCAAGCACAGTGGTAGATACTGTAATTTCACCAATATTGGACTAAGATTCAGCTACCAGTCCAGCTGGCTTCTTTATGTGCCTTGGGAGAGGGCGCCATCTTGTCCTTTGCCTCAGGCAGCAAGATGTCTTGAGCCTGCCCTGTACAAAAGGACTTAAAAACCCTCCAGTTCCATTAAAGCAATTAGAATACATATAAATAGACATATAACCTTGCTGTGATTTACATTGGATAAATCACTGCCAGATTAAAGTTGAATCAATACTGAGGAGTATCTCTCCCCAAATAGTCCTGCTCAGGCCTTATGATATTTGGACAAGGTTATTCTCTGCGTACCACTGTCTCTGATGCACATTATGTGGTGATGTGAGAAAGGACCTTTACTGCAGCGGCTCCCCATCTGTTAAATGCTCTCCCCTTGGAAGCACACTTGGTACAAACATTGTCAAATACAGACTTATCTACCTGCCTAATCAGAGTTTTAGTGTAGCACCAACAGCCTGCTGTTATTTTACCTGCTTTTGTTGTGAACTTGGGCATTTAATGTCGCCAGTCTCATGCCATGGAAAATTCTTCCAACAGAGATTGGAGGAATCTTGCTTCTGACTCAGGCATCCGTAGAATAATTTTTCATGTCGACGAGCCTATGCAATCATTTAAACGAATAGCCAGTCATTTTAATTATGGTTGTGTATTGCTTTAAATGGTTTTTATATTACAGTACACTCCTGGTTTTTAATGACCGGGGGAATATAAAAATATTTTGATAAATATACTCCAGCTTTATGGCTATTTTTATGTAAATTTGTGGGATCTGTATCTTGTACCCCAACCTGGGTTCTGAGAATGAAGGGTGGGGGTTATAAGTATTCTTAATACACAAGCAAATCAAGTATAAATCAAGGCCATTTCTCTCCAGCAGACTTTCTTTGCTTCTTTTATTTTGTCTCCTCAGTCAGTTTTGATCTGTGTTTTCCCGTACATCTGCTGTCTAGTCCAAGAATGCTCCAGGTCCTCCCACCCGTCTTCTGCAGAAGCAGTTCTGCAGAATGTGGCAGGCTGTAGAGTCAAAACGCTCTGCAATGTGAAGTGAAACAGCTGCCTGTAATCATTTGCACAAGCGAAGACTTCGGGGCTTTGGTTTCAGTCCTCATCTGCCTGGAATCTTGCATTTCCTGTGTCCAGATCAAGTGTCAGAGACAATGCAGATGCCGTATTCCTGGTTTCATTGTGCCGGGCCTTCTCTTTCATAAGTGCTCTGCACACTTTTTAAGTTGATAGTGTTTTTGGGAGCCTTTGCTCAAAGTCAAGTTAAGTGTCATCCCTTCAGAAAGAGGTATGTGTATGCACAATGCATGCTTTGGAGCCATTTCTCCAGCCAAAGGGAGGGGGTGATTAATGGAGAAGTTACATTGCTCACCAATAGGGAGGAACAAGCCCCTCGGAATGTCAAGTACATACAGCTGCTTGCAGCAAAGAGAATTTCATTCACCTCATTTCCTTAATGCACCTTGACCGTCACCTAATGAGAACATCCGTCTCTCACAATTCTATTGTATACTTCACTTAGCTGGGCTTGCTTTATTGAACTGTCACTGAACTGAACAGTCAGTCCTTTGCCGGCACAGACACCTTGGCACATAAGACTGCAAGGGGAGACAACAAACACGGGATGTTATGTCCCCAGGCACTTCTCTCTGAGGACAAGGATTAGCTACATAGATGACAAGAAATCCTCGCTTCCTTTCAAGTCCCATAACAAAAACATGCATGGTTTGGAACATAATGATTTTATACTCCAGAAGTAGGTGAGACAACAGGAGAATGAACATAAACCAAAGACCAGGAATCTACTTTGTCCCGTGGTGTGTGGCTTGGGTCACTTTCTTGAGCCACCTGAAGTTGTGTGCGGTGCTGCACAGTTCTAGATTGCATTATTTATTTATTTCCTGTACCTCTTAACACGTTGGCGCAGATGGCAATGTTTCTTTTTGGAGCCAAACAGGATGTTTAATCCAAGGTACCCACCTCAGAGAGGGACGCGGGTGGCACTGTGGGTTAAACCACAGAGCCTAGGGCTTGCCGATCAGAAGGTTCGAATCCCTGCGACGGGGTGAGCTCCCGTTGCTCGGTCCCTGCTCCTGCCAACCTAGCAGTTCGAAAGCATGTCAAAGTGCAAGTAGATAAATACGGGAAGGTAAACAGTGTTTCCATGCACTACTCTGGTTCGCCAGAAACGGCTTAGTCATGCTGGCCACATGACCCGGAAGCTGTATGCCGGCTCCCTCGGCCAATAAAGGAAGATGAGCGCTGCAACCCCAGAGTCAGCCATGACTGGACCTAATGGTCAGGAGTCCCTTTACCTTTACCCACCTCAGACAGCAGGTGGAGAAAGCAAATTAAAGTGAACTTGCACCTCTTAGCAGGGCTCCCACAAGGGCTGAAGAAGGGAAGTGGCACAGTGGGATGAGAAAACTCTAGGCCATACCATTTAACTGCCACAGGGTGCAATTTGAGGCACCTGTGGCTGGTTATACAGCACCTGGCATGGAGCCTAGTGACAAAGGATGGAGACCTAGCAGCCACTGGGCCAGCCTGGAGTCAATGATCTCACCTCAGCTAGTGTCAGGAGCCACAGGAGTAGGTCATTACTAAAAAAAAACCCACCAGTGTCAGTGAAGCTAACTGTACAGTCTGTCCATGACAGCAGGGCGTGGGAAGGAGGGGCAGTGGGGGTGGTCCGCCCAGGGTGTCATCCCAGAGGGGGGGTGACAGAATCCCCCTGGGCAGATCGCTGACGCACCAATCGCACCCTGGGTGGATCGCCGCCACGATGATCACCAGGTGCACAGCATGTGTACCGCTCCAGGTGCCTGAGCGGCTAGCTTCGCTGCTGCATGACAGCAATGCTGCCTGGACAGAGTGGAGCTGGAAACAGCAGAACTGGAATAACAACAGTGAGTGACCAGCATGAGCCAGGTAGCCTACATGACTACGCTTTTGCTGCAGCTGAGGTGTGCCAAATGAGGCAGTCAGGCTCCTCCACCTTTGATTCTTGGGTGTAGCTCCATAGCCAGGTCTGTGTACTTCTGCCCAGTATGCAAGCATGCACCAAACAGGCCCAACTTGGGAAGGGAGAGAGGGAGGCTGCTGGGAGCAAACTGGTCAAGTGTTGGGAGTGCTGCCTATCGCCACTCTTCTCCAGCAGCTAAGGTTTCACATGCTCTCAAGGTGACTTCAGAACAGCCTGCTGGATCAAGCCAGTGGCCTTTCTAGTCCAGCATCTTGTTTTCACCATGCCCAACCAGAGGCCTCTGGGAAGCACACAAGCAGGATGTGAGCACAAGAGCGCCCTCCCCTTCTGTGGTTTATAGCAACTAGTATTTGGTTGTCTTCCCCCAATGAATTGGCATTCCTAGCTTCACACAATAATGGTTACCAACCTTTTGAGGGCTGTGGGCAGGTTTGCATTGGAGATACTGTTGAGGCACCACATGCACACACAACTACCAAGAACAAGCCGCAACATATTCTACAGGCTACAACAGAATGCTTCCTTCAATAATAATTTCAGTGGGGGGCGGAGGGGACCCTGTGGCCACAGGGAAGGCTTCAGCAGGCACATGTGGACCTGTGGGTGCCATCTTGGTGAGTCCTGCAATGACCTAGAGCAGGGCTTCCCAAACTTAGGTCTCCACCTGTTGTTGGACTACAACTCCCATCATTCCTAGCTAACAGGACCAGTGCTAAGGCATGATGGGAACTGTAGTCCAAAGACAGCTAGAGACACAATTGGGAGTACCCTGTCCTAAAGAAATTAGCTTCCTGATATGCATCTCACATAGAGTGAGATCAGCCCATCAGGAGCTGTCAGAGGGATTCACTTGTCTCAAACAAATGTGTTTATAAGTGCAATGCATCAGTCTTAAGGCACAATCCATCTGAAGTTCAGCATTTTTCAGCCCCATTGTCAATGGTGAAGGTAAGCATATCTCTTCCACTTCAATGAATGAACTTTGGCTAGACAATGTCCCCTTGATATGTATTATACTGGCACACACTGAATATATAACATGTACATTCTGAACTATGGATTATATGAACAACACCTGCTAAAAATATTTGGGCATTTGGGGTCCCTGGTCTCACTACAAAAACTGAATTAGATGGGTACAGATTTATACAAGTCTCGTATTGTTACAGTTTCATAAGCGAATTTGCAAATCTTGCTGTAGTGATGATTAATTAATGGAGGGGAAACCCCAAAATATTCTAGTAACTCCCCCTTTTATCAAACTGGACCTTCAAGATAGCTTACAGAAATATAAAATGTATAACAGTAATTAAAATTAGGAAAAGCCTCTAGTTCTGCAGGCTTCATAGTTCCCCAGTGGGGGAAAAGTATTAAACCTGATTCAGTCTGCAATCCTCAGCATACTTATTAGGAAATAAGTTCCCAATGAACTCAGTGGGACTTGCAACTAAATATACTTCGGATCAGGCTGCCACTCAGCAAGAGAGCATCTCTCAGTATTCAAAGCATCCTTGGGGATCCTATGATAAATGACAGTACAAATGCTTCGAGGATGTGATGTTACTCCTTCGATAGCACTGCAGTTACTGGGTGTAACTTCACTGGAGAATATGCAGCATACGAATGACCCTGGAGAGAAACAGGTGCCACAGAAGGAGTGACAGTAATCTTATGTAGCAATTATTAAGAAGGAGGAGGAGGAAAGATGGGAATGCATAGGAATTTTAAAATCTTCCCTTGTTCAATTGTACATTTCCATACAGACTTAATGAAATTTGCTTCATCTAGCAAATCAACAATTAAATGTGCAGCCCAATCCTGTGCATCAGAAGTAAGTTCAATGAGACTTGCTCCCAGGTAAGTATGCAGCGGATTGCAGCCTAAATGTTTAAAACAAACAGGAAGCCTCTCACTCTTTTTTCCAAAAAAAGTAAGAGCATTTAAAATAAAACATACTATTGAATTATTTTCATGTGATTATTGCGCAGTCTGGAAATCATTTGATTTATGAATCATTCGGCATTAACTCGTCTACAACATCTTTACAAACAACTTTCTGATCAATGGAGCTTTGAAATATGTGTAGTATGATAATACTAAATGTTCATTGCTTTCAAATCCAGCTCTCTGTTTACTAAGTGTAAAGACAAGTGCTGACTAAAGTACTTTCGCTGTACACCTCTCCTGTTCCAGTGCAGGGACAATTATCTCCTTCAATTTTTAATGGTCTAATCCTAAACAGACAGTGCTACAAGTGTAGGCAGCGGTCCCATTAATGTGCTGTTAATTTTCGAGCTTACCAGCTAAAATGGACTATAGAGTTACTGAAAATGAGCAGAAGCACATTTCCCCAAGGTAAAATTCACTCTGCAGTTTCTGTATAATGGGATTAAATCTTTTTCCCATAGTTCTGTTTAATGGGTTAAATCAGTTCACTCCTCCATGTTCATCTGGTAAATATATCTTCTCTATGTGCCATGGAAGGCTTAGAGGACTCAACAGTCAGGAAGCTAGCTAGATGAGAGCTTTATTGTGTGTTCAGACCCAGAAACCTCCCCCCTAAATAAATTCACACATGACTCAAATTTTGGTTTGGTTTTTGGCAGAATTTAGGCCACAACTTTATTGATTACAGCAAGTGAGTGGTTGCATAGGCTCTGGTTCAACTAGCTCCCTGCGATGCAGGTAGCGCTGACCCAGGGCACCAGCATAGGTCAGCCAAGGCTGAACACCTGAACAAGCGGAAAGCTGGGCACGGGCTAACTCTGCCACCCAAATGTCCCCCTGGACTCAGGCACGGGCACAACCCCCTCTCAGAGTCCCTGGATTCCTTTAACAGAATACCCTTCACTTGGGATGGCGAGAGCATTCTCCCATCCCTATCACCTGAACCAGAGTCTATCCACAACCTTACAAGTTGTGACAATTTGCTATGCAGCAGGCGAAACCCAAATAGCAACAGCCAATCAGCCAAGTGGGGGAAATTCCTGCCGTGCCCCTGTCCCAACGAAGCAATGCAAGGTCTAGAACAACAAGCCCTAAAAGTAGGGAGAGGTGGGCGGGTGTTCCGAATGCATGCGCCGAAAGAGGAAGCTCTGGGTCACATGCATGGGCATAAATAGGTCCCTCGAACCGTTTAGACTGTGTCCCATTGGCCAGATTGTACCCAGCTTCGAGGAACCTACCAATCAGGTGTTGTGGCTAACCATTTGACCCACCCACAACACAGGGCGTTGGTTGTCCAGTTCTCACCGCAATACGTGCCCTCTTTAAGGGAGGACCTGATTTGTTGCTCTTAAACAAGGCAGAACAGCAACAGGAAACTCTTGGTGTTACCCAGATATATGTCCAGTGCCACCTAGTGATTAAACTATATAATGACACTATCCACTCAGTGATCGTACAATATGACACTTACTGAGACAAAGTTTAGCCTTACTGAATGAAATTAGGTGTGGTTTCTCTCAAGTTTACACATGTTTTCTCTCTTTTTCAGTTGACATCTGAAACAACAGCACTTCCCAAAAGACTGCCTTCTGTTATAAAAACAGGGGTTATTATTATCTTTACATTTTTGTATTAGAAAATATCTTAGTGCAAATATTATATTATAAGCACTAGAATGAAAGAAAGAACACTCACAAAAACCATCAGCTAGATTTTATTTTTTTAAAAGGCAACCACTAAAAGTGTGTACCCCATCCATGATAAAGTTGTTTAATTTTTCTCTCTGGGATGATAATTATCAAATGCAATTTCTTTTTGCAATGATTAATGGGAAACGGTCAAAACAAAATGCAGAATAATTTTTGGGGAACAGCACAACTCTGTGCCGTATTTTGAATTACACTTGCAAAGGAAGGAAAGCCTTGACTTTTAGTACTAGTCTCCCTAGATTTCCTGTAAAATATTTCCTCCTAACTATGTGACGTAATATTGAGGCTGCACATATTTAGCAAAATTATGGTCTGTTACCATGTCAAATTGCTGCTGGCTTTCTAATGCCACATCCCCATGTGGAAAGCTCCTTGTAAGTAGAAAACTAGATCATGGGAAAAGTTTCTGACCTAGCTCTTTTCCATTATGCCTTAGGTTTTTTTATGTGAAGGGATATGAATTGACTTGGAAAGCATTCAAAAAGACAATCTTCCACTTTTTAAAGTCTAAAATCAATGAGGATTAATATTCATTTCTGCCTTCTGCATTTGATACGTGTCGCAAAGCAAAAGCTCTAAATGCTCATCCTCATCTCATCCAGTTCAAAACCTTGAATGTGACCTTTTAAGGACAGCTTTCCCACATGTTCTTATTTTTCCACTTCTGTTTTTAACCCAACTTAATGATGAGATTGGCTGTAATCCAGTACATGCAATTTGCATTGAGCGGCATCCATTAACTCTAAGTTTTACAAAAGAAAGCCAAATTGTTTACTTCAGCTGATTTTATGACAGAAAATACTGTATTATCTACTACAACTGAAATTACCAAGGGTATTAGATCTGAAGTCTCTGGGAAGACTTTCACTGCAGCTCATGAAGCCAAAATTCAATGCTTTGTCTGTGCCTCCCATATATCCCAAGAAGATAACACAGGGATAAAACCCATTTTCACATTAAAATGCAAAGCTTGGCTGCAAATCTGATTATTTAAAGCCTTATTCTATACAAGCTATTAAAGTATATGTTCCACATTGCCAGAGTTTTAAGGTTGCTCCGTGTTCTTCATTAGTCTCTCTAAGTTACACTGTAGATCTTGGACGGCTAATTAAATATTAAAGGTAATATTAATGGAAAAGAACAAAGCATAATGAATATTCCTCAGTTTATTAGAGAAAGTAATGAAGATTGATGTGTCTATTGCAAAGTATTTTGATAAGGGATAAAAAGTTAGACTATATTAAATGACTCTCTTTTGTTTTGCATCATAGGGCCAATAGGATACTGTACTGATTTCTGCTGCTCCTTCCCCCCCTACTTTCCTCATTAAGCTCTTTAAGATAAGCATGGAGAACAGAAGTACCAAAAAAGCAGGGAGAAAATTGGCTGAAGGAAGGCGTTTCCATGTTGTAAGAACAGTGAGATGTGAATCTGACACCTACAACTGGCAGAACTCTTCAAAGCTACTCCTTTATTTGTGAACATGGCCTTTATGTCTGACCATTGTGGCGTTAGTTATAATAACATCCTCCAATCTCCAGGCATCAGCAGATGTCGAAGTTGGTCCTGATGTTGTTAATTTAATGAAAATATGTTAAAAGTTATAAAATAACAATTTATGAGGCAATCAAGCCAGTTTCTTAAAAATTAGAAACATATCTGATACAGATACAAATCCTTGAAGACCCCTCTCTTTAATGAACCCTGTGGCACCAGTCCTATACAGATTATTGTAGTTAGTTTCTAAGTAAGATCTAAGGCTGTTTTCAGATGACCTGTTTACTGAATATTCATCCTGACTTGTTTGTACAATGTTTATGGGAAGGTTATAGGACACCAGCAATTTATTAAGCATTTCTTCATATTTCCTTGTGGGGAGGTCAGATTATATTGCCTCAAACAATTGTTATCCCACACTTTACGGTGCATTTTCTCATCACTTTCCTTACCACAAGAAGCCTGGTTTTTTTGTGTGCAACCTGCATTTATGGGTATGTTACTTAATCCCGAACCAAAATAACAGCACCTTGAAAGCACCCTTCGAAACAAGGTGTAGTGTAGAGAACCAGCACAGTCTATTGGTTAGAAAACTAGACTTGGGTTTAGGGGACCTTGGGGATGGCTTAAAATAAGGATACTCTTCATGTCCTTGACCACTCTTTGACAACCTTCATCTATTTCTTATTGCTCAAAGGGAAATACACTCCAGCACTGATGAAGTAGCAACATTGGTAGTGCATTGAGACATTTTGTTTTACTAATTTCCCTACAGGCAAAATAAATAATACATATTAATTTTAATGTAAATAATACATATGAATTGGGGTTTTTTGTCAAAACAAAGAAACAAACAAACCACTTTCCAAAATATATAGTTTTTTTGTATGTTATTTTTACTTATATATTCACTTTTATGCAGTTTTACGAAATATATGCAATTTTTTTTAACTGGTTGGTTAGAGAACTGCATCACAAAATTTGGATAAGTGCAAATTTCAAAGGCTGGCTGTGTTTCAGTTTTCATATTGTTTCAGAAAGTATTACTGTATTTTGGTAAATTCCACTTTAAATGTAAGCTGAACAGAATTTCTGCTCCATCCCTAATTATGACTAATTGCATAGTTAGTTGCCAGCCTTGACTTAAGAGTCTTGATTTGAGACTAACTTGTGTCATTAGTTGTTCCATTCATTTCAATGGCACTTAGTCAAGGTTAATCAGAGCTGGATCAGCACCTGTGGCTTTAACTGCACTACTGTTTGCAACTCACCTGACCTGCATTGACAATTAACTTTGTCAATGGGCCTCCTTATCACTCAAGAGGTAAGCCTGAGTCTGGGACACACCACTTCACAGTGCAGGTGGATTCTCATATCTACACAAACACACACACAAACATCCTATACATATGGATCTAGATTTCAACAAGCAGAATTGGACCATTGCCTTCTCCGTGAAGGGAGCATTGCCACATACTGAAAAGATCTGTGACATGGGCTGATAGGCATACCCACTCCATGAAAATGATTAGATATGTCACCATTTTGCAGAAGGATTCAAGGGGAGGAGCCCCACAAAGGAAATAAAGTTTGGGGTTTTGTTAAGCCTCTGTTTTAAAATTAGATTAAAAGGTATATATTTGGATTACTTTGATAGCATGGTAATTTTATAAATGCAGGAATACATTGGGGGAGCATGCAATCATGGGAGCCCCTACGCCAGGATTCCTCACCCTCAGCCCTCCAGATGTTTTGAGACTACAATCCCCATCATCCCTGACCACTGGTCCTGCTAGCTAGGGATCATGGGAGTTGTAGGCAAAAAACATCTGGAGGCCCAATGTTGAGGAAGCCTGCCCTACGCTTACCTATAGAGGGTCTAGTGGTACAGTCCATTCATAGGTTTAAGATATTTGTGAGAATCAGGCCCTCGTGTCAGGTTTATATGAATGAAAGCCTCAAAAGCACAGTCTGCTAATTGTTATGAGCAGAGACCTAGCACTAGAATGGCATGTGATGCTACAGACAGACTGAAAACCCATTGTCTGAGGAAGGTTGCATAATTTTCCCCTACCTGTATTTGATTAGACTAAATGCTTTTATTCCAAATTCCATTCACGAAAAGGTCAAGAGGAAACTTTCTCAGACATTTCAATAGTCCTGATCTCTGCAGATAATTGATTATCAGTGATAATATTATAGTAGTAAATAGTGTATGATGGGGGGGAGGGTGGAAATCCCAGACCTTGGATCTTTGTGAATTGGGTAAAAATATTGATTTTCATTTTGTTCAAAGAGCTTCAGTGAGTGATTTAAGAGCTTAACATCTATATGAGTTTGGCCGTGTCCCCAAAATAATTCATTACATGGTGGTTATTATTCTGCATTTGCAATTAATCAGGTTGGTAAAGTGCTTCATTTGGTGGGTATGTATTGTTAAAATAAATCTGGAAACACTAACCTTGTCACGTTCAGGGGTCGAGTGTGGGAATGAATCTTTAGAACACAGAGGGTAAAATACTTAAAGGCGTAGCCACAAGAGATTTCGGCTGGACAATCAGAATTTATTTTCTAAGCGGATGGTGTACCCAGCCAGCGCCATGGCATGTTTTAAGGTCTCCTTAACCTGTCTGAGCAAATTGTATAAATCACGGCAATAAAATCTTCCCCATTCAAAATGCTAGCGCTGAAGAGCACTGACCAGCTTTTGACCTCCTATTCTGGGCCCCAACTGACCCTAACTTAGAAGTTCAAATGGTCAATAGCAGGTCACTGAGGGCAGTTACAGAGCCATTTTAATTTCAATTTGATTGTAAGGTTAAATCTATGCAATACAGGTACGCTTTCCGGCTTTCTCTAGTCTTTCTGCTCACTGGAGAACATGTGGATCTCATGAAGCAAGCAACAGCTACAGCCTATGTTATGTTTTTCTCCCTCCCTCCACCTTTCCCCTTAAAATAAATGTAAAGGGGAGGGGAAAATCAAACAGGTTGCTTTCCTTCTGGCATAAACCAAGTTGGTCGTTTATCAGTATAATGGATCTATGGACAGCCTTAAACAATTGTCAAACATTCTTTTAAAAGCCATTAATTTTTTCAACTAATATATATCTGTTTTGTGCATTTGTTGAACCCTTCACTTGTCATTGCAAAGGGCCTGTAAAACTAAGCAGAGGCCTGATCAGTTTTCAGTGAGCTCTGAGCCTCAGAGTTCGCCTGGGTCACCCACAAGATTTATGAGACTTAGTACCAATGTCTGATTGGAACTGTTAGGCCTAGAGAAAGCTGACTCTCCCTCCCCTGCACACCGAGTCCAGTAACTCCACTCATACATTCCCAGTGGCTGTCAGAGAGGCAGCAAAATTGATGGCCTGTACAGATACCAAAGTGGACATCAATAAAAGGAGATGGATGTGAACCAGTCGAATGACATACCTCACTGCTGGGGTGGCTGGGGAGAGGGGGGAACAGGTTAAAAAAACACCGGAAAGTTATTTATTTAAGCTTCAAGGACAAGGAGTTTGTCACTACTTGCTTAAGGATTTAATCTTCAAATGCCCTATATGCTGGATTCCATCATTCTCTAGTTAGCATACGTGCACAAAGTCAAATTATTGCAGTGGCTAAGTGTCTTAGCACTTGGCTCAAGCATAGGAAATAATATGTAAAGAAAGAAAAACGGTATCATAGAGTACTACAGAACTCATTAAACACTGACAAAATTGAGGATACCACTGAAATAAAGCTATACAAGCCATTTTGATGAAAGAGGAAATGAGTATCCTTTTTTATAAACAGCCACCAAATTGGATCTAAGGGAACATCAGCACTGCAATCTGTAATGAAACCTTACAAATGCAATCCTTTCAATAAATGTGCAGGCTTTATTTGGAGCAGTTTGCCACCTTAAATTAATTTGCTTTGCTCTTCATGTGTCTTTATTTCGTTTATTTTCATGTTATGTCCATGAAGATAAAGGTGAAAGGAAAAACCAAATAAACCCAAGGCAATGTCTTTCTAAAAAGCACCCCTCTATCAAATGTTGTCTTGTACCATATGACACATGGTCAATCAATGTAAATTAGTATGTGTGCCACCAAAACTGCTTCATTTCACAGCATTTGTAAGAATGATAATTGCAATAACAATAATAATTTTAAAATTATAAAATTATTTTTATTGAAATCCACACCCTACCAATTGGTAGCTTAGGCATGATAGACAAAAATAGTTTAAAGTCCTGTTAAGATGGTACTTAACTCCCACAATGTTAAACGAACATGTAAATCAATGTGGCCTATATTATAAGGACTGTAGCAAAAAGGGAACCTTTATGCAAGTCTGGTGGAGCTGCACAAGTTTAAGGGTTTACAGCTGTATGGGTGCACAACCTATTTCACATGTTCTGCCAAACACAAGAATTATAGAATGGTGAGCATGCAGTTTCAGGAGGGGCCAGCACACAGAGCACAGTGAACTTCTACACAGGATTAGGGTCTTCCTGGGGAAGGTGGAGAGAATGAGGCACTTTTGTGCATATCTGATGAAAATTCTCCTGCAATGCTATTTTAGAAAGGATTATAAAAGTAGATGCCTCTTTTATGCATAACAGATCTTAGGTGATAAAAAATGGAATTAGCATTCCTTTTATCTGCAGTTAAGCAACTGATTGCCAGGATATGGAAATCAGAGTTGCCTCCATCTTTGTGCTCTGCTGTAACCCAACCTCGGGCATTAGATGTCAATCCTATTATAGCCAATCAAGTACAGTGGTACCTCAGGTTAAGTACTGAATTCTTTCTGGAGGTCTGCACTTAACCTGAAACTGTTCTTAACCTGAGGTAGCACTTTAGCTAATGGGGCCTGCTGCTGCTGCCGCGCCGCTGGAGCACGATTTCTGTTCTCATCCTGAAGCAAAGTTCTTAACCTGAAGCACTATTTCTGGGTTAGTGGAGTCTGTAACCTGAAGCATATGTAACCTGAAGCGTATGTAACCCGAGGTACCACTGTATGAATGTAGGTATGTATTTCTTATAAGACAACTTCTGTCCTAGCTTTCCAATGAACACATGTCACTCAGGCTGACTTACAAAAGTTTTAATCACAAATTAAAACCACAATAATAAAGAAAATACAATGGAGGCAGGCAGAACAGTTAATAAATAAATAAATTTTAAATAAAAAGAGTATCTTCCCCGCAAGGCAAAAGCCTGCTAGAACAAAGTCTTTATTAGCCAGTAAAAAGGGGGGGGGATATTTACTAACAACTAAGAAGAGACCTGTGGGATCAGACCAAAGGCCCATCTAGTCCAACACTCTATACTCACAGTAGCTAACCAGATGGCCATGGAAAGCCCACAAGCAGATAATGAGTACCACAGCACTCTTCCAACCTACAGTTTCTAGCACCTGGTATTCAGAGGCATACAGAGACAGTGGAGGTAGAACATAGCCATCATAGCTAATTGATATTGATAACCTTATTCTCCATGTCTTTGCCTAACCTTCTTTTGAAGCCATCAAAGTAGGTGGCCATCACTACCTAATGTGGGAGTGACTTATGTCTGGAAACAAATCCAGCCAGGATTTGTTGCAAGATAGCTATAGTGTGATCCCATAGGGATTAGTGCCCACTAATACCAACCGCTGATATGCTGCATTCTGGACCAAGTGAAGCTTTGAAGACTCTTCACAAGTAATCCCAAATCAAATGTAATGGAATAGAATAGTCCAGCCTAGCTGTAATGGAGGCATATGTTACCATCTTCATGCAGCAATAGATTATACAGTAAAAAAGGTGCTAAAAGAACTAATTCATTAAAATTCACCTGTTGGAGAGATCCTTCAAGGCACTACTAAACCAGCAGTTTTTGTATCTGTTCCAGCTTTCATGAAAGAAAAACAATGAAAAAAACACTTCAGAGTATGCTAGGGAAAGTGATATTGTTGTACAATTCCGATTACTATCTCTGGTTTTTCTTTTTTTTAAAAAAAAAGCCAAAGAAACCAACAAAGGAACGATTTCCAAGACTTCTTCCATTTTTATGCTCAAAGTGTTTATTTGCCCTCTGGGACATTTCCTGCATTCTTATGTATTATGTAAATGAGATCTAAATCTAAAATGTGATCTGTGTACTTGGAAGCATTATGCATTCAACCATGTAAAAAGAAATGGCAGATTCTCCAGATCATGATGTTTACAAAGGACTTTTTTCTGTGTACTTACAGTACTCTGAATTGATAGAGCTTTTCCAGTGAAGAAACAAATGGTCTGAGGCGGTGCAAGTAACAAACATAGAGATAACAGAGTAGAAAATATACCCATGAAATATTAAATATATTCTGTTGATAGAGCTGAGCAATGAAAGCCAAACTACATAAGTACTAATTCACTGACCCAGCTTTGTTTCGATGTCACTCTCAGTAATAAATACGCATCCATTTTATCGAGGTATAGTGAGCCACAGTCCATTGTTTGCCTCTGATCAAGTGGTGCCTCACCCACAATTCCTTGCTTTGGGGAAGGAATGTCCTCAAAGTCTTTACCCTCTATTCGAGATCTCTATTCAAGATCAGAGCTATGTGTGCCACAAGCTTGTCATTCAACCCCCAAATTACCCTCAGATACATCAGAGGACACCATCCCATTGCCAGATTCAGCTGCTAGTCCAGTCAGCCTCTGTACATTGAACAGAAGGGCTTGGGCACTTATTCTTCTTTCTGTCAGGCAGCAATATGTCTTGGGACAGCGCTGGGGCTGAAACAAGAGTTGCAAAGAATCCTCCTCATACCACTTCAAATACAGTGGTACCTTGGGTTACATACGCTTCAGGTTACATACGCTTCAGGTTACATACACTTCAGGTTACAGACTCCGCTAACCCAGAAATATTACCTCGGGTTAAGAACTTTGCTTCAGGATGAGAACAGAAATCATGTGGCGGTGGCACAGCGGCAGCAGGAGGCCCTATTAGCTAAAGTGGTGCTTCAGGTTAAAAACAGTTTCAGGTTAAGAACAGACCTCCAGAACGAATTAAGTACTTAACTCGAGGTACCACTGTAGAGGCATTTCACTGTCCTAGAAATTATCTTTCAATATGACTTTAGGTTTCTTTTGGATAGCTTGCAGCAGAATCTTTTAATACAGTGGTACTTTGGTTTTCGAACGTAATCCATTCTGGAAGACCATCCGAGTTCCGAAATGTTCGAAAACTGAAAACTCAGTACGGAAGCCTCAAAACAGAAAACTCAATATGGAAGCCACATTTCATGTTCGACTTCCGAGGCACATTCGAAAACCGAAGCATTTACTTCCAGCTTTATGGCATTCAAAAACTGAAATGTTCATCACCAGAGACGCTCAAAAACTGAGGTAGCACTGTATACTGTCTCCTTCTCAAAAGTTAACATAGGCAGCCTCCATCCATCTCAGCCCTCTCCACAACCATTTGTCTCCTCCTCGTGCTCTTTAATTACTTAGATATGCTTTCAGTCTC
Organism: Podarcis tiliguerta; assembly: GCF_965153285.1. Classification (NCBI taxonomy): domain Eukaryota; kingdom Metazoa; phylum Chordata; class Lepidosauria; order Squamata; family Lacertidae; genus Podarcis; species Podarcis tiliguerta. The sequence continues at coordinate 28,561,602 of NC_139544.1, read as the reverse complement.
ACTTGTATCCTGGCTTTTCAGCAGCTGCAACATTTTCAAAAAGTCCAGATCTTACTGCACGTGCCTTTTTATTATGCCCCTGATCTTGACCATCAAGTCACACTTTGTACCTTCCGGGAAACCTCTTTCCTCACATAATGGAAATGGGCATGCCGTTTGCAACCTTTCTGCATCATAATGGTCCTTTTGGTGATGTCTGGGACACTGTGGAACTATTAAAGAAATCATTTTAATCTATCTTAAATATTTCAAATACATATTCATTTTTATTCATCAGTGCAATTAGACCAGGATAAAAGATTATTAAGCCTGATTTAAGATTAACTCATCATAGTCATCATGACTTGGGAGCTATATCTATAGGAGAGGCAAAGATTCTCCTCCTTGCTTCTAGATAAAGGCACTATTACATCGATCAGCCAGGCCTGCGAAACACTGATCTCTTTCCAAATATGTGGGAAACCCAACTGTTAGTCTGAAATCAGGTAAATGCTCTTCTTCAATAGCATAATCAATAGCAAAGCGGGGTTTCGAAAACACCCAATATTTCATTCCGGAGAAAGGGTTTGTAGGAAATATTTGAGGAAAACACACACAATATGCACATCCATACCCCTGATGAGTTTAAAAATGAGCATATCAAGAGGAGGCATATATCTGCTAATGTATAGCATATAACACAGATATATATTTTAATGCATGTGAAAATATTGCTTGAACAGGGGGCACGGCCTGGGGAAAGTCATGAGGACCAGATAGAGAGTTCTGGGGGATTGTACTTGCCCCAAGCCTGAAGTTCACCACCTGAATGTATGAAAGAGCCCCTATTGGGCTTCCATGTGACTGAGAGCCTCACCATTCACACTGAACATCCTAAGCATATAGTGGTGCCCAGTGCTTTCTTCCTTTAAAAATGTTTGTTGTTGTTTAGTCATTTAGTCGTGTCCGACTCTTCGTGACCCCATGGACCAGAGCACGCCAGGCACTTCTGTCTTCCACTGCCTCCCACAGTTTGGTCAAACTCATGCTGGTAGCTTCGAGAACACTATCCAACCATCTCGTCCTCTGCCGTCCCCTTCTCCTTGTGCCCTCCATCTTTCCCAACATCACAGTCTTTTCCAGGGAGTCTTCTCTTCTCATGAGGTGGCCAAAGTATTGGAGTCTCAGCTTCAGGATCTGTCCTTCCAGTGAGCACTCAGGGCTGATTTCCTTCAGAATGGATGCGTTTGATCTTCTTGCAGTCCATGGGACTCTCAAGAGTCTCCTCCAGCACCAGAATTCAAAAGCATCAATTCTTCGGCGATCAGCCTTCTTTATGGTCCAGCTCTCACTTCCATACATCACTACTGGGAAAACCATAGCTTTTACTATACGGACCTTTGTTACCCCTAAAAATGTTTAGGGATACTCTCATTTTTCTACTCATATTGAAATGCTGCCCCTCAGTGAGGCCAAACTTAGATACACAAACTGTTTAGGGGTATGCGTACCCCGAGGAAAGAAGCACTGGTGGTGCCTTATGTTCATACTTCTAGGTCATGGCCAGAGGGGTGCACTAATATTGGGGGCAGTTCTGGATAGCACAGCTCTGCTCCTGTCCACATCTTCAGACAATGCTTGGAGGGGCTAATTCTGCAATGGTCAGTCACAACTAAAATTTCATCAAAAGCAACGTAATGGGGCTTAAACTTTTGGTGAATCATTCCCTTTAGAGTTATGGCTGACCAGGCCTTTCAAAAAATAGTAAGAAATAGAAAGCTGATTAATGATCACCAGTAGAATTTAAATAGATAACAAGCTGGAGAATACCACAAACCATAGCTGTGATCCTAAGCAAACAACAGGGCACGTTTTATGGAAATCACTGAGACTTTCTGAATGAACTACGCTTAGATTTCTTATCAATATTGCAAAGCCCAGTGCCAACGCAGGTTTCAGTGATTTACCTTGGCTACCCAATCTAGCATTTGCAGCTGATACATTAATTTCCAAGCATGTGTTAAGGTACAAGTTTCCAAGGATGTGCATTCCATTTATCTTTGCTTTAGTGAGATTGACATGGTGAATTATGAAGTCAAACCCTAGGCTACAAGATGCCTATAAAGATTAAGGCATTTCCTCCTTTCCCTAACAATTAGCAACACTAGGCTGCTAAACAGAGATCAATTGTAATTGGGAAACTGAAAGAAGACAATAAACAAATTACTTGTGTTTTCACTGAAGCCTGTTGGTTTACAAGACCAACTGTTATTTAATCCCAAAGCCTTGTTGTAGGCTGTAAATTACCCATTACAGTTGTCACTGGGCCCTGAACAAGAGTTAGTTACTCCTAGTTGTGGGGGTGGGGCACGATCTAGTTATTTACTTTAGTTGAAACTGAATACCACAGTACATAAATAACTTCAAAAAGTTTGCTGTTTATGTCTATGTGCTTGAAAAATACAGGTACTGGGAGGGAAAAAATGTAACACATATTTAGCTGTTTATCCAGGCTGCCTATCAGAAGACTCTGGTTTAAGTTAAAATAAGTACAATTGGGTGAAAAATTCAGTGTTTAACAATCTTTTCTGATTAAACAAATAAATAAATAAAAATACTATATATCTATATACGTATATATATCTATATACGTATGGGGGGGTAATTGGGTTATTGTTTTTATTTTTATATTTTTATTTTGTTCAGTGAACTGCCCTGAGACCTCTGGGTATAGGGCGGTATATAAATTAAATAAATTATTATTATTATTATTATTATTATTATTCATGATGTTTCAGGAGTATCTGAATCTGACGTATGGCAAACATTTACATGAGGAGCAACCCATTTCTCTCATAGTGCTGGCCCTCTCTTTAGGAAGTTTGAGGCATCTATCTTAGATGATTCTGAAGTTAATGAAAGGTCAGCACATTGTTAGTTTTGCAACATTTATGTACTGCTTGATTGTAATAAAACCTCTAAGCCAGGCATCCCCAAACTTGGCCCTCCAGATGTTTTGGGACTACAACTCCCATCATCCCTAGCTAACAGGACCAGTGGTCAGGGATGATGGCAATTGTAGTCCCAAAACATCTGGAGGGCCGAGTTTGCCTATGCCTGGGTTAGTGAATTTATAAAGGTGAGCAATAACTGATGCTGGCAAAGGGAGTTGTCAAATCTTATCTTCAGAAGGCATTTAAGAAATAAACAACCACTATCCAAAAAAACACACACACACCCAATCATAGTGAAAGCCAACATTCTGCAAAGAGTTGGATTTGTTGAACTTGGAGGCCACCTCAATCCTATCATTAATTGTTTCTTTTATCATATTGTACTAAGGAAAAGATTTCATTCTGGCACTTATTTCCTATTAACTTTGCCAAGACGTAACATAAAGTTTGACTTTTTAAATAGAAATGCTTATATCTTGCCCCAGTAGTGGCCATGAATTAACCATCTGAGCAGATGCAAAAGCTACAGCAACACCATAAAATCACAGCGTATAACACTAGACTAACAATGTTTTGAGCTACCACAAAGTCAATTGAATTGACTCAGCTTCTGTGGCTATGGTAGGAAGATAGAAAATTGCCTTACCACCAGACTATTGCAATATAGTTCAATGCATAGTTCAATGTAGTCTACATTCTTGGAAGTGGGTTACAGGCAGAGGTATTTCTCAACCCTATCTGTGGTTGCCAGAGATTGGACCTTGGACCTTTTGAACATAAAGCATATCCTCTATTGCTGAGTATTATAGAGCAACCTATATGTTTTGGACTGAAGTTCCAATATGAACAAATGTGGCCACAGATTGATGCAATACACAGCGACAAGCTACGTGTTACAGTCATAGTTGAACACATCTGCATAAAAATTAGTGGTGCTATACCTTGGGGGGTGGGGGAAATACTCCCCACAACCTCAAGGAAATGTTTGAAGGAGGAGAATTATGAAAGCTTTGTAGATCTTCTACAATAAAAGTGAAATTGTGAAAAGGGAAAAGACATTAAGGTTTTCAGAAGCTTAGCAGGTGGATAATCAAAGCTAGCTACCATCATCAGCAGAACAGAAACAATAGCCAACAATTAGGTTATCTTAGCAATAACAGCCTCTAATTAGGTATTGCTTAGCATTAAGTAACGATCCGAAGACTAGTCTCCCAGAAACCATAGCTAGAACAACAGTATGGTTTAATTGACCACAGCTATGGAGTAATCAGTAGGGTGCAAAATAAATAGCTTAGTATATGGTTTGCTACAAGGTGCTGAAATGTAAAGTGGATCTTATAAGCACTACAGAATTAAAAGGGACCTCTTATGCTTCTCTGACTTTATGACACATATATGGCCTAATCACCAAGACATTACTTCTAACCCATTTTCGACATATGCCATCTCCTGTTTTAAAACAACTCTCATTTATAGCCATGCATTCTCAATTGTACATCCACTCCTAAACAAGAGCCAAAACAGTATTTGAAAATGAACTTCATTTAGGAAATAAGAATAAAATGGACACGTTTCTGTTAAAGTGAGTTTGTTATATTATTAAATATGTAGAATTATCACCACCATGAAAAGGGACAGTGTTTATGGCATGACTTGGGTATATAAATGAATGCTTCCTTAAATAAGTTAAACACACACTGTTTATTTGAATGTTTCATTTTGTTTCTGCTATTAAACGGGAACTAAAAAACCCAACTTCAGTCAATCAGTAAACAGGATCATTACTTTTGTTTCAGATTCCAAATCAAGGGTTTCATTTCATTTTTCTAGCACAATAATGCATACAGATGAGGAAGTCACATTGCAAATAACTTGTATCAGAATGGTATTTACTATGCTTATGGTAAGTAATTGACATTATTGACTTAATTCAGGGATGTAGAAAAACACCAAGACTAAATTGATGAGAAGAATGAAGAAGTGCATCAGAGTGTTAAAAATCTGAAATCAGAGTAAAGCCCATTATTTAGTTTGTAACTTAAATATACATATGCACATATGGGTATAGAAATGTACAAATAATGTGTGTGATATTGATTCTAATTTCCCACAGGGCAAACAGAAGAATACTGATGGTTCAAATGGGTATTCTAGGATTCATTATCAATATACTATAATACAAATGTTGGATACGTACTATGGATTTACTGTCCCCATTCAACTTGTTCCATTAGCAGCTAATGGCCATATAAGTTTTTTTATCATTTTATTGCTTAAAGGATCTTTATTATTGAAAATTATATTATACTGTTGTGGATCAGATCACCCAAACTGAAAATGCAACTCAGTCATTGGGTGACTTGCCACACACTTCCTTGTTATTTCTTGCATTACTTCCCAAACTGAAGATTAGCATCACTTTGTGGGTCACAAGTGCCTTGCTGGTCCAGAACAAAGTCAACCAACAGCCTTTTCTGTTGAGTCCTTTTTCAGGGATGCTTTTAGGGGAAATTGTCCCAGGACTTACATATGGAGGGAGCCATGTCAGCAGTGACAAACAGTACATTCAAATGGGCAGGTTGATGTTTAAATGGGTATACAACTCTTGGGCATCTCACAGTCTTATGGGCAAGGAGCATTACACACACAAAAAAACAACTTGTGAAGAACTGTGGGAGGGGAGCTTCTAAAATAGTATTGACTTCTTAGGGTGGCCATTTTCTCAAAGGTGGTGCCATCTTGGAGAAACACAGCTGATGCTTCTCTTTCAAGTGGCACCATCTTGGAGTCATTCCTTGGCTGACAGAAGAGGAGCAATGAGGAAGCAACAAATGTAGCTACCAATGAATTTACTTTGCTACATGGGGTAGGCGGTCTTGCCCTGTCTTGAGATCAATTGAGCTGCCTTTAGGCAAGAACAAATGCTTACAGCCATTTTCATCTTAACTTCAAAACTCCTGGTAGTCATCAGAAGGTTGGACGACTTCTGGGTTTGTTCAGATAGGATTTAATCTGCATTTAGCAACCTAATGTACCGTACTTCCAGGGTCAGGGCTGCATTTCTGACAGAGCCGGCCCTCCCGTTACACAGGGAGAGTGCTCAGGCCCTGCTTGCCACTGTTTGGGCCTGGCCACTGTGAAAGCAGCATGATGGAATGATCCAGCAGAGTTATTCTTATGTTCTTAGGCCATTATTAGGTCTCAGGCAGCTGATTTGGGGGGGTCATGAAAGGCCAGCAAATTGTCAAGTATTTAATGTATGACAGTGGTACCTCAGGTTAATAACTTAATTCGTTCCAGAGGTCCGTTCTTAACCTGAAACTGTTCTTAACCTGAGACACCACTTTAGCTAATGGGGCCTCCCACTGCTGCCACACCACCACCGTGCAATTTCTGTTCTCATCCTGAAGCAAAGTTCTTAACCCGAGGAGTCTATAACCTGAAGCGTCTGTAACCCGAGTTACCACTGAATTGTATTTTACTGTCATGACGGGAGAGGGGTACTTGTAGGATCTACTGCCTCAGGTGTTGAAATAACTTGTCTGGCCTCTGGTATTGTACATCTTAACTTTGTGAGGAGGGCACCATTTGTTAATCCTCCTCAGGCTGGAAAATGTCTTCAGCAAGCTCTTGCTCCAGAGAATGTGAAGTAATAGTTATAAGATGTACTCTGTGCACAAAGTATGGTGAATTTAGAACAAACTCAAATAAACACCAGGCATGACTAAAGCCCACCAGAAAATGGTCTTCCGCTGCCTCAGGGCCTGGACTCGAGAGCTTTGTGGAAGGCCTGGCCTGAAATTATTCCAGACCCTGGTGAAATATAAAACATAGACCGGACACCCTAGCATTCCAACAGAAAAGAAAAGTAAAATTCTGAGCATGAAAATGATACATTTTCCTCAGTACACAGCCATCCTTCAAATAACTAAAGGTCAACCTAGGCTTGATGAGAATTGCCTAAATACAAATAGCATGCAGTTCTTTGGTTATGCAAGAAGCAGGTGTGGGGAAGCCCAAACAGCCTCAGGACTATTCGGTTAGAGAGGGAAAGTTTAATTCCATCTCTCCATGCTAAAGTTTGGACAAAAGATGCCACTCTCTGAAGCTGCAATTTGCAGCCCAAGGGAAATATCTTTTGGTGCCAATAGGCAATTCCGCTCCCTGCCCCAAGCTAAATTTAGCTCCAAGAGGAAAGCTTTTCTTCACACAGCAGCAAAGGAAGAAAGGGTTAAATTTCCCCTCCATGTCTGTGCTGGGATACTGCCAGGGAGACAAAGTCCATCATGACTCCACGTCGTCTCTGTTGCGATCCATCGATCTCCCGTAGATACAGTATCAGCAATTAGCGACATGAGCTCCAGAAATAGCTTGCCACTTTCCAGAGCTGATGCACGGTCTATCAGCAGAATTCACACAGCGAAAGATGCACGCAGGAGAGCATTATTTACAAGTTTATTCAGCGTTGGTCAGAACAAAGAAAACATGACTGCCTGCTTTGGTGTCTCAGGCACAGAGAGAGAAACGAAAGCAATAGACAAAACATAAACTTCCTGTGAACAGGAAATACGCAGACTCTGTGACTCACAAAGCCTTCTCCCTTTTAAGGTGGAACGGAAATATCCTAACAGTCTGTTCTGATCCCATTATTATCACACACACACCCATGATGCAATAAATATTTTTAAAAGTCTGCATGTTTGCTGCAAAAACTCATTTAAAATCACTGAATAAATAGAAAGTTATTTGCACAGATGCATATACATGTTTAAAGTCTGTACTCCTAAAAAGGGTCATTGTTTTATATATATTGTATTTTACTCAATAATTTAGTAGGAGCATTTGTGAGCCTAATAATATATAGGGAATATTCGTATGCAGATAAAGGAGGCATTAAGAATCTTTCACAATGACAAATAACTCATTCAGCTCCTCCTGATAAGGTTAAGAAATGGAGAGTTTGGCTTCCCTGCAGAAATCCTTTCCCCTTTCCCCTTCCTTAGAGAGAGAGGGGTCCATATCCTCTTCCACAATAAAATGTTATTTTTATGGATCCATTATTTTACTTGCATCTCGTTGTCATTGCATATTCATGCCTTCATGACATTATGTCATTGTTATGAATGTATATAAAAATACTATATAAATCATCCTAATGAGATAAACAATCAGTAGGGCCACCTCTTAATCATACCAGTCATCATTTTGTGACCAGGATACATTGCAAACACACAGTGCAGACTACAAAGAATGTTATGCAACACTATTATTTGACCATGTCACTCCTAACAAACCCAGTCGATAGTGTTCATGTCATGACTCGACTCGAAATATCTCAGGGGTTACCCCAACGAAGCACCCTCGGATCGATGCAACTCCTGTGTGTAGGTAAAGCCTATAAAATCCCAAAGAGCCTGCTTGTCGTTAACTAGCTTATTTCACTTCCTTCCATCCTCAGTAGACAGCATTAATTCTGTTTCTAATTAGAATTGCACAATTTAATTCTTCTGCTCTGGGCTATACAGAAGATATGGTTCATGTAACAGCAGCTTGGAGCGTACACACTTCTTGTAATCTGTTTGTAACTCGTGCTGCAGATGCTCTAAGAGGCAGTACTTCTGATGTTACAAACTGCAGTTGGCCGTACACCAGGGATCATTTCCCCAGCATGCTCGAGGATCACTCTGCGAACCGCCCGCTGCGTTTCTCCAGTTGAAACCAATCTCACTGCTGCTGTAAAAGAGCTATGCTTCTGTTAGCAATGATGACTCAGTACATTACTGTGGATTTTCCTCCTTCGGTGAGTCAGGTATCATATACAACAGCCAGTGGAATTTTCTGTTTGTTGTTCATCTTCCTGTAGCAAACCATTAACTTTAACTATATATATATATATATATGAAAATTATATTGAATTAAGCGTCCGTCAAGCCAATTCCTGGGGTGGGGTAGCTTTATTAAATAACCACTGAAGCGATCCAAGAGGAAATGCTTCTTGTGAGCCTGGTCAAAACACACAGAAAATATAATGTGTTCTCTTTGTACTGCATTACTGCAGGCAGAATGTCTTGTAGAAGATAAATGGACCAATCCAAAAGATCCAGATGCACATGGATATCTGACACATGCAGGCTTCCCAGATCATTTCAGTGGAGGAATCATTTATTTATCCAGACAGCAACAGAAGCCAAGTCCTCCAAAGGGTTCACTGTCCATTTGTCTGTCTACAAATCAGAATAGAGTTGTTGAAGTACAAAAAACCTCCAATCATATACATACTGCACATTCTATTTAAATCAATGGTTGATGTGGATTATATCAATGAATATCTACAAAGCTGCTTTCCTTCTATAACCATTTTCATATGGTGCTTCAAGTCTTCTTCCACCACAATAGCAACTTTTCCTTCTTCTTGAAAGCTTTATCCTACTACCTGACTTGAGCTATTGCTGATAGGCATAAATGCATGCTAGCGAACAAGCATTTATGAAAGCTTACACATGTTACACTATGCTTGTTTAATAATCAATCACGCAGTGTTCACCCAACATCTTTATATGCTGTCATTTTGATTGAGACAAAGTGCTCCACGCAGACTTGCATTGTACTAGAATAAAGGTGTGCTAATTGCAAGACAAACTTTTATGGTACGTATCTCTTGTGATTTATGACAAGAGGCTTTTTTCCTACATACTGAGAAAATGTCAGAATATGATACTGCTATGGTTTGAGGAGTTTGACCTGATTCACTTGCAACGCTAAGCCAAACCATGGCTAAGCATGAATGTGTAATTGTACAGCTATTCATAGCAAAGATCTTGGCCGTTTCACTTCTCTCCTGGTCCTGCTGCACTAATACCTAGTTTTGTTTAAAGGTGTGTTCAAATACAGGCTCATGGTTTGTCTCACTTCAGATAAACCACTAACCATACATGGCATGTGACCTTCAAGGATGGGTGCTGGTGTCTATTCACATCAACACAGGAAGATGGACGAGGTAATACATCTCTCTATACATCAGAGATGGGGAACATACAGCCTTTCAGATGCTGTTGAACTATAGCCCCCATTATCTCTGAACACTGGCTGGAGCTGGAGTCCAAGAATGTCTAGAGGGCAACAGGTTCCCATCCTGCTATACAGACACTGGAGTGATGTGTATGTGGAGCGTTGCATGTGTGTCAGGGTTCTTCACAGCAAGCAGGGCCTGGATGCTTGTTTCACCCCAATAATACTAAGGTTGTGTGACATTTTACCACCTGAATCTTCTCAGCAGGTAGGAAAGGTAACATGTACACAGTTACAACATACAGAAAAGCTGAGGCAAGGATTTCAGCCCACAGCAAACTCTTAAAGGTATTTAACAGGAAACAACCGTTCTAACTATAACTAAGTGTCTCTGTAGGAAGACACACAAAGGGTTTAATTTAGCAACAGTCTGCACCATAAAATATTAGTCAAGTGCTAACATAGCCATTAATACTCTTTTTTAACAGAAGGCAATTTCACAGACTCATTTACCAACTGGAATCTCCCAAGTCTAGTTGGTAATTGTGCTTTTTATTCATCTCTGTAAATTCCATTTAGTGCTTTTTAGCTGTTTCTTAGCATAAATGCATTGAATGTTGTTAAATTGGATTAATAGGTTTTATATGTAATATATATTATGTATTCATTTAACTGGAGGTGTTTCAACTCATATTGCCGCAATCTCTTTTTTAAAATGTCGTTTTATTTTGCAGATTTTATTTTATGGACTTTTTTCCCCTCTGGAAAGACTTGCAGTATATGTTTATGATGTATGCTTTATAAATAGAGATATACTTACCGTAGAAAGTTGGGGTTGTGGTCATCTTTAGCTCAGTTCACATTGTTTTGGCCTGAAGCAAGCCAAAGGAGAAAATCAATTCAGGTGCATTAGAACCTATATGAGAAATCACAAAAATATTGTAGGAGCATTTAAAAGAATTATGTAGCTGCTGTAACTTAAAATAGATACAAAGATAGGGCATTGTGCTCCAGCTCATATTCTCTAGAAATTTTATGTGCAGCATAGTAACATTTTAGTAGATGTGAACCTAACATTTCTCATTATATGAATTGGACTTTCTCTACAAAAATGAAATGAGTAGACTGCTGTTTCGATGAAATCTGTTCTTAAAGAAATAAAAATAAATTAGATTCAGATTTAGCTGTGACATCAGTCAACAGCTCAGTTGGTTGATCCAAAGAAAGATGATTGGCTCAATCACAAGTTTTTGTTATTAATATCCTACATTAATTTTACAAATTAAATTTCAAACTGTAACTCATTTATAGAAGATAGCAAATGATGCGGGGAATGAATTTATAAACCAACTTGGGAGGTTAATTTATCCTGAAAGGTAGTTTAGAAATCTGTTAACTAAAGGAGGAAAGGAAGTACATAAACACAAAATAATAATAACAGCAACTATTATAATTTAGTGTCAGTAGGGATGGGAGAGAAGCATTATTCAATTTATATTTAAATGTGAATCTCCCCATTCTCTGTCAGAAATAACAGGCCACCCAAAAAATAAGCAAAAAACACTTCTTGTTGTTATTTATTTATTTATTTATTTATTAAGTTTAAGAATCACACTTCCTTCAGAAGGAGCACAGATATGATGTACAATAAAAGATAAAACAACCATGTATAAAAAATAAATAAAACACACACAAATAACCATTACTATCTATAAAATAACAAAACCATTCAAACACAGGAATCATTTGGCATTAAAATAACAGAATTTCTATCAACTAAATGCAAAAAAGGGAGAACAAACTCAGCTCCAGGTGGGTGGGTGGGTGTTCCAAAGTGAGGGGGCCACCACAGAGAAGTCTGTGCCATGTAACCTGATTCATGTAACCTAGTAGCAGTCATCAACAAAACCCCATACCCCCCAAATCTTAGGAATTGAGTTAGCTGGTATTGGAGGAGTTGCTCTTGGATAACATACAGAGAGAGAGAGAGAGAGAGAGAGAGAGAGAGAGAGAGAGAGAGAGTATTACTGAATATAAAGATATTCACCGACATTCTCAAAATATGGCAATCTAGCTATTTCAACATGCAACTAAAATCAGCCCCATTGAAGCCGGTGAGACCAATAATTTGTGACTAAATTTAATACCATTGTTGCCAGTCAAAGTTAGCCTGCAACTCTATGCACACTTACTTGGGAGTAAATTCTAAGGGAGTAAATGGAACTTATTCCTCAGTAAAATTGTGCTGCATGTCACAACTAACTTTAGCTGAACTGGAGTGTTTACTTTGAATATAAATTTCTTTTTTAAAAAAAAGAAAAGGAAAGGAAAAAAAGGCTATACTAAAACAGATAGTTAATCCTTACCACCCAAGCCTGCCCACCTTCTGAGTCTCTTCTTTTCTTCTTTCTGCTATGTGAAAACAGTGTTCTTTTCATTCCTTACTGTGGTTTTCAGCCTTGACATTGTAGAGAACAGAGAGATACTGTGCAGTTCTAAGAATTATCACCAGTGTAGCTCCCAGCATGAATTGTCCTGTTCCCCTGTTATTGCCGCACACTAATAAAAGCTGAACAATATTTGCAGGTTTTGTGAGATAGAAAGAGTGATTCATATTTAATCTTACAGTTGTTCACTCTGGAAAAAAAACTTTCAATCTTCCATCTGATTCCAAATGTGTTCTTGTCATTTGCATACGAGGTATATTTTATTCAGATGTTTTTATCTCTGAAATCTATATCATTTGCTCGTTCTTGGGGAGAAGGTTGTCAGTGAACTGTTTATATACTCTGGCTTTGGGTATGGATTTGGCAGGCTTTTCCCTCCGCCCCCAAAAATCCTCACAAACAGCATGGAGGCTGTAGATTTCTGTTCTGAGCACAATAGATCAACAGCTTTATAACAGGCAGCAATTCCTTGATAATTATTGGACCTGCTTTTTTAAGTGTACCATTCTTAATTTAATGTAGAAATATATTGCTGTGGCCTATTTCTTGCCACTTCCAATATGTGTACAGGTTTTTAATTTCTACACCAGGTTTAAATATTGTTTTAATGTCACTATAGGAATAATAACATCAAAGAGTGACCACAATCCAACAAGAAATTAGGTGTTTCTTAAGTCACACTAATCAGCAGAATGTTGACTGTGTATAACAGATTTAATTGTTTAACTGCTTTAATTGTTCTGCTGTCTTAATGGGATTGTTTTCTCGTGCAAAGAATATATGAATGTTTATATTTTAACTGGTTTTCACTTTGTAAACAGCTTAGAAGCCTCTCTTGACACTAAGCAGCATATAAATTAAATGATGAAGACCTTTCTGTTCCAGTAGGCATTTAAAGTAAGTTACATTATGCCTATTTATGGTGTTTATGTTTCTTTACCTGTGGTTTTTGTCTGTTTTAAACACCATGTTAGTTGATGGATGAATTATTCTATTGATTTTTTTTGTAAACCAGTTTGTGACCAGCTGTTGTGAAAAGCAGGCTATAAAAATTGAAAATATATAAATGTGCATTGGTTTGGGGCCAACATCTTTAATAATGATGCCACATATCAAAAATTATTCCCACCTCCAAAAACTATTATTATTATTATTATTATTATGAAATGTTGTTAGAATTCCTTAGTGTCCTTTGTTATTACTGTGTAACAATGTCTAAATAATACTGCCGCAGCTACTATTATCTGTACTACAAGAATCATGATGGCAGGAAAATGAACTATTGTTCCCATAGAGAAATGACAAGCCTGAACTGAGTTTCAAACACCATACAGATCAAACTTGGGGAATAAGAATGGTTCTATTTCCTAGACCAAATTTGATGTGACTGACATAAAATGCTGATAAAGAAAACCAGCTTCCCTGATGAATTCCATTCATAGTGTTTCTTTCTGTAAGAGGAATTGTCCTTGACTTTCAGATATATTCTCTTATGCTTCCAAAAATAGGTGACTCGTAAAGTCCTGATCATCAAAATAAGACTGAAACTGACATGCTTTGTGTCTTTGTTGACTTTTGAACTGTTGGCAGTGGTGCAAAAACCTAGGTGCCATCATTGATTCCAATCACATAGTGACTGGCTGCAGGTGCAGAGGAGGAAATAAGGTTTTCCACTGTGCTGCGGCCATCACTACAAAAGCTTCCTCTGCCTTTAACCAGGTAAAGCAAAAACAGCAGGTAGCCTTATACCCTCCCTCGGCTGTGATCTCAGCTCATACACATACACTCCAATATGTCACAGATAAATATGATAAGTACTTGTAACACTCCTGTTCCTATACCAAGGATCAGAGCCTATTTGTGTACATGCACACAGACACTGTTATACATTGCTAAAGGCTGTTCACCTGAGATTTGTTTACACGGCAATAGACTGCCTTGAGCTAGCCTCTGTATCAGCTGTGTCCATAAACTGATTGTAACAGTTTCCCTTTTTGACCTAAAAGAAAAATAGATACTGCATATGCCTCACTTTTCAAACATCAAGTGGTGTAAAGTTTGTGCAAGTCTGAAAGAATGTTTGATTTCACATCCAAGATTTGATTGCATTTATTTATAGAATCATTACAATCTAAGCAATATTTTCAGCAATATTTACTTTCTGCAAAGTAGCTAGGAGAGAGGGGGATGGAAGGAAAGTTGGTGCACTTGTGCCCAACACTAAAACGTTTAAAATAGAAAGTGAGGGTCAAGCTAAATGTGACAATGCAAATGTGTATTTTTGGTCTCTGTGGAAGCCGCCCAGAGTGGCTGGGGAAACCCAGCCAGATGGGCAGGGTACAAATAATAAATTATTATTATTATTATTATTATTATTATTAAAGATGAGACAGTGGTGAATTCAGCACCTGTGGAGCCAATTCCGCACTGCTGCCAGTGTGTTTGCACCTCGCTGACCTTCGCTCTCCCTCCACCAAGAAACAGTGACTGAGCTTTTGGGAGGTCAGGTAAGTGCTGCCGCCCTACCATGCCATCCACAACAGCTCTCAGGTGCTTTCTGCACTGGGCAGTACTGGGTGACTGCTGGCTCAGCAAATCTCAGAGTTGTAGACAAGAAGGGAAGAGAGGGAGTAAAACCTTAGAATAGGAAGAGCACGCCTTCATCAACCTAGTGCCCGCCAGATGTTTTGGACTATAACTCCCATCATCCTGAGTCAGCATAGTCATGTTGGCGGGGATGAATGTGAACTGTAGTCTAAACCACCTGGAGGGCATCAGGTTGGTGAAAGTTGGTATAGATGATTGATTTAAAATATGAGTCAATACGTTACAAAATTGTGTTTTCCCCTCTTCTCAGCTCTACTGCATCTACTCACAAATCAGAAAAAAATTCTAAAGTCCCTTAGACTCCTTGACTCAAATAATTCCTTAAATTATATCCAAAGAGTTTTATAGCTAACCTGTATCACCTGCGACTGCCACAGGTAAATCTCAGATTGGAATTGCTGTTCCAATCTAAAATGGATCCTTTCTCATATTGCCCTCAGCTGCCTGGTTTATGAATTTTGTGGTGTGTTGGGATACCATTCAGAGATAAGAAAAGAACAGAGATTAGATATGTTCTGTGTAAATGTTCTTTCTTTCAGGTGGCTGACAAAGGGTGGGGGTGGGGAGAGCAGCCTTTAAACTTGAAGGGACGTCTCAAAAATCTTTCCAGAATTGATATGTGGTATATTTCTCTTTCCTACTCAAGGTGACAGTTTATGTGAGATGTAAAGACAAGTTCAGTCAGGCAATTACCCCTTGTTGATAGTAGATTATTTCCTCTACTAAACTAAAAAATAACTTCTTTGTGTATAAGTTACTGCTGCTCTGGGATACTGCAATTTACACTTCTGTCTTTTTTTATGAGTAAATTTATTTTAATCAGTACAGTTTGGAATAGTTTTTTCCTGTACTTCCATCTCCTTTGCAGTTCTACACCCTCTTAAATGTAACATAGGAGGCAGAAAGGGGTCATGAAGCATAACCAGAGAACATTTTTAATGTCAGAAATCATATCCCACATCCTTTTTTCCCATAAAAAGAATGTACCATTTATTTTCTACAGCAGTGGTTCAACTTTATTATTTTCCCAAATATGATGCTCAGAGAATTAATAGGCACTGTAACCAGCAGCTGGGAATAGTGTCAAAAAAGACTCATATCCAAAGGAAGTAAGTTATGCTTTAGTACCATTGAACTCAGTGCAAGTTAGTCATGACTATAATTCATGCCACCTTTCAATAAGCCAGGACTGTGTAGGATTGCAGCCTTTAGTATGGTTAGTCAGGCTTTCATCCGACTGATATCCATAAGGAATAGGGTGTGCTATTTTACAGGTGAAACTTCGTTTTTGCAAATTTCTTCAGTGAGAGCTCTTAAAAATATACTATTATTTAGCTTGGTTTGATTAAAAAGCACATAAACCAAAGAAGTTTTCTGAGAGCATCATCTGAAATGATGTCAGATATGACATCATTTATACTCAGGCATATATAATATAACCTCTAGCACTTGGTGGTTATTTTTAATTATTTTAATGCAATTTGACATACATTTTTCACACACAAAAATTGATAAGAAATTTTTAACATTATTGGAAATTCCACAAAAATATATAAAAAGGTCAATATTTTTACGTAGTTGTTTACCAAGTGAAACTAAATTATATTAATTTAAACAAAATATAAATTGAATTCTCAAGTCATCTTACAACTTTTTAGCACCCCTCATTTTTGGAATTTGAAAGCTGGGAAATTCAACATGTCCTAATGGTGGACTGAAGAGAACCAGTAGGATATATCTCTGGATGTAAATTGCATAGCAAGGCTTTAAAAACAATTGGACAGTTTCATGAAGGAGAAGGCTATCAATGGCCACTATCTGATTGCTATTCTCAGCCTCCATAGCTGGAGTGCCTATAAATACCAGCTGCTGGAAACCTCAGGAGGTTTTGTACTTGAATCCTGGTCGCTGACTTCCCACAGGCACCTTAAGTTCTTCCGTTCTTATTCACTGCAGTCTCCAGTGAGGTGCCCAATGCAAAGTCTAACTAACAGAATGTTGGATTAGACCTTTAGTATTGTAGCACCTAGTGAGAGCTGGACCATAAAGAAGGCTGATCGCTGAAGAATTGATGCTTTTGAATTATGGTGCTGGAGGAGACTCTTGAGAGTCCCATGGACTGCAAGAAGATCAAACCTATCCCTTCTGAAGGAAATCAGCCCTGAGTGCTCACTGGAAGGACAGGTCGTGAAGCTGAGGCTCCAATACTTTGGCCACCTCATGAGAAGAGAAGACTCCCTAGAAAAGACCCTGATGTTGGGAAAGATGGCGGGCACAAGGAGAAGGGGAAGACAGAGGATGAGATGGTTGGACAGTGTTCTCGAAGCTACCAACATGAGTCTGACCAAACTGCGGGAGGCAGTGGAAGACAGGAGTGCCTGGCGTGCTCTGGTCCATGGGGTCACGAAGAGTCGGACATGACTAAATGACTAAACAACAACAACAATTGTAGCACCTACTCTTTGGAATTAGCTTCCATTAAATATTAGAAATCTCTGCTGTTGTTGGTGCTTCCTGAAGACCTTCCTCTCCCAAAGAAGTCTTTTAAGTGGAGATCTTTCCTTGTATGCATCTGTATCAGGATAGCTTTTAGGTGTTTGTTTTATCGTTAGTGTATTTGCTGCCTTGGGCTTCTTTGAGAGAAAGGGTGGGATATAAATTGTATTATTATAATAATACACCTGGTGGTTTGCCTCTATTCACTCTCAATGTATGATCCGTGGTTGAATTACACGTGTTGCTGGATTACACCTGGTGCTGAGTTTTGGAGCATCAATTGAGCATTCGCAAACTGCTGCTTGTGGCTGTCACAAGCGGAAACCAGTTGCACACATGGAGTTTCCCTGATTTACCACAAAGGCATTCTCATTGCAAAGCCAATTGGACACACAGTTCTGGGGCATGTACAGAGTTCCAGAGAAATCAGACTGCTCTGTAACATCCTCATGAGTGCAAAGATCAGAAGTTTCAAGCCATCGTTTCTAGCAAACCATAGTTTGCAGACAAATTGAGATTACAAACCACGATCAAACACCTGTGGAGGTTTGATCAAACCATATTTTGCTGTGTTTAGATGACATAGCAAATATGTTTTGTCACAAACCATGGTTGCAAAATTTAATCTCTGCATACTAGAGCACAGGAGAGGAAGAAGCAGCTCCTGGATAGCATTATATTAAAATGCTTCTTTCCTTCTGCAATGTCAGGATGTTTGTCCCCCTGCAAGTGCAACTGGGCAGTAATCTGATTGAATTTATCCTTTTCAGAACAGGAATAAATGTTTTCCGTGGCACCACCTAGGTCAATATGCAATTACAGTCTCATTGATAAAATATTAACTTAAAAAACTATTCAAGTAACCAGTTAAAAGTATTCATAATTTAAAGCAAGCAGCTCGTGCTTAAATATTAAGATGCAAGGGAGTAACCCACATTAAAATTAATGGGTGTTATGCGGATGCCATATGTTTACTTTTGGCTTGGGATGGGAATTATGTGTGCTCTATACACATCATGAAGTGGTAAGTGTTGGCATATGCTGACTTCTTAATCACTGCTACTCTATAGCTGCTGATCGCTTTGCCCTTCTTTCATATGTGATTTATATTTACTTTCATTAGGCTCGCTTAGAACATTAATCACTTTTATGTTATTTCCTGTTAAACTTATTGCACAAAACATATAAAAGAAGGTCAGTAATGAAATAGTAATGGTACTATTTGGCCCAAATCACGTGTAGCCTTCTTAACTGTGCATATGTTATACAGTGGTACCTTGGTTCTCAAATGCCTTGGTACTCAAACACCTTGGTTTTCAAACGCCAAAAACCTGGAAGTAAGTGTTCCAGTTTCCAAACGTTTTTAGGAAGCTGAACATCCGATGCGGTTGTCGGCTATTGTTTCCAGGGTGCCTGCACCAATCAGAAGCCGTGCCTTGGTTTTCGAACATTTCAGAGGTCAAATGAACTTCTGGAACAGATTAAGTTTGGCGCTTTTGTTTTTCCTATTTATTTTGCGTTTTTGTGGCTTTTTTGGTTAATTTGTTTTTGTGACTGTGTGGAACCCAGTTCAGCTACTGATTGATTGATTGTGTGACTGCAGAAATTGATCACCCATCCAAACAATGACTATCATCAGTGCAGGTAAGAAAAAATATATATTTTTTATCATCTACAGTACTGTCTTATTTATTTTATAGTACAGTACATTGATTATTGCTTTCATTTTATGGATCAACAGTCTCAGTAGATAGCGAAATTCATGTTAAATTGCTGCTTTAGGGGTTGTTTTTAAAAGTCTGGAACGGATTAGTCCGTTTTGCATTACTTTCTGTGGGAAAGCGCGCCTTGGTTTTGGAATGCTTTAGTTTTGGTTTTATTTAGAGTAGACCCACTAAAATTAACGTCAATTGGTCACGATCATTTAGCTGAATGGGTCTACTCTGAGTAAAACTTAGTTGGCTACAATCCTTCGCTTTAACTCTGTGCTTAGGTTTGTTCTTTGCAATTGACCACATAGAACATGCCTACAGTGATAACCTCACACCTCTCAGGCAGCAGAATTTGGGATCTTCCAATTGTCAACCCCAAAGCAAAATGGTGATTATGAACAGGATCTGGCAGCTTCAGGCTTGGACTTCAGTCTCTCTTCCTTTTTTGACAGCCCTCTGACAAAAGCAAGCTGCTGATCAGGGATTGAGATGCTACAGCCAGGAAAAAGCATTCAGTTTAGGAAAGCTATGTAGATGTGCATTATTAATTCTGAGCTCACAGTTTAGATTCCTTTGGCACAGAATTTAATGGTTTTTAATGCACTTTCTTCTTAAGCACTACTATTAATCACTCAGGTTCACTAAACTACTTGTTTGCGTTTCAACAAGATGTTGGGAAATCTTTCTTTTTTCCCCCCTACAGGAAGCAGCCTACATTTTTTTCATGCTAAGCACTGTTACGTTCATACACATGCCCTCCAGCCCCCCCCCCCGACTCATAATCTTTCACCCTATTCAGTTAATTTTAAAAAACCCACATAATGTGCATTGCTACCAGTTCAGCCAGATGCTGCGCTGGCTGAGGTCCTTGGGTAGTGGGCCATGGTGAAGATGGTTGGAGCTCTTGGGCCTACTGCTGGTGGCAAGGTGAATGTTGACTCCAGGTAGGCTACACAGGCATTGTTGATGAGGAACCTATCCACATCGCCCTCAATAACCAGGAGGTCCATTCCCACTTGAGAACTCTGAAATGAGCCTGTCCCTCACTCTTCTTTGTGGCAATATAGGGGATATGTAGATGTATTTATTTTGTGGCAAGGAAACAAAGCAGTTCCAATATGTTTCCAGGACTGCCTTCTCTTTATTATTGAGCTGGCATTTGGGAATGCAACAGGCTGTGTTTCCAGGTCCCAATAAGTGTCTTCTATTTAAAAGATTGAGTCTTTTACTCCTTTCCAGAATAACCTTCAATTTGCAGCCCACTAGCGCTCAGGGCTGTTGGCAGTTTATGGGTGCTGATATTTCTGTTACACCTTCCATGTGGTTTTGGGTTTGGGTTTCCAAGCTTCCTATGGCTGTTTGGATGTTGTTCTGGGTTTTTTATGGCATTATACTTTATGTTTGATGTGTTGTAAGTCACTTAGAGACCTTAAGATAACACGTGACTAGTACAAGTAAAACTGGTGGTAATTAATTCAATGCACATACTACAGTTGCCGTTGTAGCAGAAAACATGGGGAAGGGGGTCTGGAGTGGGGCAGTCAAAGGAGGTACAAGGAAGTGGAGGGAAATCTTAAAGATTTTCCCAGGATTCTACCAGGGTTCTGCTTTCTTCATCACCTTCCTTGTTTTTCCAAACTTACTTTTCCTTTTTATCAGAAATGAGCTTCAAAGAGGAGGCCCCAATGTGTTTAATGCCTACCTCTTTCTTTTCCTTGCTACAAGTTTTAACCTACAGTTCTATCACAGCTGTGCTGGCTCCTACAACTGCTGCTAGAGATATGACAAATGCATTGTGACATTTCCAGTGCAAACCACATTATTGTCCTCTGAGTACTAATTTTAACAGCAAAAGCAAAGGTAATGTTTCTGTGGAATAGCTAAACAAAATCATTATACCACATTACCAGCTTGCATCAGGGGCTTCTGTGGTATCGTTTGCAGCAACCCAAAACTGCAAAGCTGCTATCTTTATAAGAACAATTTCTCTGCCGTGTGATTTGTGACACCAGACAAGGAGCCATTCCATGCACTGCATCACCACCAATAGCAGTTCAGAATCAATGTGGGTGTTAATGACATTGTGAGTAGAAAAATACAGGGGCCGAGATCCAAATCCCACAGCAGCCTTCCTACACTTAGCGCCAGCTCTGCAAATGGCATATTCTTGGACTGATTCCAAGGAGCTCACAAGATGAACTTTCCTTGACTTTGTGCTATGCTACCACCCAGTCCCCATGAATCCCTCCCTCAGACAGAGTCCCCTAGATGTGTATTTTTCTGCGGAAGTGTCAGCCAGTGTGTTCTGCCTACACTAAAGACTACAATTGTTTAACACTTTGTCTGACAGTTAGCGAGGGTTGTATCAACACACCAGGGTGCGTCTTTTATAATTTAGTTTGAATGGATTTTTGACCCATGAATCAATGAGCCCTTTAGAGGCTGAGTAATATTTGCTTCCTGAAAGACTGTACAATAGCAACAAGGTCACAGTTTACTGTCAATTTTTAAATAACAAACTTACACTTGGGGCACTTAACATATTTTGACAAGGTGACCCACAATTATCCATTAGCATTGTATTTGTCTAAGCCCCTCTGCATTGAGATGCAAGGACTATGAAATAGTTCATTGATGTCCCACTTGGGGGTGGGGAATAAGGCAAGTGGGACTTTTCCAAGGTCTTTCACGGCCAGAATACATCTAGCTATTGCTGTATTGATTAAACATTTGGGTAGTTAATCAACACAGCTAAGCCCTTTTAACCTGCCATGTGCTGTATTCAAAAAGAAAAGTCTATTAAAAGGAGCCATGAAGATGTAATTTTTATTTCTAATATAGCACAGAAATAAAATATATTTGCCAACACTAAGATAATCAAAAAGACATTGGGTTAAAACATGTCCCTGGTGGGAATACTGTCTTTATGTAGCCCTGCTTATTTGTTTATACCAACATTTACGTTTTTACTGCAACCTAAACTATATTTCTACAATGTAGTGACAGAAATGTTTGTGATTCAGTGTGGTCCAGTGAAAATGCATTCAAATCTTTCACATCTAGCATCCTTATGAATACAGCCACCAGAATTCATGGCCCATTTGGAGTGAGTGTTAAGGACCGTTTCTTGCGCAGGGGTGGGGGAGTCCTGCCATGTTTGTGAAAATCATTCCTAGGGGAAAGAGGTCAAGTCAGTTGAGATGTTATTTCCCCCATATGGCTGTGTCTTGGGGACATTCTGTGTGGAGGGTTTTAGAGTATCAGAACTGGCACCAACAGGGCAGCTGTGGTGTGACTGGCTCACCTTTCTGGGGTCTGTAAGAGCTCAGCATCTTCATATGGGGCAGTCAGAGAAATGGCGGCGGCACACTCCTGCACCTTTTTTTTTTAAGAACTAAGGATTCTAAAAGAGTTTTATGGCAAGGGGGGAGGAACTGTTAGCAAAGTGTTCCTGAATGTGTATTAATCTTCGAAAAAACGAAGATCATGGCCACTGGTCCCATCACCTCCTGGCAAATAGAAGGGGAGGAAATGGAGGCAGTGAGAGATTTTACTTTCTTGGGCTCCATGATCACTGCAGATGGTGACAGCAGCCACGAAATTAAGAGACGCCTGCTTCTTGGGAGGAAAGCAATGACAAACATAGACAGCATTTTAAAAAGTAGAGACATCACCTTGCCAACAAAGGTCCGTATAGTAAAAGCTATGGTTTTCCCAGTAGTGATGTATGGAAGTGAGAGCTGGACCATAAAGAAGGCTGATCGCCAAAGAATTGACGCTTTTGAATTATGGTGCTGGAGGAAACTCTTGAGAGTCCCATGGACTGCAAGAAGATCAAACGCATCCATTCTTAAGGAAATCAGCCCTGAGTGCTCACTGGAAGGACAGATCCTGAAGCTGAGGCTCCAATACTTTGGCCACCTCATGAGAAGAGAAGACTCACTGGAAAAGACCCTGATGTTGGGAAAGATGGAGGGCACAAGGAGAAGGGGACAACAGAGGACGAGATGGTTAGACAGAGTTCTCGAAGCTACAAACATGAATCTGACCAAACTTCGGGTGGCAGTGGAAGACAGAAGTGCCTGGTGTGCTCTGGTCCATGGGGTCACCAAGAGTCGGACACGACTGAACGACTAAACAACAACAACAACAATTGTTGATGTTACCAGAGTACTCAACTGAAAAGGAGGTCGAGTAGTAAAATTATATGGATTGTTCCAGAGATTACATAGATGAGTTTGTGTGTGTGTGAATGTGAAACTGAATCACAGCTAGCTCAAAAAATGGCATCCCTTTCTGTCTCCTTGATTGACACTTGGTGCTTCCTCTCCCAACCATATTCCACAGCTTAGGACAGTGGAAACTGGGAGAAGTAGCCAGTGTGCCAGCCACTAGATTTCCATGGACATTTGCCTGTCCCTAATAGAAGCAACTATAAACTAGGCTGCTTACTGGAATCCATTGTCTCCCAGCTTCAAGAGACCTCACTAGACCTGAAAAGAGCCATCTGCTTGCATAGGAGTATTATGACCTACATACCATGAATTAGACATTCTCTGCAGTCTCTTTTTCCCTGTCGCTGGATGTTCCCATGCATTCATGTGGCTTTCAGACCTTCATGTGTCATTATGAGAACTGTATTTTCTATACTCAGTTCAGTAGCATTTTGCAACAGGGCCTTTCTTAATACTCTTCTCTTTCGGTGTCTTCAGAGGGATAGGAGAGGTGGCATTCCCCACCTGGTAGAAAACAAAGTGTGGCTAGACACCAGGGACCTTTCAGAATCAATTGTATCTTACCATCCATTCTTGCAAGTCCCACCTAAAAACCACAGCAAATCTTACCTATGTCACATGGACCCCTCCAAAATCCAACTTAAATTGTGCTGGAGGTATTTGAAGCAAGTTAGCCATTTTGTTGATGGCAGCCTAAACAATATGAGCCTGACTATTTCAGATTACCACCTGCAAATGGGCTGTTTGAAATTCAACAGTCCCATTGAGAGCTGTTCTCTCAAGCTCTCCACACACTCCTCAGATACTTACACTGAGTTTACAACCTTGTGCAACCCTTAATCAAGCAGCTATCACAATTTTTAAAAAATCAAATGGAAATAGATATTCCCCCCACAACCCCACAAAAAAGCACAAGTCTCCTTTGCCCATTGTAAAATATAGCTAACAGTGAAATTCTAACCATGTCTACTCAGAAGTAAATCCTGTTGAATTCAGTTTGGCTTCTTCCCATGTAAGCGGGGCTAGGATTGTGCTTTTGAGTACTTTATGGGGTTTTTTAAGGTTTGTGCATGCAGGCACTTTGCTCTTCTCTGCCCTCTTTCAAAACTCAGCATTGGTGGCCCAGTTCTAGGAAATCTATGTTTGTAGATCAATTTAGGCAGCTTGTTCAAAATAATCTTCTCAACAATATGTTATTTGTGTTTGCCTTCCCTTGTCTTTGGTAAATTGCCTCAACATTTCACCATACTGAAATTAATACCTTAAAAACAAGGCAGTTAATTCACAAGGAACCTCCACTCTATTGACGATCCTAGAGGATATTATTTATTCTTGTGCTGAAAATGTACCGTATGGCTGGTACCCAAGCATTCGTCTGGGGAGATAATGTCTAAACGTAACTTTTATTAGCTGTGAGAACGCAGAGCAACATAATAATGTTCCTGAACATTTGAAAATCTTTTTGCTTTATTGCTTTTAACACATCTTTAATATTTTACATTCATCTTATTAGAGTCAGAAGTCTTGAGATGCTGGTGCTCTTTTTGCACAGTTTTAGAGTTCAATGCACAGGGACAATTCTGAGGGGAGATTTCACACATTTATGGAAAATAAGGCATTTTTTGCAGTAAAGTTGCAAAGTGTGAAAGAATTCTTGTTTTATCTGCCTTACTTATCCTGTTTATGAGTTATTTTGCCTGGAAGTAAATTGACAAGTTGTCAATGAACAATAGACAGTGCTTCAGCTAGGCTTTTCACAGGTTTGAATGCCTTTGGGCAAAAAGGGCTAAATCTGTAGCTTGCAATCTAGCATATGGAGGAGGGGGGAAAGTGGCAATGGGGTGAGAAACATTTACTGAGAAATTTCTGTGGCTGCTGATCTCTAACAATCCATTTGGCCTGGGGTTTAGGAATTCATGTAAAAATGCTCTTGCCTCAGATTCTGGGAAAGGGTTTTCAGTGTACACATAATGACCCTGTTTTTTTTGTACCTGGAACACCACTGGTGTGCTTCTCAACCTAAATTTTTAATAATAAGGCTCAATTTAATTTAAAACAAAAACAAAAAACAAACCATGCCACAAGTGTACGTTTTTGTTCCCCACCTCAATATCGGCTCTATAATTGCCCTAATTAGTACACTATTGATATCTCTCTCTCTCTTTCTCTCTGCCCTCATTATTAGCACACCCTCTTGAGGTGTCAAACGTATTGTACACTTTCTAGAGTCATTAAGTGAATTTCATAGGCACGTTAACATAGCAAGAGGGAAATCGTCCAAGTCTCCTTTCCTGTGATGTCTTATTTTGTCAGGAGAATCTGCTCTGCAAGGCTGGAAAAGGTGATACCGAAAGCTTTGAGGATTTCCAGAGCCTTTTAAACAACATGGTTTGGATATGAATGCTGGAAAGCAGGATGCACAAATGTGAGGAGATTCTAAAACACGAAGTACAAAAAGAAGCCTGTTCCAAGGGATAGAGAATATGAGCAGAAACTTGGTAATTTATTCATGGGGAAAAGAGATCTTTTTAGATATTTATGTACTGTTGAATTTTTATTCTTCATTAAAAAGGCTGCTAGTCAAGAGCAAGTTTACTCTGCATTATATTTTTGCTACCCAGTGTGTGCATATAGCTTTGCTGTGGAGCACTTAAATAAGATACCAGGATTGTCAAGAACCATTTGTGCAGTTTAGTGCATTATAGTGTGAAGTAGCGCACTTTCTACTAAATAAATAAGTGAGGAAAAGGGCACTAGATTAGGTTGGTTACCACAATTAATTAACACACTGTAACACACTATTATTTCTTGTAGTCATTTCCTTACATCAGGCAAAAGGGGATAAGCAGCTCCTTTCATTCACTAAAGTTCAACCAAAAAAAAATGAGTGATAGAAATTATAAATACAATCCATCATGTAATGTTTTCATGCCCATGAATAAAGCAGTCCCCGTCACAACTAACGTACACCCTATTAATTTTGATGTGTCTTAAATGTGACTAAGGCTGCAATCCTAGCCCCACTTACTTGGGAGTAAATCCCATTGGATTCAATAGTATTTATTTCTGAATGGACATGGTTAGGATTGCATTACAACCTCCTGAAGTCATCGTGTAGTCAAATCTGATTGCATGGTTATGTGATTTCATCATGTTGCCTATGTGATTCTTGACTGGATGGTACCAAAGACACAGATCAGGCATAGAAGAAATTACGAATACATGCTGAACAGCATAAAAGGGAGAAAGAGAGGCTTCATAAAATCCCCCCTCCACCAACGAGAACCTCCCATGCTTCCCTCGGATACACATGGGTAAAAATTCAGCATAGCCCTATTAGTTCCATCTGTTGATTGTCCAGAATTTCAGAATTGCAATTGGTTGATCTTAGGGATCTAGTAAAAAAAACCATGGTAGAATTTCATTTCATGGTAGATACCACAAGCATGAATTCTGCCCACTCCTGCCCTAAAAACCTTGTGGCTTTGTTTTTCAGTTGTCCACTTTTCTTTATAGTAGTTGCACAACTGCAACTTATTTGTGAATAAGATTTAAAATCAATTACTTTGTACTCCAGGCACTATGTGCCTACAAATGGGGAAGGAGAGGAACAGCAAGGTTAGCAAAGCTATGATAATCTCCTTGAACTGGAAATAACCATGCTCATGAAGCATTGCGGTATCCCTAATTGCAACGAACAGTCTCTCACTTTTTCTCCTTTTCTGTGTGGCATTTGACAACTACTCAAATATAACAGAAAGACCTGCCTTGTTACAGTTGTTTTCTTATGCCTTAGCTAAGTTTTCCTTAATTATTTCTCCAATTCTGTCAAGCAGTGTTATTGCCCCACTAGTTTAAAGGTTAAACAAAGCACCAAATCTGTCAAAGTGAGTGAAACCAACTGGTGAAGAGCTATCAGAAAGTAATCAGTGCTAATAGGTACATAATGGCCAACAGTGAGCTGTTTGCACTCAGATGCATCACGGCAGACAGAATGTAGCCTTCACCAAAGTCAGAGCTAGAGAAAACATGGTGTTTCTACCTGGCACTGTGAGTTTGGAAAACATATTTTAACACTAAAGAGAGGAAGGGAGCGCTTGCGCTTGAAACAAGCTTCTGAAACAGTTATGGTGTTATGCTTAACTCGTCGTACCCAAATTTATCAATCTAATTCATTTGTTACACTCCTTATTTGTCGAGGCTTAAAATGGGGAAAATATGCATAAGAAGCTGTGCTGGTTAGAAAAGGAAAGAGGTATGGTTTTTATGGCTCTTTTGATCCCTTCTGCAAGTGGTCCAATAGCTGAACATGGAGACTGTACTAAAAATTCTACTGTAAGTTGAATTTTACAGCAAAATCACCTGGCTGTAATGCTGTGGTGCTTAGAGCTAATATTGGAGGCCCATTAAGAGCTTATCCTGCAAGATCTTTATCTAAAGCAAGGTGCTGAGTGGCACTAAGTTCTGAAGTTTATCGTTTCTAAGGGACCTGATGACTTTATATGACAGGGACCTTAGTTACCCTATGGCTTAATACTGTTAGTGGCCACCCCAATCTCTGCCAAGCAGTGCAGGAGATTCCAAGGTGTCTTCTCAACTAGGGTCTGTATTCCATTGGGGGAAATGAGGCATGGCAGAGTCTGCAGTGTCTTTGAAATATGATTCATTTACACATATTTACACTGGAAGCTTTCAATAAAGAGAGATTGCATAGCATTCACACCTCAGGAGGAACCCATCCTTCACAGCAGACCAGCATCAGATATCCAGATATCTCTGCGCCTCTCTTCCAGCCTGACTTCCCAAGAGTAAAAAGGTAAAGGTAAAGAACCTCAGCACCTAGGGCTTGCCGATCAAAAGGTCGGCGGTTCGAATCCCCGCGGCGGGGTGCGCTCCCGCTGTTCGGTCCCAGCGCCTGCCAACCTAGCAGTTCGAAAGCACTCTCGGGTGCAAGTAGATAAATAGGGACCGCTTACTAGCGGGAAGGTAAACGGCGTTTCCGTGTGCGGATCTGGCTCGCCAGAGCAGTGATGTCACGCTGGCCACGTGACCCGGAAGTGTCTCCGGACAGCGCTGGCCCCCGGCCTCTTAAGTGAGATGGGTGCACAACCCTAGAGTCTGTCAAGACTGGCCCGTACGGGCAGGGGTACCTTTACCTTTACCTAAAGAACCCCTGACAGTTAAGTTCAGTCGCGAACAACTCTAGGGTTGCAGCGTTGATCTCGCTTTACTGGCCGAGGGAGCCGATGCTTGTCCGCAGACAATTTTTCCAGGTCATGTGGCCAGCATGACTAAGCCACTTCTGGCGAAACCAGAACAGCACACAGAAACACCATTTACCTTCCTGCTGCAGCAGTACCTATTTATCTACTTGCACTTTGACGTGCTTTTGAACTGCTAGGTTGGCAGGAGCTGGGACCGAACAACGGGAGCTCACCCCGTCACGGGGATTCGAACCGCCAACCTTCCGATTGGCAAGCCCAAGGCTCAGTGGTTTAGACCACAGCGCCACCTGAGTCCCCCTTCCCAAGAGTAGGTCACACTGAATTCAGGAGGACTTACTTCATGGTTAGATTTTCATGCATCCCACAATTTGTCAAGTTGTGCGTAGGGAATGTGCTGCCCAGCTGCATTGCAGTGGAATGACTTTTGCTTGGCATCTGCAGAATCATAGCAACTTGTGGGCATTCTGTGGCCTTATAACATATGTCAGAAAACGTGCCATTCAGATTTAGGTTCCCTCTCTTTTGATATCTGGCATGTTTTGCCTTTCATAAAACCTGTCTAGCACCTAAGGCAAAATAAGGATGAGCTCTCTATTTTTCTTCAATAGATGGAAAAGCAGCAGAGAATAGGAATGAGTATATTGCCTAAGGTTAGAAAATTACAGGAACCACTCTTTTTTTGTTAATTAAAGCTACCCCAAAGCAACTGCAATTTGTGCTATCAGCCATTCAACACAACATCGCTCCACATTTTTGGCTAAATTCCAGGTAGTAACATTTTTTAATGTGGATTACCCATTTACAGCTGATTTTACAGCAGTATCCAGAGTCCCCCAACAGAGTCAACACAAAGAGTGAGATGTCTGAGGCTGTCAGACCATTACTGCTCTCTAGCTCACAATTGGCTATGTCTGGTCTAATTTTAGCAGCTCTCCAGGGTTTAAACCTTACCTGGAGATGCCAGAAACTGAATCCAGGGTCTTTGGGAAGCATGTGTTCTACTATTAAGATAGTCTTTTTCAGGTTTATTAGGGATTGAGATCTTCTAAATGTATAATGTGTGAAAATCTCTGTGTTCATTTACTCCCCCCACCTAAATAAATAAATAAGGAGCCAATTGTGGGGGGGTGCTCTGGAGTCTCTCCAAACCTTCAGAGCAGATGGGGGGGGGCATGCAGGAGGCCCATGGGGGAAGGAGAAGGAAGGAAAGTTCCATTGTGCGACCAGAAGTTGTTCTGCTCATACAATGACTTCACTGAATTAAACCTTTTGACCTTCATTTCAATAATCCTGTGGTACCATATTTATCCATAATATTCTTAATGGTATCTTATCATAAACTGTAATGACAACATTCATAGTGCATTTTCCAGTGCAGAAATTATTAACGTCAGGGCACTAATAATCCAACTAGAATGACTGAAATTTGTGCTACATGGTCACGGAGACTTTTGAAACTCTGCTCTCTCCATGTCAGGGAGGTGCATTCCTTTCAAAATCTGGCCAATTCACAAAGGTCCCAGGGCTACAGACACACAATGCTATGTATTCATTGCCTGTGGACAATGGACCACAGCAGATATTTTAGCTTGCAGCCCTTCAGCAAATGATAGGAAGCTAGTGGGATGCCACAGCTAATTGAAACCATTGGGTAATTTAGGGGAACAGAACACAATAACTCAAAGCGGTATCTGATTTAGAAGATGTCTGTCCTCTACTTGCAAAGTATATCACAGTCACCTTACAAATCACAAGAATCCGCTTTTTGAAACATATTTCTTACATACATCATAGCACTTAAAACAGTACAGATGTCACTTGGGGCACTGGAGCATGCCAGGCCACTGGGGTTAGTACTGACTCAGAGGAAAGAGCAAATCAACAGCATAACTTTCGTGTAGCACCTGGCTTTCCCTTGGCCATGTTTTGAACAGGCTTGACCTTGTTTAGTTTGTGAGATCTGATGAGGTCAAAGCCCAGGGTGGAATGAATGTTTCCAGAGAAATCATTCACAAGTGAAGCAAAGAGAATTTAATAACAGTTGCAAAACTAGAATTATCCATGAGAAAATTGAGAGGCAGACCAAGGAAGCAAGGACGATAACACAGGGAGAAATGGAATGTCAATTAAAAATAGTGGAGGCCAATTTTGGGAAAGTACTCCCCCCCCCTTTTTTTTAATCTGTATTCCATCTTTTTTTCAGTAAACAAAAACAACCACTGTTTCCTATTTTTAAGCAGACTGTTGTTTTTTTATGTGTGCATATGCAACACTAATAGTTTCGGGTGTTGTTTATGCCTTATTAGTAGCTTTTTGTGGTTCTTTGAGTTAGAAGTTGGCTTCCACAAGTCACTGGTAAACTGAGGCCTGCTTTACATGTAACATTTTCAACCATCATTTAAAATTAACCATGGTTTAACATGAATGAGCAGCATGCTGGTTCACACTAGTCAAAACTCCCTGATTCACTCATCCCCTGCTTCCGACTTTGTGAGGGTGGGAAGCAGAGAATGGCTTCTCTCCAAGCAAACCATTTGCAGGAGCCAAGGTCATTGTTTGTCTGGGAAAGCCAACCTCTCATCTGATGCAAACGTGCATCAGTATGCTACTTGTTGATTTGAAACCACAGTCAATGGTTGGCACGTCCCATACATTTTGAAATCAGATACAAATGCCCAAAGGCAATGAGTTGTGAAGGTAGGTCACCTGCATATGTAAGATGGATGGAAGCCACAACTGGACCCATTTCTGGTGTCTGCAAAGAGGACTAATTTGCATCCTTATCAGGGTGTTGCCACCACTGTGCAACACTTTGTATTTTTCTAAAATTACAAATTCCTTATTAATAATATCCATTTTCTCTTCACTGTAGACCTGTTCACACATTACACTAAACAGAGGTACAAGCTATCTCAACACATCTAGATGTATTTGTGCGAAAGAATAGTCACCTGCTAATTTGTAACACTCAACTGTTGTGTACGCAGATTGTACACTCAGTCAATGTAATGTGCCAACACCTCTATTCTCTAGCACTTATGGAAATTCTGGTGTTCTAAATGGATTTAAATGTGTATGTCTGGTAGTTAGCCATCTAAAAATGTATTGTGAATATGTCCCATTAAGATGCCATTGTGAATAATGCTTAAAATAAAAAAAAAGCTTATATGAAATGTGATTCTTGAGGTTGCAGACCTCATAATGCCTTTTAACCTAAGATGTCAACTTGAAGTTCTCATAATTTAAAGAAAGTGGGGAAACATTTAAATTTGCTTTAAACTCAAAGCATCTGAAATTGTTTGCAACAACAACAAAAGTTAATGGAGAAAGAACTTTCTGTGTTTTTCATTAAACCATATGATTCTCTTGCCTGTTTTTGATTCCCCACACACCCAAAGACATTTATTTATGTTTTCTAATATTGAGTAATGCTGTTGCAGGAATTCTTTCTTAATCACAGAATGTGTCATTTGCCCTTGAGCACATTCTATGTGCTCTAAAAATAGAACAGGGCATATTCCACAGGTCATGTAGCATGGCCATTTTGTGACTGGTTGTTATAAATAAGGGCTCTGGGGTCAAACCTGTCTTCTCTTTGAAGAGGTTAGAAGGTTTTACCCTGAAAGCAACACCAGCCCCAAGCCTCAATAACCACTTCCCGAAAGGATTTTGTGGGCAAGGCAGAGATAAATGGCACATCAAATGTCATCTTATATAAACCCATTTGGAAAAGAAAAGAAAAGATCAGGAAATAGGATCCTTTTTGCAGGGGAAGAAATACAATTTTTCAGATGGTCTCTTTTAGGGAATATTTCAAAAGCTGTTTTGCTGTCTTTCTATATAAAAACTTTGCGTCAATGGTCAAATTGTATTTAGAGGAAGCAAATCACTTAGTTCTTTTTTTAAAAAAAAAAAAGTATACAAAGTGATCTGGACAGAGAGTTGCTTTTGTCTTTTCTGTTCTAGTGTTCAACTGTGTGCCAAAGTGTCTGACAACCACAATACATGCTCATCAGCATGCAAGAGCATAAAGCAACTTGTCCTTTTGCTCAGCTGTTGGAACCCAGTTTTGCCCTCCCCTCCCATGCTAGAGGCCAACTCCAAGTGTTACAGAGGGGACTCAGGCAGTCTGAGGACCTGTTCTCCTGAGGCTTGCAAACAGGTTCACCTCATGAAGTTTCCTCTGGCTTTCACTGCTGGCCAAGGGGTAAATTTCCCAGCTCAGGTGTGGATCATCTGGAAGTGATCTGTGGAGTGATATGGTTCAATCTCCGAGAACATCTCTGTACATGTCAAAACCACACATCCCTCAAAACACAGGATCGTAGCACCTGTGGAGATGGTGTGTTGTTAAAAAAGAAGTTAGATTTTCTGCAGTACTAATACACCCAGGAACCTCACCAAAATGCTGGAGAGGGTGCACCTCCACAGGCACATACCTCCACATGTGGTGGGAGCATCCCAAAATCCAACTATTCTGGACAACAGCCATACAAGAAATATGTAAAATAACTAAGCAAGTAATAGACATCACCCCAGAATTGGCCCTACTAAACATCTTCCAAGACAACAATGCCCATTTACACCACAAAGAACTCATAACCCACCTACTCTCAGCAGCCAGAAGCATCATAGCCAGACACTGGAGTGACCTGTCAGGAGTAAGCATGGACCAATGGTACCAAATAGTATGGGAAACAGCCCTACTAGAAAAATTAACTAATAAACTGAAACTGACATGGGGACAAACAGAAGAAGACGCCTTCACCCCAGTATGGCTCCCCTTTATCACATACACAGCCCAACAGGACAATGACAATAATCCACCAACAGCATACAAATCAATATGGCTAACCTGATCCAAAACACCCACCCACCTCACTCACACACGAAAACAAAGATCACCACAGCCAATCACAAGCAAACAATCACCCTAGGCCAACCCCAACCTCTCTCACCACCAAAGGAACACAAGCAACGCTGACACCAAACTCTACATACATTAAACATAATAGAAACACCGCCACCCGACCCCACCCCCATCCATCTTCCCTCTCTCCACCCCCCTTTCTTTTTTCTTTTTTTTTCTTCTCCCCCTAATGCCTCAACAAATGAAACGGATTTGTAAAAATGTTACATGGGGGGGGGGGGAAATACGAGGCATAACACTTACTTCTGTAAAACAAGAAAATCCTTAATAAAATATTAAAAAAAAAAATATTTTCTGCAGTAAGGAACAAGACAGAGAACTTACTGGGATGTCAGGAGATGATTGCAAATATATGATGATGCCATCTGGAACTCTTGTAAAATATGAATGAATATATAACCACCCTATGTGGAGGAAGCCTAAGCAACCAGAGAAGCAGTAATGCTTTTTAATTGAATGTTTTAAATAAGAGGCATGTCCATTGGTTTCTTTTCCTGTGAGACTGGAGTTGTCAACAGGTCACTTTTCTAGGTCATTTTTTCTTTTCCTTTTTTAATAAATACAGGGAAGTGCCAAAATATAAACAGATTCTTCTGGTCTTTTCTTTCTGCTCTGGCAGCTATGTAACCCAAGACAAATAAGCTTAAAAGAAACTGAGTAGCACATCCCCACAGACAGTAACAGGCAAGTGCAGTCGAGCCCCCGAGTGAAGTTGGTAGCTGTAACTACCTGTACTTGAAATTGCTCTGCACAAATTAAGATCTGTGATATGCAGAAATTAAGTGGGCATAAATTACTTGTAAAATTTTTTGTTTTATATGGTGGTCTTTAAGAAATATGCCCTGACCTCCATGCACATCTTGCTTGAAGCAGAATTCTGCATACAAATGAGTGCTGCAGATAATTCTCCAGCCTGATCCTGCAGTCAGAGCCGCACATACATTGCCTAGTAAACAAAGCTGGAATCCTGTCAATCAACAACTTGGGTGAGGAAGTAAAGGGCCCTGCTAAACATTCCTCACCAAACCCCTGACCAGTGATAACCCATCTTCTTTGACAGGCTACACCTGTATTAAGAAAATTGAAAGAGCTCTTCTGGTTCAGGCCAAAGGACTATCTAGTCCAGGAGTGCCCAAACTTTTTTCAAAGAGGGCCAGATTTGATGAAGTGAACATGTGTGAGGGCTGACCAAAGTTGTTGAGCTTTTCCTTTACAATTTTACCACAAACTTGTTGAGCTTTTTTAAGAATTGATGTTTACCCCAAAGTTGTTGAGCTTTTCTTAGGATTGAAATAAATCCACAGGTATATGGCTAAACCTCATCTCAAGGGTGGAGGACCCTGTGGCCCTCCAGAGGTTGGTTGGTTGGTTTTACTCTAACTCCCATCAGCCCTAGC
Source organism: Podarcis tiliguerta (assembly GCF_965153285.1). Classification (NCBI taxonomy): domain Eukaryota; kingdom Metazoa; phylum Chordata; class Lepidosauria; order Squamata; family Lacertidae; genus Podarcis; species Podarcis tiliguerta. The sequence continues at coordinate 28,526,612 of NC_139544.1, read as the reverse complement.
CAGCATGGCCAATGGCCAGAGATGGTGTGAGTTACAGTCCAGCAATATATGAATGCCCAGAGGTTCCCCACCCCTGCCTTGTGTGCTCTTGGATGTTGAAAAATGGTCCAGCAAATGAAGTTTCCGACCTGCAGCTGCATAGTGGAATCAGGATCACTAATCAATTTTTATTGCTTAATCAAAGTGAGCAGAGCAGAAGTGTAAATGGGAAGGGGGGAATTCTTTCTGTGAATACTGAATAGTTTTATTCTCTCTTTTTTAAGAAGCAAAAAAAAAAAAGATTGGACAGTACAGCAGCTGCTCATAAAAGCTATGGAGGCACTTTATAACAGGCACTTAGACACAGTTGACCTAAGGTAAATATTTTAATCTTTTATACACAGAGTTGAAGTTCAACCAAATTGTAACCTGCTATGTTTTTCCATGGCACCCTATTCTGTTATCCTTTTCGTGGCATATTATTTAGTAAATCCTTGTATTGCAAAGATGTTGAGGTAAAGAAAGTTGATTTTTGACATGAATAGTCAACCTCTCATCCTGACATCTTGATACTTATCTAGGAAATCAATACGAGCCTTAAAAGAAGGGACTGTGATGTTGCTTATTATTACAAAGTACAACCATTCATTTATCCTCTCACTTGTTAAGTAGGTATGTGGCAAAAGTCCAGACCTCGAGGCGAGTCATATTCTTACAAGGCTAGGTTAAAGCAAGGCAACATAAAATAAAGTAAATGGGAAATTATGCAGATTCTGAGGGAACATATGAACATAAGAATCAAGGCTCAGAATAGCCCTCTTCCACATAATCAAGGGCGCAGCGGGGCTGGCTGCTGGCCCTAACCCTGAAACTATGCAGTTTTCTCACCTTGCCCTCAACGTCCATGTGTTTGGCTTGTATATCTGCAGCAGATAAACCTATGCTTATAGAGGCACCCATACATACACTCCCATGTGTTTAATTGATGTAAAAAAAAAAAAAAGGAAGTCTGCTGGTGAGACCTCAGTATTTTTTCTTTTTTTTATAATTAATTTTTATTCAGCTTCCAATATACATTCCATCCATATTTAACATTCGCCTTTTACATATACATCTTTTGGACTTCCCTCAGCCTATCTGACAATTCTCCATATTATCACTACTACTCACATTTCTTAAATTTATATTGCACTTTACCAATCTTAATCTTATCATATCATTCAAGCAACATTTCAATCAATCTTTTTCACAAAGCTTCTTGAAAACCAACAAGCATTAGTTGCTCCTCACATACATTTTTGTTATATTCTGTAAATTTATTCCAGTCCTCGGTAAATCTCTGATCGCGTTGGTTCCGGATTTTCCCAGTCAATTTGTCCATATTTTTTCTATACAGCAATGATTAAAGGTAAAGGTAAGGTAAAGGACCCGTGGACGGTTAAGTCCAGTCAAAGGTTGCAACACTCATCTTGCTTCAGGCCGAGGGAGCCGGTGTTTGTCCACAGACAGCTTGCTGGGTCATGTGGCCAGCATGACTAAACTGCTTCTGGAGCAACGGAATATCGTGAAGGAAACCTGAGCGCATGTAAATGCTGTTTACCTTTCTGCCACAGTGGTGCCTTTTTATCCACTTGCACTGGCATGCTTTCAAACTGATAGGTTGGCAGGAGCTGGGACAGAGCATCTGTGACCCTGCAGATACTGTTGGAACTTCCATCATTCCAGATCATTACCCATGCTGGCTTGGGCTGATGGTAACTGAAGGGCAACAGTTTCCTCACCTCTACTGTACAATACCAGTTTTATATCAGCTTCATCTACTGGTTGAACAGCTTTAAAGCCCTAAGTAGTTTGGGTTGAGGACATCTGAAATAATGTCTCAGCACACGTCCTACCAACCACACGCCATTATCATCAAGGGAGGCCCTGTATGCATCCTTCTGCTTTATGAGGTATGGGGAACAGGGGTGTTAGATGGAGGCTTTTTTTAGAATTGTCTAGGCTATGGAATTCACTGGACCAGAGCGATCATCCTCACTTTGTGTGTTCAGGCATCAGGTTTACATGGACTATTTAGAGCATTTCATGGGCCTCTGTTTCTGACCCCTGATGAATTTTTGAAGTCTTCTGTTTTTAACATTTTTGTTCAGTATTTCTATGGTTGAATTTCTGTTGGTTTAACAGTTTGTTACTGTTTTAATTTGATTTTGTGACTTGAATTTACGAATCTATATTCATTTTATTAATGTATAATGAAACGTTTAGATATTGCCTATTCCTTTTTGGGAAGCTTCAATGTTCTTTCAATAACAGCTAAGAGTGTACATACTTCTAGCTTGGAAAGTAGGGCTTTGAGGAGTAACTTTTTTATATAAGATGTGGCAGTGGCAAGACTCCTAAAAGCAGAGTTGATGCAAGGACCAAAGAGCAAGAAGTCAACAACTCACACCAACCATGTGTGTGCACAGTTTACTTCCATGATTCTAGCTGTCCAATAATTGCACTTGAAAATTAATCTTAGATAAATTCCCATTCTGCCAGATATATGTTAACAATACTATAAATTCCCAAATATATTACATGTATTGCAATCGGATTGGTGGCCTAGAAACAACAACAACAACAACAACAACAACAACAAATAAAATGGTAAACAAAGAGGCCTACATTTCAGCTTGGCTGAATATAACTAAAGTTTCAAGAGTTTAAATAGTCTCAGACGGCCACATTCAAAAGCTTGAGACTTTGGCAGAAACAAGGAGAGTCTGCCAAAGAATATACATAGGCCAAGTTTTCTAAAGCTGTGCTCTTATTTTTAATCTCTTTCTCTTATTCCTTTCAAGTCCAAAAAACCTTTTTAAAGGCAGAAAAACACATTAAAATCTACATTGGGATTCTAAATATATTATCCCTCCCCTCCTCTTATTGCACCTTCTTTACTTATATATATTGGCTTGTGATGTTGAACCAGGAAACTGTAGTTTAATAGCTGCTTGCGTGTTAAGATACCAAGAACTCCCCCAATAAATAAAGACACAATTGACACAGAATTTAGCTTAAAGTTATTGGCATAATTTTGGCCACAACTTTATTGATTACAGATCGTGAGTGGTTTGCTTAGGCATTGGTTCCCCATTAGTTGCACCTGACCTTGGCAGGGCAGCACTGACAACTGGACTCTGGCAGAGGTCAGTAAGGGTAAACATCCTGGGGGAGCCTTGGACCAGGCTCGGACTCAAGCTCACCCCAAATGCTCCCAGGGGCTCTGGCATGGCCCTAACCCATGGGTAGGCAAACTAAGGCCCGGGGGCCAGCTCTGGCCCAATTGCCTTCTAAATCCAGCCCACAGACGGTCCGGGAATCAGCATGTTTTTACAGGAGTAGAATGTGTGCTTTTATTTAAAATGCATCTCTGGGTTATTTGTGGGGCCTGCCTTGTGTTTTTACATGAGTAGAATGTGTAGCAATGCGTGCTCTCTGGGAGGAGGACATGATTTATACAACTAGGATACAAAACCTGTTTCTGATCCATGAATCATCACATATTGACCCAGGATTAGACTTATTTTTTATTTAAACAGGTTTTCCCAACCATGCAACCTTCATTTTGAACTTATTATTCTGGTATTTTGTTGGAGATTTATGACATTTATTATTTTACATTGTTCACTGCTTTGCTCACCGTGTGTTTTATCAGCGGTATACAAATGTAAGTAAATAAAGAAATACACTGATGTCTGACTCAGGTCTACTTGTCTCTGTCTCAGGGATACGTCAAAAGCATACACAATTACACATTGTAGCCAGTTCTGGGTTTACCTATAGGATACATGTCTTCGCAGTTATGTTGGTCACAGACAGGACCAAAGCATATGTAACAGGTAGCAGCAGATAACATGGTGGGGTGGATGATTATTATTATTTGATTTATTTTTATTTATTGAATTTACTGTATATACTGCCGTATACCTAGAGGTCTCAGGGTGGTTCACAGAAAAGATCAACATAAAAACCACAATACAGTGGTACCTCGGGTTACATACGCTTCAGGTTACAGACTCCGCTAACCCAGAAATAGTACCTCGGGTTAAGAACTTTGCTTCAGGATGAGAACAGAAATCGTGCTCCGGCAGCATGGTGGCAACAGGAGGCCCAATTAGCTAAAGTGGTGCTTCAGGTTAATAACAGTTTCAGGTTAAGAACGGACCTCCGGAACAAATTAAGTACTTAACCTGAGGTACCACTGTATATATACAGTGGATGCTCGGGTCATGAATGTGATCCGTGCGGGAGGCGCATTCGCAACCCACAGCGCCATGTCTGTGCATGCATAGGTCATGATTCGGTGCTTCTGCGCATGCGCAAAGTGCAATTTAGTGCTTCTGCACATGTGCAAGCGCAAAAACCCGGAAGTAACACGTTCCAGTACTTCCGGGTTCGGCGCAGTGCGCAACCTGAAATCACGCAACCCGAAGCGTCTGTAACCCGAGGTATGACTGTATAATCAAAATAAAAACAACAACCCAATAACACCCCCCGCCCCCCCTCAAAGAGCCATGTTTCAAAAGGGCATAGGACATCAGTCAGATCAACCTGGTTAAAAAGGAGCCTGGATGAACTCACCTGACCTCCCGACAGCTGAGTCACTGCTGCTTTTCAGGAAGGGGTGGGGTGGGGAGATTGACACAGTGCAAACACACTGGCAGTGCCAATGCAGAAACTCCTGCTGGTGCACTTGCACTGTACAGATATCCCTGCCACCTCACCCTCTCCTTCCCAGTGAGCAGTGACCCAGTTGTCAGGAGGTCGGCAGCCACCACCCCATTATGCCATCATCATTCCCTCTCTGTCCCATTCTCATATAAAGCAGTGTATATGTGTGAGTGTGGGTGTCTTACTTTAAAAGGAAAAGAAGCGTCTAGTCAAAGGGCACTGAACCCTCTCTCCTCCTGCACTCTTTTAACTATCAAAGAAAACCCTGCAACCACTTTATGTGCATGCAGGGTAAAAAGAAACACCTCTCCACCACTGTCACTTTTCCATTTTAAGGTGTTCACTTTCATATACACTGTTGGAAGAAATAATGTAAATACAGTGTTTTAAAATCCCTGAGAATCCCCCCCCCCTATTATTATTAACTGCAAACTTTATTGTATCATCCACTGTTTTTACATTTCTTTTATTGCACAAGGCCATGAACTTAGCCTCTCTTTCAGTAAGCTGGAAAAAGAAACGAAAGTCATCTCCATTGTGAACTTATCCTGACAAACAATGTCAGGCCCTCAGCCTCAATATATCAGTGTCACTCACTCGGCACTCACCCAGCAAGTAAGCTGCTGTTGGATTTAGCCTTCAAAAGCTCCTCATTGTTTGACAAGTTAGAAAAGGTGGCGATACTGCAAGTAATTGGAGGCCCACAACTCCCTCCCTGGAGGTGGTCCTGTCCTTAAACTAAACCCTGGCCATCTCTAAGTAAAGCACCTTAATTGGCAGTGTGGTTACTATGACTGTTCCTTCCACTCCTCCAAAGGCAGATGTTGAAGAGAAGGCATGAGTGGAGAGGAAATTGGGACAATATGGTGCAGAGATTAAATGCTGTTATCTCAAATCATGCTGGGGTATTTTGTTTCAAGCCGCCTTTGAGTTTAGGCTCACCTCTCTCATTTTTCGTTCTCTTTCCAGGCACTCTAGCTATTAATTAACATGCATGCACCAGCTGCGTTCCAGAGGAGCTAATAGCACACCCACAAGAAATAGTTGTGTCACAGTCAGGGTTTTTAACCTTCATTACTGCACAAGCTTGTCTTCTGCATATTAAGGGTGACTTATAATTTCAGCTTTAGAAGCCAAGGTACAAGGACCCTAGCACCCAACACTCTGAGGTACTGCCGCAGCTAAATAGCTCATCAGATCAGCTGGCAAAGCTAATGAGTGCTGAACGGGCAAAAAAGCATGTGCTTTCTTCTATCAGGAGGCTTTGACTCAACAGTGAATGCAATGATCAAATGGATAAATTGCCATAGCTTGGGTTCCTGCCATTTCAAACAGACAAGCATCTCCTGCTAATCAATTGGAAAGCCTTTGAATGCTGTGGACACCTACCTGTTGCACTGATGGGACATTTGTCTCTGGCACCAGGTTTTTAGAGGAGCCACCTGTTGAGAGAGAAGTGGTAGCAGGAGGTACAGTTCTCAAAGTTGGGGGGGGGGGTAAGAAATAAGTGAGCAGTACGATGTGTCCTGGGATGGACCGGCAGTAGGAAGAAGGGGGGAAATCATATGTCTCAGAGTCAGAGGAAAAGGCAGCATTAACCCTGACACAATTCTCTATACCCACCTAAATTCCTGTGACCAGTCCTGTACCTGTACATGCATGCTTAACCATGGTAACATCTCCAAACATCTGGAATTCAGAATACCATTATAGACCTGAGTTCAAGAATTCAGAAATGAGAAGAGCAATGCCAACCAGGACTCATGGATGAGTGGGAAAGGGCACTTTACAGGACTTGATGGCCATCTCAGCATGACAGCGTGGTGAGACTAAATTGTACACAGCAACTGAAGATTATTGAGGAAAACTTGCAAAATCTTGAAAGATCTTATGAGGCTGATTTCCGGCAGCCAATCAAAGGCATTGTCAAAACAAAACAAGCTGCTTTCTGAACAGTGAGCTGCTGGCACAAGTCCTCTCGGGCTTTGAGGTGCAAGGAGAGACACTATGAAATCTATAGATCAGGACATTGAATTTTGGGTAAGTTAAGCTGGTGGGTGGCCATTGAGGATGGAAGTTGAGTTTGGCTCCCATTTAAATGTGGCGCTGCTGCCCTTCCCTCCTAAGAGGCAGTCCAGGGGACCAGGAAGGAGGGCAGGGAGTGGTGGTGTTGCTGCTGCCATGGCAGATGAAAAAAAATACTGTGCAGATGATGAGGTGGAGATCCACTGACACCACTGTGTCCAGGGCTTTCTGAAGTCTGGTCCGAGCTCCATAGTTTCTGCAGGCATTTTTTGGACAGAGGCAAGGTGGGCCAACAGGATGTGGCAGCAGGGAAGGGTAAGCCTCATAATAGCAAGGGAAACTGTGAACTCAGAAGCAGCAGAAGCTAGTGGAAAATGAGAAGATTTACAGGCCCAAGAACATACGTTAGGTCTCTTGACTCCAGAGCACATGGAAGAACTGACACTAGACCACAAGGACAAGGAATCATGATCAGGGCCGGTTCTACCATTAGGCTAAGTGAAGCGGCCGTCTCTGGCAGCTGCTTTCAGGTGTTATGATTTATTACTTCTTAAATTTATTGTTGTTGTAAAGTTACTCGCAAAGAGAGGCACTTGTGAGACATTCTGCCTCAAGCGCCAAGTAACTCAATAATCTGCCCCTTTAGTTTGGTGCAGGGAGACACCATTTGCTGTTCCACTTTTGCTTCAAAACAGCAATGTATTGAGCTGTGTGTACACTACCAGCTTAAAATGCGTCTTGGTCATTCTTTTTCTCAATTTGGCTCAAAGCTGGTTTGGGGAAAACACATCAAAATGCAGTATTTCATAAGGAACTACGGGGTAGATACAAATTACGGATAGTGTCATGTGTACACTGCTTCCCTAACCAGCAGTGGGGGTTCACTGGATACAAAATAAACAGGAACATGCACACAACCTTAGCCTTAGTGTGTTCATGAATGTGATCTTCTGCATGCTTCTCTGGAAATAAAATCTCCTCATTTTAGGTTGCAATGTGTCTATTACACAAGTGAACTAAGAATGCTTGATGGAGACTTGTTCAAGGACTCCAGCAAGACTATTGAAGAGACATAATTTGAACTTGGACCCTGGTCAAGTTATCCTGGTTGATATATTTCATATACATTAGCACCCCGGGTTAAGAACTTAATTCGTTCCGGAGGTCCATTCTTAACCTGAAACTGTTCTTAACCTGAAGCACCACTTTAGCTAATGGGGCCTCCTGCTGCTGCCACACCGCCGGAGCACGATTTCTGTTCTCATCCTGAAGCAAAGTTCTTAACCTGAGGTACTATTTCTGGGTTAGCAGACTCTGTAACCTGAAACGTATGTAGCCTGAAGCATATGTAACCTGAGGTACCACTGTATTGATTACATTTCCCCATAAATGCAATAATAATAATGCAATGATCTGCTAATGTATTGTATTGTTAATAGTTGGTTTAGGGTTTACCAAGTCAATACCAGAGCCTATTTTCACACTGTCTTTATCATAAATATCAATATCAAATGAAAGAGTGTACAGTTGGTGTATTGCAAGGACCAGCCATAGTAACACATATGGAAATACAATGTGCAGGCCTTGGAAGCAGAATAAATGGGTATTTAAAAAAAAAGAAAGAGGTCATTGCACTTCTTCAAGCAACTGGCTCATGCTGACTTTTCAAAAAATTGATTTGCATTTGAGCTACCCAAAAATTGATGGTGTCACAATTACCATAGAAGTGCATTAGGGTAATAGAAATCTTCCCACAATACTGAATATATGCATATATAACTCAGAAAATTATATATATATATATATATATATTTGCTTTCGTAGATTTTCACGGGTACAGGAATGCAGGTTTTGGTGTCCTCGGGTGTCTTCCCGTGTAAAAGTTGGGGTGTCTAGGCGACGTTTCGACGAGGTCTCACTCGTCATCTTCAGGCTGGTGCTTTCGGCTTCTTGTTACTGGAACAGAGCAGGATCTCAGTGTTTGAGTTCCTATAAATACTGTTGAGGAGGTGTGGTGTATAGCCTCCAATGTTCTGGGCAGAGAGGAGGTTCCCAGGCTAGTGTGCCTTTTCTTCTTTTGTTCCTTAATTACTTGAGGGATATCTTGAGTGATTTCTTGAGTGATTTCCTGAATCCCACTTAGGTGGGTCATTAGGTGTGGATTAGTTGCTAAAGCCTTCGTGTCTTGAACTCTTGAACTTTGTGAAGAGTTTTTCTGAGAAGATGGCTGTACTGCACTTGGTTGTGCTCTGGCTTGGCTTCGTGTATAGGGGCGAGCTGTGGTTTTGTGGCCTGTGCCAGCCAGATCTGTGTAGGGATTGCAGGGGAGTGCAGCATCCGGAGGTGCCACCCTGGTTTGGCTACTGGATGGTGTCTGTAGTTTATCTGTGGAGAGGGTCTGGGTTTGGGTCTGGTGTGGTTGATTGGTGATGGCGTTCTGTGTGCCTCTGGATCTGGTGTCAGATTTTGTGGGGAGGGCTAATTTCCAGATGTCTGGCAAGCGGGATGTGTCGTCACGCTTGTTCATGTTGTGAGGGTGTTTCTCTATCTCGATGGCTTCCATGATTATTCTCTTGTGGTGATGTTCCATGTTAAAGAGCAATTTGGAATCTGCAAAATTAATTTCGTGTCCTGTTTCTTTCATGTGTTGGAAAAGAGAGGAAGTTTTTTCTTCTTTTTTGACGGCATTCTTGTGTTCTGCGATACGTGCATTTATTCGTCTGTTTGTTTGTCCAATGTACGTGGCTGGGCAGACTTTGCAGGGTATTTCATAGACCCCTTGGTTTTCCAACTGAATTTTATCCTTGGGGTTTCTGAGGATATTGGCTATTTTTTGGTTGGTGCAAAAGGCTGTTTTGATATTGTGTTTATGGAGGATTTTGCTAATTCAGGAAATCACTCAAGAAATCACTCAAGATATCCCTCAAGTAATTAAGGAACAAAAGAAGAAAAGGCACACTAGCCTGGGAACCTCCTCTCTGCCCAGAACATTGGAGGCTATACACCACACCTCCTCAACAGTATTTATAGGAACTCAAACACTGAGATCCTGCTCTGTTCCAGTAACAAGAAGCCGAAAGCACCAGCCTGAAGATGACGAGTGAGACCTCGTCGAAACGTCGCCTAGACACCCCAACTTTTACACGGGAAGACACCCGAGGACACCAAAACCTGCATATATATATATATATATATATATATATATATATATATATCTCCAGAAATCTTTTCATGAAAAAGGCCTGAAAGAGAATGGGTTTCAATTTCTCATATTCTAAATATTACCATTATTTGGTTATTAGGTGTAGGGACCAGGTGGATACCGAAGAGTGCAGGTTCTGTCCCAACAATAATAAATTCATTTATTTTTTGTATTTATAACCTACTTTTCTTTCATCATGGAAACCAAGGAAGAATATATGTGGTTCTCAGGTCCCATCCAGGACTTAACCAGAACCAGCTAATCCTGCTTCACTTTGGCAAGGCCGTGCCTCAGGCTATATCATGGGACTATAATAGGAACATCTAAGAGCATTTCCAGGGAATGACTGGCATGAGAGCTGCTGCCTGAGGGGAAAAATTGGACCCCATTCAGTGCCACCCAGCTCTTTTTGAAGAAAAAAAATATATGCTTTTAATTATTTATTTAATTAATTATGGAGTTCCAATTTAAGGTGCAGTTTGCCATTTTAAAGATATGAGATACTTATCTATATTTATACTGGGGTAGCATCAAAGCAGTGTATGGGAGTCCACATTTAAGTCACCACAATTCTGAATTTGAATTTCCCTCATACTCAGCCCCCCAATATGGAGACAACGATCATGATGATACTGATGTTGTTGTAAATATTATTATATTTATTTATATCCCACCTTCTTCCCTGATGGGACTCAATGAAGCTTACAGATAAAAGTAAGAACTGCTAAAAATGTAGAAAGAACAATAATGTAAAAACAATTAAAATGTGCAGGTGCATGGCTGCTGGGTGCCAATGCTGGAGTCTCAACTAAGTGATATGATTTCAATGGGACTTGGTCGTCACTAACTTTTGTTAGATAATTTTTTGGGTGAATAGGATGCAATCAGTGCCTATCTGTGTTGGAATGAACGCATATGGGCCTTTCAACTTGTGAATGTCAGAGGCATGGCCAGCAGGCACAATCCTCTCTCTGGCTCTGTCCTGATCCACACATCATATTAAACTAGTTTTAAAAATAAATAACTGATGGTTTAATGTGAATGCAGAGTGTGATGGTTGCACAACCGGGAAACAAACCAGAGCCAGGAATGTCAAGACATCTGAACCTGGGGTTGTGATGTGTTCCTCTCCTAACAAACCACAAACAGCAATTCAGGTTTATTATTGGCTTGCTGCTTATAGTTTGTTTGAGGGAAACAAACCATGAGCCCAGGGTCAAACATCATGGCAAGCCAGGCACTGACTTTTTTCCCAATGGCCCAGTAGTAGCAAGAGTGAGAGAGGAATGGAGCAAAAACTTTTTAAGCATTGTGTGTTCATAAGAAACCATAGTTTGTTTTCTAACTATGGTTTAATGTGACATGTGAGCTGGACCTCTCTTCCCTCCCCTCTATATATATCACACATACACACAGCTTGTTCATATGTGTATGCTACAAACATAAGCACAGATTTGACAACAGACAGAATTCCCTGTTGTTATTTGTAAGTTTCTGGCGGATTCTTCTCTGCTGTAGTGAATTAACATTAAAATATTAGAAGCCCGGGATGTGGGTGGCGCTGTGGGTTAAACCACAGAGCCTAGGACTTGCCAATCAATAGGTCGGCGGTTCGAATCCCCGTGACGGGGTGAGCTCCCTTTGCTCAGTCCCTGCTCCTGCCAACCTAGCAGTTTGAAAGCACCTCAAAGTGCAAGTAGATAAATAGGTACCGCTCCGGCAGGAAGGTAAATGGCGTTTCCGTGTGCTGCTCTGGTTCGCCAGAAGCGGCTTAGTCATGCTGGCCACATGACCCGGAAGCTGTACACCGGCTCCCTCGGCCAATAAAGCGAGATGAGCGCCGCAACCCCAGAGTCGGTCACGACTGGACCTAATGGTCAGGGGTCCCTTTACCTTTATTAGAAGCCCAGTCCCATTAACGGACATTGCAAATGTTATGCATGGTCTTTCCTGTAACAATGCAATGCTATAACCTGCAACAGAAGTGGACTCTGGACGGAGTGCTGGTGCCAGAATATGAGTGCATGTCCCTATGTCCACCTGATCAATGTACCAGTGCTGTATAAGAGATCTCCTCAGGCATTTGAAGAGTGGAGAAGCATCCAAAATCTGTCCCCATCTGTGTAGAGGGGAAAGAGGACACAGAGCCTGATGCAACTACAGCCTTAGGGAAAATAAGAGAAAAATATGGCATTTTATATATGGCATTTAATTTTTAAGATAAAGGTGCCCTCCATCAAGTGTGATGTCTTATTTTATTGTATTCAAGGACAACTAGATAGGGCCTTGCAAGCTCAACAGATTTGGCACTGAGAGGGTGGATAGCGTTCTGGGTTCAGTCAGCCTTCAGTGTAGCTATATCCCTTGTGGCTTAATTTACTTCCTCCTCATAAGGCTATAATAATATCTACCCAACAAATATGCTCTTCTTTGCTCTGAATATTAATATTGGTTCTTGGTACTACCCCTTGGAAAGCATGATGGTGCCTAGGACCCAATTAAAACACACGTTCCTCAGAATATCATGCAGTGTGTGATTTTTGCCCTTATTACTTAGTCCTTTCCCTAGAGGAAGATCATACAAGATTTTAGAAATTAACTGCCTGTCGAATGAATCCCTTCCAGTCTATATTACTGGCTTTGTAATTCAGCACCAGAATAGTTGAGCCTATGAAACATTCGTGAATAACCAAATGTAAATATTTAATTGAATGGCAGTAAGTTGCAGTGCAACTAGTGTGTAGTATAACGAAGGCAGGCAGCCTGGCAGATAGACAGACAATTTCTTCCATGATCTTTTATTACCATAATCAGCACTAGAGACTTCCCTGCCACAACTCCAAAACTTACCTAGGTAACTTCAAGACTTTCTTTTTAAGTCACCTACCCCCCTGTTTCATTAGAGATGCCTGTTCCTGCAGGAAAACCCCTTCGTATTCCAGACTTAGCAAACTAATCATAAAGACCAGAAGGGTTTTAGGAGCAGTGTTCACCATTATGGACCAGAAGTGGCTCTTTTGTATTGTTACAGAGGTTGTGCGCCTCCCCCAATCTCTGCCAAGTGGTAGGAAGATTCCAGGGAGTACCTGGTGCTTACCTTGAAAGGAAAAGAGAGAGAGAGATTATATTGAGACTTACCCAGTAAAAAGGCATTGGGTTGGATCAATGGGATCTAGGACTGGGAGCGGGAGGATGACCCCAAAGTGGGATAAAACACAGGGTACTCAGGTAAAGGCGTTCAAGGGTAGAGTTCTGTCCAAAAGCCTGGATGGAGGTCTGATGGGCCATACCTGAATGGCATCCTGGTGGGATTTCCTCATTAGATTTGCATCAGTAGATGGTATCCAATCAAGTTGGCTGATTCAGGATACATATCTAATGCCTATGCCAAATTCTGACTTACATCTGTAAAATAATAACAATAATAACAATAATAACAACAACAATTATTTATTATTTTTTTATTTATACATACATACATACATACATACATACCCCGCGCATCTGGCTGAGTTTCCCCAGCCACTCTGGGCGGCTCCCAATCGAGTGTTAAAAACAATACAGCATTAAATATTAAAAACTTCCCTAAACAGGGCTGCCTTCAATCAATAAAGTTGTGGCCATTTTGATCCCAAGCTGATGCCATGTCTTTCTTACTGCATACACACTATCAATCCCCTCCCTCAGTAATCACTGGCCCGCTGCTCTGTGGCCTACAAGGAGTCTTACCCAAATTATGAAAGATCAGTATGACATTGGTTCAACTTGTAGAATACAGTGAGCTTTAACAAAATATTTTCAGCCAGCTGAAATGCAACCTTTAGAAATGCAAACAATCTTGCAAAGAAGTAGTAGGATGTATGCTAGCACAACTTAGAAAGCCCATGAAGAGGAAAAAAGTATCCAGCCTCTGCTTAATTATTTTCCTCATTATCTGACTTCCTCTGTGCAACCTGCTATGAACATACAGTACTTGAAAGCTTCATTATCACCTAATTCACTTGCCAAAACATGGAAGGCCTGCCACTTACCCTTGTGCTCCAGCATATTATAACATCATCCCTGTTATGAAAAAAAAAAGATCTGGAGCTGCACTCCCATGTTCCCTCTCCAATCCATCACTGGGAACACATTCCCTATATGCTCAGGCGCACTCTGTTCTTTAGCAGTAGATCACATGGTCCATTGAGTTAAGCCCCGATGAACCCTGGTAAAAATTCAGCTTGCATCTGTCACAGTAAGCCTTTGAATTTTGGTTAAGCACTGTTTTCCCTCTCAGCCTCTTCCTTCCCAAATCCTATTAACACATTGTCTTTGCTTTTGAAAACAGTTTGAAACTAATGCACAATGCTAATAACAGTAAGAGAACATAATAGATACTAATGTTTCACAGAGGTGTTGAGCAAGAGGACTATTAGGCTCAAGTATGAATGAAAATGATGCAGTCATGTTTAATAAGTTGTTTTAAGCAGTATCTTATTAATTTTCTGAGGAGCAGGTACAGACTATAGTGCATTTATAAAATAATTAGAAATCCACTCTAATTGTTTTTTTAATTAACAACAAAACTTTAAAAATACTTATATCCATCTCCCTATCTCCTTCTGTATTAATTTTTAGCTGGGCCCAGGAGATTTTCAACTCCAAACTCCAGAGTAGAAAGGAATAAGGTGGGTGCATTATTCTAATTTTACAGTGTCAGAGAGAATCCTCATATGTGTTAATTTCACTGTTTGTTCAACCTGTTGATAAGTTCTAGCAAGCTTACTGTCTTTTTTGTGATGCCATAATTCAAGTGTAAACCAAATTAAACTCTTGATTAACTGTTGTTGTCTTTTTTTAACTTACACATTTCTCCCACTGCCCACAGATCTCACGTGGGGGTAGAAATTTGGTGGAGGTGAACTATTTGAACTTGGATTTCTCTTAAGATAATGACCTGTTTAATTGACTGCTATAAGTATACTCCGGTGTTCCCCACTCTGTAAGCCGGCAGGTGGCTAACATTTGGCATTCAATATGTTGCGGGACTGTAACTCCTATCACCTCTGACAAGTGGCCATGCAGATTGGGGCTGATGGAAGTTGGAGTCCAGTAACATCTGGAGAGCAACAGGTTTAAGTACATGGTGGAGAACCTCTTTCCTTGAGCCTAGAAACTACTACTGGAATTTCTTCTCACACTGAACAAGGTGTTTAGCCTGTTATAGACAAGTTTGCACTTCTGCTGTGTGCAACATCAGGCTGAGTACAATCCTGTCCAAAACAGGCAAAATATTATGGACAGTGGGAGAAGAAATTCCAGTATTAGATTCTACTAATAGCACTCCAGACTATGAATCTGATCCTCTGGGGGCACAAACAGGAAATCTGTGGCACTGCAGATCAGCCTCAATCAGCATGGCCAATGGTCAGGAAGATGGGCATTCTAGACAAATATCATTGGAAGGTGACAGGTTCATGCCCATTTTGCAGGGTTACTGTCAATATCATGTCAAGGTAATGCACATGAAGCTGTTTGAAAGTGCTATATACATGTTGAATGTGGTGGTGGGATTTTGGGGGAGCCTATGGCCCTGCTGGGACAGCCAGTTTTCAGTTCCCCATCCCTGGTGTAGTGGTCAATGTGTTGCATGACATACAGAAAGATCTGGTTTCAAACTGCCACTCTTCCATGAAACTCACAGAATGACCTTGAGTGAATCACCATCTTTCAGCTTTATCCACCTCACAAAGTTGTTCTGGTGAGAACAAAATGGGAGGAAGAATGATGCATACTGCCTTAGGTACTCTGAAGGAAGTGTGGAATCAAAATATTATAAATAAAAACAACTTAGTCCATATCTGCAGTAGCAGTTTGAGACACAAATGCTGATGTTAAAATAACAACAACTCCCTGAAATACTCACACACATATTAGACAAGTTGTCATGGAATTTTCTATGCCATACTCAGAATTTCCTGCTAATGTTTGGAATGAAAACAGTGCTTTATTCACAATATGGAATGTATTGTGTCACTCCAGACAGTAGCAGCTTCCTTTTTTATCATTACCCTCACATGAGTGCTATTAGATCATGAAAGTAAGGTTGCCTCAAACCTTGCTTATGCTAATGTTTTTATTTACACTTTATTCAACATTTTCTGCTCTGGCAATTTATTCTGCATCTTTCTTTCCAATGTTGCTTTCTTCTAGGGTCAGATTCCCATGTTGGAGCTCTTGTTAAATTAAGAGGTGTGTGGCTCTTAGAATTTTGCCTCTCTTATGTTAATAAAAGATAAGCATGTGAAAACATGTTAGCTCAGCGGGGAAAGGGATGTGCGATATGATGCCAGCTCTAAAGAGAAATTACTGGTGTGAGGATGGCCTATGTGAAAAGTCTTGTGGTGATGCTGATTGAAAGTGAAAATTAGTCGCCTTTTCAAGAACACACGCTATCGGTCCAGCCGTGTGTTCTGTAAAGCAGGTAAAAGTATAATCAAGGGTTGCCACACTTCTGGAATTAAAAGAAATATTTCCACTGACAGCAAACCGGAATGTCTAAAGGGGGACAAAAGATTACCTGCCGCGCTTGCTATGCAGGTGTCCTTCATTACTGTCTCAAGTGAAGAAAGTCATTTCAGCACAGCTTTGGCAAATAATTAGTTCACTGTTCTTCCACTAATCTGGAGCACAATATTGTCAGACAAAGAACTTCTGGTACATATTTTTAGTTTGAATGAAGTTTACAATTTGGGAACTAACATGTTCTGAAATTATGTACCTTTTAAATGTGGAGGGAGGGGTGACCTGGTTTGTTATTTAAACTGAGCTTTTTAAAAAATAAATCCTTCCCCACACCCATTCAAAGTCTTAAACCTCAATGCTTTAAGTAGGATAGATTTCAGTAACCTGGTTAATTCTTTCCTGTAAGTTCAATGCCATCATTTATGGGTTAAATCAAGACAAAGGATTTTTATCACATTACTTGTGTTAATTCGCTTACCAATGCCAGGATATCTGTGCTATCTGCAATAGTTTCTTGCAAGTGGTTCCCTGTCCGAACTACAGGTGTTAATACAATCATCTCAGCAATGCCGACTAAATTATCACCAGTGATCTATTGTAAAAGGTTAAAAGGTATGTCTGCTTAGCATACATTTACACTCTGATTCATTTACTGTAGCTTATGCATCTCATTGCCATTCAGCTCCCACCTTATAGTTTTCTCCATTATATACTTGCCAACTTGATTTCTCTTGATGTATTTGACAAAGTGGATTTGAGTTCACTAAAGCCTGTGCCAAAATACACATCATAATGCCTTTAAACATTATACAAGGAGTATACAAGGAGGAGAAAAATATTCATTTCAGGTAAATTAGACCCTCGTGTTCATTTATTTTTGTTTTATGCAAAGTTCTACTTCATCAGATTTGGAGCTACAGGGCTTTGTTTTGTTTTGCTTTTTAAAATTCCTGTTTCAGCCTTCCTCCAGCTGGGAAGGTGTGAAGGGCTTTTAAAAAGTGGTCTACAAAAGCTACTCCTCTCTCCCTGGAGACCAATTACATATGAGAGGTTGCCTGATCATTTACTGGTTTTGCCAGCAGCTCATTGTACAGTTGTCATTTTGCCACCTGATCAGTCTCCTTTCCTTGCCTGCGTTTGAAACAGGGTGTTTGAAATAGGGTGCTCCCAATCTTGGATCCATGTCAGGGCTCATGTAATGCTTTGGGCAGCACTAGGGAATAGATTAGCATTCTGATGTTGCTATAAAGCCACATGGTCATCATTATAAGGATCCCATTAAAGATAAAGGGACCTGCTGCAGAAATACAGAGGCAGATAATGTAGCTCATGTAATTGAGTGATGGTATTAAGTGCTTTAATTGATAAAAGCCTTCAGTGGTTACTGCCATTTTTTAATAGTTAATAGGTTATCATGTTTCCTAATTGCATTATCATTCGTTCATTTTCTGTATGTCCTTCACAACTGTGAAATGTTGAAAGAAGGGGGGAAATTAAACTATGTATTTTGTTCTGAACTGACTAGGCTCTTAAATGAGTATCTGGGACAGATGTGGTCTTGGTCTAAAAGAAGAGGGAAAGTTGCCTTCTGGAACAATCCGCAGAATTTGTAGGGTGTGAAAAATGGCTAATTAACAAGTTAGTGGACATCAGACTAAATGGGATGAGATTACAATCTCTGCCAGAAAGGCACATATTTCTCTGCTCCGGAATTTCTGAACAAAGGGCATTTCAGAGCTCAGGGAGAGCAAATCTTGGCAGCCCAGCCCACAGTAAAAATCACATTTTATTTTTCATACATGTATTGTTTGTTTGATCCATACATTTTGCTTTAAAAAATAAAAAGGAACATCTCTGTGGGAATAACCCCAGGATTTTAGTTACAGGATTCATAGACATTCGTGATTCTATGCTTTCATCATTTGTTTCTAAATACAGTGGTACCTCAGTTTAAGAACAGCCCTGTTTACGAACTATTCGGTTTACGAACTCCGCAAAACTGGAAGTAGTGTCTTGGTTTGCAAACTTTACCTCAGTTTACAAACAGAAGCTGAACGATGGAAAGGCATCAATGGGAGGCCTCATTAGGGAAAGCGCGGCTCAGTTTAAGAACGGACTTCTGGAACGGATTAAGTTCATAAACTGAGGTACCACTGTACATATTGTGCGATGTGTATTCTAACTGCAGCAAATTATTATTATTATTATTATTATTATTATTATTATTATTATTATTATTATTACTATACCCAGGGCTTTTTTTTCAGGAGGAATTCACCGGAACTCAGTTCCGGCACCTCTCAGGTGGGCGCCACTGGCATTCTAAGAGATCGAGGGAAGTGTTCATGGTGAATTCCAGCGCCTCTTTTTTTAGAAAAATAGCACTGATTGCACCTAACAGAAATCTGCAATCTTCTGAGGGTGCCATGTCCATTTAGCACAGCATTAACCATACTTGTAATTCTCTATGATAAATTAACAGGTTGTAAAGGGATCAGCCACCAGACAAAATAGATGTAAACAGATGCATTTTTAATGCCTGATATTAATTACAGAATTTGCTACCACTACAGACTCACCAGAGGTTGGGTGAGAGCAGCTTTCATGAGTGTTAGAAAGCTTATTTGTATCATCTGGCCTGTGGGATTTAGGATTATACAGTGGTACCTCAGGTTAAGTACTTAATTCGTTCCGGAGGTCCATTCTTAACCTGAAACTGTTCTTAACCTGAAGCACCACTTTAGCTAATGGGGCCTGCTGCTGCTGCAATG
Organism: Podarcis tiliguerta; assembly: GCF_965153285.1. Taxonomy (NCBI): domain Eukaryota; kingdom Metazoa; phylum Chordata; class Lepidosauria; order Squamata; family Lacertidae; genus Podarcis; species Podarcis tiliguerta. The sequence goes on along the minus strand of NC_139544.1, from coordinate 28,507,415 downwards.
CCGCCGGAGCACGATTTCTGTTCTCATCCTGTTCTTAACCTGAAGCACTATTTCTGGGTTAGCGGAGTCTGTAACCTGAAGCGTATGTAACCTGAAGCGTATGTAACCTGAGGTACCACTGTACTAGGAATGGGTGGAACAACTTCAGGGAGTTTCATTTACTTGTATTCTGCTCTGTAGAATGTGTGCGGTTCTGTTGCTGTTGTTAAGTTGCTCAAACTTTCAGGAGGGAGCAGGCTATGCAACAAATGGAAGAAATATTAAACTAAAATATGTATCTATGTGAATACCACAATTGCACATCATTGTTCCAGCCCACCTGCCTAAGCCATTAAAATAACGTTGTAAAGCTATTATGACACCCTGTTTTGTGAAGCTGAAATGACACAGGCAGTACATTCTGTTCTAAGCACTTATGTGCTGGTACAGAAAATCTTTCAAAGAAAAGAAAATGGCACTAAAATCAATAGGTGATGTTTACATATAAATGACATCATGACGGAGGTGTAAACATGATAAAGTACTATGTTCTGTTAAAATTCCTGTTAAAGAACAACATCAGTGCAAAAGCACCAGATCCCCTAAACAAGGCTCTTTCTCCTGACATTTTCTGTAGTAATAGCTTGGCATAATTTTCTAGAAATTAAGTTGGATAGTTAGTTGCGCAAATGTTAGTGAGCACCTTCATTTGTTGGGGTAATTAAAATTTCCTGAAACTAGAAAGATAGTTAATTAAAAATCAGAGAGAGCAGAAAGGAAAAGGCACATTTTATTTATGCTATCGGTTACTATTCCAAAGTATTTCACTTTCATAGAATCTGGCAGTTAGCATATAAGTGAATTAAAAGGGTACATTTTAGCTCCACACATAGCATGTTCTGAGGCCAATGATATTCATAACTGAGTCATAAGGATGCATTTAACAAATGTACTGTTTAGTAAACAGAGGGGCTGCCCCAGTTCATGAGCTTAATGGATATTCCAAGTCCCTTCTGGCTTTAATCATCAGTTTCATTTTGAATTCCCAATATCAAAATTAATTGCAGGTGTCTGCTTCCAACAAGAGTGTAGTCTTTAAATTATACATGTCAGTGCATCACTTACACCATGTCACATCCTGTTAAATTTCTTCTCATTGTAAGTCTATATAACAAAATGTGACATTAGAGAAGTTTTAGCATATAACAGTGTACTGGTACTTTGAGTTATCACTGGATGACCAGGATGAATAGACATAATTGTTGTACAAGCCCTGGATAAATGACACAAGATGGGTCTTATGGATCTCATTTGAATTTGCCCAAAACCTATTGTGGGTTTCTTTGTGTACCACAGCAGATATGGAAAATGCACTTAATAGAAACATTTGTGACATGTCTCCCCGCCCCACCCCCGGCAAAAACAAACAAACAAACAACAACAGCTATAAATGACATCCAAAAGTCTTGTGGCAGCTTAATTACAAAAAAAATATTATGGCATATGTTTCATGGACTGTAGCTCATAAAAGCTTATACTATAATAAACTGGCTAGTTTTAAAGTTGCCATTGTTTTCCAGACACTGTTTTTCAGAGGCACTCCTCTTACTATATAAATAAGATAAAAGGATACTGGAAAGATATATAGAATGTTAACCATGGAAAGCCAACAAATGGTGATAATGGATGGAGTCTTGGACCTAGATCAGAGTGTTAATGTATCTGCTCAAACATTGAATTCCATGGGTGACCTTTGGCAGAAACTCCCTCCTTCTTACCTGTCCTTGAGCAGGGAAGTGAGAAAGACAGCAGTGCTATAGTTATAAATGACAACGCTTGTCTCCCACTAGGGTTAAGGACGTGCACTTAAATGTTAGGTAGGAGCCAACTTTGCTTGAATGGGGATAATAGACATCTTGCATCAGGATCAATAAACCTGTTAAGAACATAAGAGCCCTGATGGATCAAACAAAAGGCCTATCTAGTCCAGCATCCTTTTCTTATAATGGACAGCCAAATACCTATGGAAAGTTCACAAGCAGCATTCTCTCTGTTTATGAGTCCCACCAACTGACAGTCAAACGCATCCCACCTCTGACACTGAAGATAGAACATAACTGTACACTGATATCCTCCTTGAACCTTTCTGAAGTTCTGAACCCCTTTCAAAGCCATTGGTGGCCAGCACTAAATTCTGTGGTTGCAAAGTCCATAGTTTAACTGTGTGTTGGATGAAGAAGTACGGTACTTCCTTTTGTCCGTTCTGAATCCTCCAACATTCACCTTCACTGGATGGCCTTATAGTCTAGTATTATGAGACAGTATTATGAGACAGAGAAAAATTAAGTTCAGAAAATAGGTTTGAAACATCAGAGCTACCCACTGTCAACTATCCCTTGCTATTCCTATTCTTCTTCCTATGACCTCCTGGCCCTATGTGAATGTTTTGTGGCCTGAGAGCCTTATCAGTGGTGGACTTTGGGCTTTTAAATTTCAGCAGCGCCCTGTGTAACACCAAAATTTGGCGCCCACACTGCCTCTCACCTTCCACTCTAAGTCATTGTTGTGGTGCCCCCTGAGATGTGTTCTCAGTTTGGCGCCCAGTGTGGGTGAACTAGTCTCACTGCCCTAAATTCGCCTCAGACCTGATGTTGGTGATGATGATTACAGAGCTACAATTCTCAGAATGGTGAAAGGGGTCTCCTGACAACTCTCAACACCCTTAACAACCTACAGTTCCCAGGATTCTTTGAGGGAAGCCCTGGCCATTTAAAGTGATATGAAACTGCTTTAAATGTATGGTGTAGATGGATGATAACACATGAAGAGGCACCAACAATATGGTCTGAAAGCACATTAGGGCTACCAGCTTGTTGAACACATGCAGGTCTTGTGGGAACCAAGTGGGTTCTATGATAGAAGAAAGGCAGGATATAAATGTAAGAAACTAATAAATAAACTATTTCTAGCCTTTGCACCAATCCCCTGACACAGATACTTCATTTTGCAGCTTTGTTTTCTAACAGAATCCATGAGCATAAAAGAAAATTAATTACCTATTGCTAATTCATTAATTTGGCTCATAATGAATCAGTTTTCTTCACTGAGTAATATATACAGGTATTTGTCTTGTTTCACAATAATGCTTGGTATGTAAGGACAAAAGTAGCAAGCTCTTTGAAAATGCAGAAGCCGGATTAAAATAGAAAAGAAACAAGAAACTATCATTTATTAGCCATTTTTGAAATTGTCAATTTATCCCATAGCAAATTAGACTGACGCGGTTTAAGGCTTTTCACCCTTTTCTGAACTTCTCTTTGAAGCTTCAAGTATTGAAAGTAGTTCAGAATCATGCAAATAATGTCTTTTTGTTCTTGGGGCTGAACTTCTCACATAATATTCTATTACAGCAATGAAGCAATTCAAGTATAATGCTGCTGCCTACTAGCATTGAATTGATTTTAGGTTCTATCAGTATTTCCAGAGATTGCCTCATTTCTTGGAAATTTAAATTTGGCCAAATATATTCTAGAGATATTTTTAATGCAAGGGAAGAGATGGCTAACAGTGGGGGCATGATTTTCAAACTTCTGGCACAGCATTGAGATATGTGGAAACTCTGGAGCCACCAAAATTCTTATTTGGATGGGAAGGAAGAACAGGAAGAACATGCATTTTAGATCCAAATTATGCAACAAAATCCAGTTTTTGGTTTGGGCCAAGATGCTAACTTAAAATACTCTAAACTTGGGAAACATTTAGGCATGATATGTGCCTCATTCAAGATATAGTGGCACATCAGTAGAGCACTTTTTAAAAGTCCTTTAGAGTTTCTTCCTCTTTTCAGCCTGTACCAAGCTGGTTTTTAAATACAGTAGTACCTCGGAAGTCGAACGGAATCCATTCCGAAAGTCCATTCGACTTTCAAAATGTTTGGAAACCAAAATGCGACTTCTGATTGGTTGCAGGAAACTCCTGCAGCTAATCAGAAGCCGCAGATGCCCTGTCGGATGTTTGGCTTCCAAAAATAGTTCACAAACCGGAACACTCACTTTGTTCGGGAGCCAAAACGTTCGAGAATTAAGCTGTTTGAAAACCAAGGTAGAAGAGTTTGGATTTGATATCCCGCCTTTCACTCCCTTTAAGGAGTCTCAAAGCGGCTAACATTCTCCTTTCCCTTCCTCCCCCACAACAAACACTCTGTGAGGTGAGTGGGGCTGAGAGACTTCAAAGAAGTGTGACTCGCCCAAGGTCACCCAGCAGCTGCATGTGGAGGAGCGGAGACGCGAACCCGGTTACCCAGATTACGTGACTACAGCTCTTAACCACTACACCACACTGGTATGTGTTTTAAGGTGGATTTTAAATTTACTGGAATGATTGCAGGCTTATTCCTGTTAGAAACCTTACTACATGATAGTCCCAATGTAGAGTGGATTTATGGAGCCCAGACAGTAGTCATGCTGCTCAGCTGATTGACAGGGAGGTGGAGGTACCCCTCAACTTGATCAGAGTTATCACTGATCTTCTAACCAGTTTCCATGTGTTTTACCCCAGCTGTTGGATTGGGAGAACAAACATTGGTAGCATCGATTTGCACATAGCAAACCCTCACATAGCAATGATATACACTCAGAATCCTGTTTCCAAGAGCATAACAGGTGATGTTCAGTTATTTTTGACTCAGGGGAGACTCAATGAAATGAACATGACTCAGCTAGGCCCATCAATGTACATAGGTCTTCTTTGAGTAAAACATAGTTGAATACCACCCATGGCCTCTAACTGGATTATAAAAGTAAATTTCTATTTCTATTCTTTCTATTCTTTCTATTCTTTCTATTCTTTCTGTTTCTGGAGAAGGAGACTGGTTGATTTGTATGTCATTAAAGACTTTCTGAGCATTCCACTATGGGGCGGGGTGGGGAATACTTCCCATTGATTTCATTGTGACCTACTTCCAAACAAAAACTGAGACCCTGTGCATAACTACATATGCATAAATTCATGGTGGTGCCTCAAAGCCAGTGAAAGCCAATGTTGTGCCCTCTGGATGTTGCAGACTACAACTTCCATCAACCCCAGCCAGCACAGCCAATACTTAGGTGTGATAGAACTTGTGGCCAAAATATCTGAAGAGTGCTGTGTTGGTTTAGACTGCCTGACTAGGAGAGAGGAAACCCAAATTCAAATCTCTACTCACGTTACCTTGCGAGGGATGGAAGCAGCCATGTATATCATCCTGAGCTCCATAGAGAAAGGGTGGCATTATAATGTCAAAAGTAAATAAGTGAAGTTAAGTTTAATTAAGTATCGCTGCACTGGATAATAGCCACTGCTCATGATCCAGAAATTTCATATAAGTGTGGAGTCTCATGGACAGAGACTTCTCCTTCCCTTCTGGCAGGGATTTGCCCTAAGAGAATGTCTACAACATTGCTTCAGTTACTATCTGTTGGATTATGCTTTGGTAGATAGTATGAAACACTGAATATTAAAGGTAGCAGACAGAAAGCCCTCAGAAAGAGACATAACAATAATAATTAGGAGAAAAGGAAAGAAGCCATGCCATTATAAATGAAGTAAATCAGCTTTAGTGACAGAACAGGTTTATATATTGTAATGCATGGCATTTACAAAAAAAATTCAATGCGGGGGGAGAGAGAGAAGTAAGAGAAAATTAAGTTATTCATAAAATCTTGCAAGACTCCCCACCAGACAACATTGGCATTTTGTATTCTTCCCAGTATTTTCATTTAAAAGGGAGTTGCTGTGCAAAATAATGTCCTTGTCTGTCCCTTCCTCATACAACCCTCCAATCAAATTTAATAAAGCTAGTTTGATACAATGCCAGCCTACACTTGGTTTACCCTTGGTCGACTTTAATAGGGTCAAAAATATTTTCGCATTGGCAGTGTACGCATTAATCATTTTTCCAGAGGATTTAGAAAATTGGAAGAGACAAGGCCAAGCAAAATTTTAAATTAATTGGGCCTACCCCAGCATTCAAGGGTCACCTTGTGTCAGTTATCCCACATTTTCCAGGTCACAGACTTCCTGTGCATCCTACAGCTGCATGAGGAGAGATCTGTGCTGTGGGCACACAAAGGTGAAAGAATTTCCCACAGAAAGTGCGAATTTTCCTGCGGGCAGCCACCACAATTGTAGCTTCCAGATTGTCGCCAGACACCAACCACTTAAATAATGCATGCTTGGCTGACGTCTCTACTTGGTGCATTTTCTAATCGAGTAGTCAGGAAAATTTGCAAACATTCTGTCATTTACCATAAATCTTATGCCTGCCCACAACTCCAGAGTAATTAATTTTACTGCTGTTCAGAAATATTAATTTCAGCTGGGAAATCCATCTTTCCCACTATTACTACTTAACCCCTTTTCAAATTTCAAATATTTCTTGATAGGGATCAGAACATCAAAGCACTATTCTTACAAAGGAAGGACTATTTGTGACACCAATAATTGTTCAACATTTCTCATCATAACCTTTAATAATGCCCTCTAAGTATTTGGCTGGCTGGTCAGATGAAAATGGCAATAGAAAATAAAGGAGGTTAGTGGAAGTCTTTCTTTAGAGATGTAATTAATTTATTGGTTCCCAAAAGGGCTTGCTGCCTGGCCGGCATTGTGCAAACCTTTTAGCTATTGCTGTGATGTAGGAGCAAAGTGCCACAATCTCAGCATCAAGAATAACTAGAGGCAAGAAAGTTACCATGAATGATTTATTGTGTGTTTAAAATGTTCTAAGAACAAAACAATATGAAGAAGAGAAGAATTAGGTCAGCCAAGACAATGATATCCCATTGATTTATAAGGAGAATGTCATCCTAAAATGCGGAGTAGAACCAAGAAAAAAAAATTCTTTTAGAGCAAGAAGTTTCACCTGTTGACAGAGTCCCCATTAAACATCTGAATTTATATCGTAAAACAGAGATGGTAAACCTGTGACCCTCCAGATATTGTCAGACTGCAACTCCCATGATCCCTGACCATTGGTCATGTTGGCTGGGGCTGATTGGAGTTCAAGTCCAACAATAATACTCAAATAATAATAATCAATAATAATCAAAATAATCCAAGATCCAACTCCTGCCTAGAAATTGTGCTGGATAGAAAAGTAAATTTCCTGCACAGCCCAATGGATAGAGATCTCTTGTACTGTTTTAAGTCATGGCTCAACCACAGTTGTATAAATCTCTTTATACCACTTAAAAATTAACTTTTTAAGGCATACTCAAGCCACTCACAACAGATCCATAGGTTCCTGAGGAGCACAGATGTGTTGTGAGTGAAGCTTAACTGTGGCTTAAAAAAATTAAACCACTATGGAAAACTATCACTTTTTGCCTGTCAGAGGGGGAAGATCTCATACAGCACTGATCCTTCTCTCCCAATATATAGATATCATCATAAAGAAGAAAGTAAAGATGCAACAATATTGCCTTATGCAACCCAGACTAGAGCTTGCAGACCTGGGGAAATCATAGATGCATCACCATTGCCCAGAAAGGACAGTCATAACTCCCAGTCCTGATTTTTCCTCCTCTGCCCCATCTGTTAAATGGGAGCATTAACCATCTAATATTTGGGTGGACAGCTCCTGTATTCTCGGGGGCACTCTGTTCTACAGAAGGGGTCTGTGAGTGGAGGCATATTTTGTAGCACAGCCTGATCCTTTCTTGAGGGCTCAAGCAAGATCAGGAATGTTGATGACACCTAGCAGTAGGAATTCACATGGGCAGGATAATGGTGTCAACAGGTAATTGATGGCTATGAAATTAATTGAGGAACTGAGGAAAACATGCTTCCAAAAAGATTTCCTCGTGAGATTGACAATGGTTCTTTGCCTTTCCTGCAAATACATGAGGTAGCAGGTCTGCAGTGCAATAAAAATCTACATGAAATACATATGGCGCCTTATTGCCTCTCCAAGTACCTATCAAACTGAAAATCAAAACCCACAAAAAATGAGTTCATTCACAGGCAAAACTCAAACAGAAAGGTAACGTTAAAATAGGGGGGGAATCCACTAGTCCAGTTATACATATGAACTAGTTAGTCCCTGTTTTATCATCATCATCATAATTTATTATTAATACCCCACTCATCTGGCTGGGTTTCCCCAGCCACTCTGGGCAGCTTCCAACAAAATATTAAAATACAATAGTCCTTAGATATTAAAAGCTTCCCTAAACAGGGATTTTCCAATTGTCTTCCAATGTAAAGTAATCATACGTAAAACTCAAAGCTTTTCAGAATTATATTCAGTCTTTTGTAGCTTCTGCAAGCAATTTTATTTTCCTTATAATGTAACTGCACCATATATCAGTTGTTTCATGGGCAGCCATCCTAGCAGCCCAAAATCTATCTTTCCACTTGTTTCTGTGTGAGTCTTTAATTCAGTGATGAGCAGTGACTCATTAGATACCCAACAGGCATTCTCCTCTCAAAGCAGAGAAACAAGCTGTTTATCCTGCTGAAGATCAGGATAGAGGCAGGTAGAATAAAGCGTGTTCTCCTTCATGGAGAGCACGTGTTGCGGTGGGGGCCGCCAGGACACTCCAAAGTTGGGGGCGGGCTAACTGATCGTTGGCCACTGATGCGATTGGGGCTTCCCTTGTTGTTGGGAAGAAGTTAATGTTGCCATTTATTGATTGACAGCCAGAAATGCTAAAACTCCTTGCACGAGGCTAGGGCTTCCTCTTTTCGCCTGTGCATTGGATTGCCTGTCCCTCCCTCCCTAGAATAGGGTTGTTCGCTTTGACCTTGCTATGCCTGTCATGGGGTCGTCTGCTTTGGAGCGGGGGCCTGGTAGGAATTTTGTCCATCTGGCTGATTGGCTGGGGCCATTTGGTTTTTGCCTACTGCGTAGCAAATCGTCACAACTTGTAAGGTTGTGGTTAGGCATTGGTTTATGGTTTGGTTGGTTGAGGGGCATGGATTGGCTGTGCCTGCCCCTCTAATGCTGCTGCTGCAAGGGATTCCATTAACGGAATTGGGGGCTAACTATTGCTTGTCCACTCTGTCAAGGGGGCTCGGGCCATAGCAATGAGCTCCTGGTTGCATTTGGGGTGAGGGCAGGTTCCCTGCTCCGTTGCTACCCCCAAGTGTATTCCCCTATTCTGACTTTCGCATCGTGAGGAATGTCAGTCTGTCCCCCATGGTGGGGGCAGATAGTCGCAACCAATGCCTAAGCAACCACTCACAAATTTGTATTTTAATAAAGTTGTGGCCAAAATTATGCCAAAAATCTTAAACAAAAAATTCTGTGTGATGTGTGAGTTATTGGGGTGGACCTGGGGACCTCGACACGCAAACATTGTGTTCTGTATTTGATGAACTTAGTATGGTACAGTACTGAACTCAGCAGGGTAGCAAAACTTATCACGGACCTTGAATTTTCTTTCCAACTGAGCTCGTTTTAATCAAGAGCTCTCAGCTATGCTCTTTTTCTTTCTTTTTAATAAAACAGTTTCACTTTGGATAATAATGTAAATATTATGACAACATGAAAGGTCCAGCCTTATTAATTAAACAAAGCCTGAGTTACAGAATTATGTAACCAATGCATCTCTGACACAAAATATTAGGGAACCGTGGAGGGATTATATAGAATAGTTTAGATGTGCCTGCATGTGCTCATTTTCTGTGGCTTTAAATAGATTTAACAGCTACATGTAAATATCTGGATTTAATTATTACGCCTATGAATGTTGTATAAAGTTACTCAGATTACTTACACTTATTAATCAAGATCACTTTAACTTTAATTTAATTCAGAATATTTGGTTTTAAAAGCTGCCCTGTACTGCTCATCATTGTATTTTGACAGCAAACGGAATTCTTGTTCACAACTACAGAATTTGTTTAGCTCCAGGCATCTGTGTTTGGATTACGAGAATGCTGATTGGTTCATTGCCAGGGGCACATAAAGGTCAAGCTGTCCTTTTAAAGGCTTCTCTCTTTTTTTCTCTCTTTTTTTGCGCCTAAGAGTTTGGCTCATTAATCAGAGTTAAAAGTAAGGGGAGGGGGAGGAGGCAGTGACTTGAAATCATTTGATTCTTTTACAAGGCATATTCTAAAAAGCAGGACTCAAATGTTAGTGTTAGAGGTTGAGTCGATGTTTGTACGGATCATACTGACATACTTCTGACAGGTGACCTGAAACCTTTCAAACTGACATCTGTCACAGAGACAGACAGAGGTTTTTTAGCCTGAGAGCTTGTTTTCATGACATTTCATTTTTTTTTCATCAGATTTTGAGAGAAGGAGGAAAAAGAAGATGAACTTGAAAAATCTTGCCAGGGGCAGAAAATGAGATCAGGTTTTCTGCAGCTGTCTCACTCACCTTTAAAGGTTAGAGGTCCAAGAAAAGTGAAGACAAAGGTCTCATTCTTAGATTAGCCAAAAGAACAGATTAGTCCTTTAAATGTATGTATAATAGCTGACTTGCCAGGACAGGCTGGCATAATAGAGTGAGTGGCTGAGATATTTGCATTTCCTGAGATTCACTCCTGAAGATTTGGGATCCAAAAGTCCGACTCTCATGTATTCAAAGGCATTGTAAGGATGATTGATTCTGCATTATTTTCCTGGCTCAATAAAACAGATTGGCATAAGGCTTGATCACACGGAAAACAGGTGCACACTCTCTACATATGTACAAATGTTTGTGTGCACGCTTGTGGTTTATGCAATCAACTACTGCATAAACAGGTACACACATGGTGCACACGTTGAGCGTTACATGTGAATAACTAGAAAACTGCATGGCTCAGCTTTTTGTCTACACAGGTGCATGCTCAGTCAAATGCTCAGACTTCTTTTGCCCAAAATTTGATTATATTAAACTGAATGCATACAAATCTCAAATGACAAGCAAATTATAGGGTGCAGAGACTACTGTTGCGTGCTGAGGTCCCCCAAAACACCCCTACCCCAATAACTCACACATCACTCATAATTTTTTGTTTAAGGTTTTTGGCATAATTTTGGCCACAACTTTATTAAACATACAAATTGTGAGTGGTTGCTTAGGCATTGGTTATGACTATCTGTCCCCCCTGCCTTGGGGGACAGCACTGACTCCCGGATTCCAGCGAAAGCCAGTGTGGAGGAACAAGATCAGGGATAACTGGAGCTGCGGCACAGACCCTCAGCTTCTCCCGGCATGCTCCCAGGGGTTTACGCGGCCCAAACCCAATTCCAGGGGTTTGGACGAAAGGATGGTAAGCCCCTGAATTCCTTTAATGGAATTCCCATGCAGCAGCAGCATTGGAGGGGCAGGCACAGCCAATCCATACCCCTCCACCAACCAATTTAAACCAATGTCTAACCGCCAACCTTACAAGTTGTGACGATTTGCTACACAGTTGGCAAAAACCAAATGGCCCCAGCCAATCAGCCAGATGGACAAAATTCCTACCAGGCCCCCGCTCCAAAGCAGATGACCCCATGACAGGCATAGCAAGGTCAAAGCACAAGCCCAAACAAGGGAGGGCGGGCGGGTGATCCGGTGCCCACAGCGAAAGAGAAAGCAGCTTGCTGTGAACCTTGTTTAAATAACCTCTGTTCCCACCCCCAAATTGGCAACATCAAATTTACCCCAGCAACACCAACAACCAGTCCAAGCCAGGCCCCTTCAATCTATCCTGCCTGGCTACTACGGGGTGCTTTGCCTGGCCCCATCCGCAACACGTGCTCTCCTTTAGTGAGAACACGCATTATCAAGACTGAGCAAACGGTATCTTGAGTATGTGTCAGGGCACAACTTTAAGCAAATACATGATCCAGGACTGGAGTGGGGCAGAAGGTATCCCACTTCAGAATGTAGAAGAAGTCAAGCTTTGGCAACCAAAGCTATTCTCCTCTTAACCAGGGCTGTTGAAATCATCTCATCCATGCCACAGTTCCTCAGTTCCTGAATTCCACCTGATAATTCCTGTTTGCTCCATTATATTGTAGTTGCACACAACTTGCTCATCCTATTCTTTTGCATAGTCACAAAAATTTGTAGATATTGCCTAGGGCTTGAAAAAAATATAAAATTCCTAAGGACTAGAATGGAGTACCAGTAGCTATCATCCACTACTTTAAATGCTGATGCACTTTACATGGGAGTAACTTTAAAGAGTTATTTGGAAACTTCAGTTTGTGGCCTGTCTCTCGGCATGGTTTGTATGTTTAACAAATGTATAAACTGCTTCTTGTGAAGCCATCAAAGTTGTCTATATGGGTGTAATGTATGTTGGAAATTTGATGGTTTTACTTATTTGCTGGTTTGTTATTTGAAAGTATATTTATTGTTTTCCTCCAGGCTTTTTAAATTAGATGTTTTTTTAAAAATGGAAGTAAATTATAGTACAATTCTCTGCATGTCTACTGAGAAGGAAGTGCCACGGAGTTCCATGGAATCTAGGCTGCAGACACACAATGCATTTAAAGCACATATTCCCTCCCTAATAATAATAACACTATGCCAGTGTGGTGTAGTGGTTAAGAGCGGTAGACTCATAATCTGCTGAACCGGGTTCGTGTCTCCACTCCTCCACATGCAGCTGCTGGGTGACCTTGGGCCAGTCACACTTCTTTGAGGTCTTTCAGCCTCACTCACCTCACAGAGTGTTTGTTGTGGGGGAGGAAGGGAAAGGAGAATGTTAGCCGCTTTGAGACTCCTTCGGGTAGTGATAAAGCAGGATATCACATCCAAACTCTAATAATAATAATAATAATAATAATAATAGGAATGATAGTTTACCCCTCACGGAGCTAAAATTCCCAGAACATTTATCAAACTGCATTTCTCAAGATTCTTGGCACAGGGATTTAAATGTCTGCAGTCTTCCTCCAAGTTACTGCATATAGCTTTGCAGCCTCAGTCATCAAACAAATACAGTGGTACCTCGGGTTAAGAAATTAATTCGTTCTGGAGGTCCATTCTTAACCTGAAATTGTTCTTAACCTGAGGTACCACTTTACCTAATGGGGCCTCCTGCTGCTGCCACACCACCGTGCAATTTCTGTTCTCATCCTGAAGCAAAGTTCTTAACCTGAGGTACTATTTCTGGGTTAGCGGAGTCTGTAACCTGAAGCATCTGTAACCTGAAGCATCTGTAACCCAAGGTACCACTGTACTGGGCAAGTTGACAACAATATTCTCCACACCCCTCCCTTCCGTCCCTTTTCACAAGATGACACAGTGTTTGTATCCAGAAATGGGATTCGAAGAGTAATGTAAGGAATTAAGACAATTAATAGCCTCACAAATAATTCAAAAGAAGCCCAACCTATCCTTTTTCTAATGCAGCATTTTACTCTTGTAATTCTATTTTGCTTACCATATGTTTCTACCTTCAGGAAGCAGCTTTTGACCTTTTTGGCTGTGCTCTGATTAGCCTTTTCTCCCAGCTACAATCTGCCCAGGGCTACCAGCCTTGAAAATTAAGCACCAGATCCATCAGGTGCCCATCCTGAAGGGTTTACAATGAAGATAAAGGGGGAGGGGAATCACAGAGGAACACGATGCTGCAGCAGAAATTTATATGAGAGAAACTCAGTCTCTAAATGTGTCCACTATTATTATTATTATTACTGAATCACCTCTCACAGCGATTTACAATCATGCAATAAAGCAACTCAGAATAAGTTGAAAAACAATACAAATAAAAGCCCAAGGCAGAGACCTAAATATATTTTCCATTCAGCTGGAAAAGCTTGTCAAAACAAAAATGTTTTCAATTGTTTCCAGAAGATGCAAGTAGTGGGTGCCTCTTATATCTCACCAGGGATGCTGTCCAACAAAACGAGGGCAACCACAATGAAAGCCCTGCTCCAAGTTGCTGCAGAGTGGGCTTCTGGTGATTTGGGGACTTCAATGAGACCCTTTCATCAGAATGCAGTGACCTGCTGGGTATCTCAGAGCTAAGGCAGTATCTCCAGTAACTTGATCGTGAGCTGTGTACAGCCTTATAGGTTAGTATGATGGTTGGCCTGATAGCAGATTGGCAGTCAGGACAGATCCTGCAGACAAGGGTTGTACAAGCAGCCTAGTACCCTGTTCTGCACTAGCAGCAGCCTCTAGGCCAGTGTTTCCCAAACTTGGTTCTTTAGCTGTTTTCGGACGACAATTTCTGCCATCCCTGACCACTGTTCTTGCCAGCTAGGAATGATGGGAGTTATAGTTCAGAAACAGCTGGAGACCCAGGTTTGGGAAACACTGCTCTAAACCAACTTCAAGGGAAGCTCTTTATAAAGCACATTGCAGTAATCCAACCGGGTGGTTACCAATGCATGGGCAATGGTGGTGAAGCTACCCAGGAATGTGTCACCAGGCAAAGGTATTAAAACATACTCCTAGCCACCGAAGACAATGACGGCTCTAGTGACAGATCTAGGAGCAAATCCTGAAACAAAATTCTGCATAAGTTTATGGTGGATGCTAGAATGAAGGATTAATGCACTGCACATTTTAAATGATTTACACAAATCTAGGCACCGCCCTAATGCCGAAGCAACTGTCATTGTGTATGCTAGAGATGTCTCTTGTTCAGCAGCGAAAATGACCTTGGGCATTTCTGCCACTATGAGGACTACTAGAAAGGGACTTTTAAAACTAAATCCTTAGTTTGTTAGTAAAGCACATGCTTTACATGATCAATCCCTGGTGAGTCCTGGTAGGTCAAGAAAAAAAACTCACAGAGAACCACTGAGAGTTGGTGTGGACAATACTGAACTAGACAGACCACTGATGTGACATGGCAGAAGGCAACTTTTTAGGTTTCTATTGTGGAATTCTTAGCCAACTAACAGGATCCACCATAACAGAATCCAACTAACAGGATCTAACTAACAGGATCCACCATAAGCTGCGGTGAAGTATTTGGAGACCGCAATTTGCTCACCACTGATTTATGTCAAACAAAGGGCACACTTTTCATTGTTCTTTTGGTTTTTGCTTACTTATTATCTCACAAGATTTTATCGCTTCTATTAATTTTATTTTCTCTGTGATCATTTTTCGAAGCTGAAAAAGAGCTAATTTGCCATGAAAATAGGATTTTTTAAAAACATAATGTGATGGTGAAAGAAGCCAGAGATCACAAACTGGGAAATATCCCCTTGAAATAGTACCTTACAATATTGTTGCATTAGAAAGAGTTCCAAGTGTTTGTAGTACATCTAAAATGTACAGAACCTTTACCACTTTTGTGTGTTAATGCAGACCAAGTGTATTGAAGTTAGAACCCAGTATGAATTAATCAGGGATACTTCCTAACGAATCTTGAATGCATCCCATATTTATATATAGGCTTTCATTTTAAATTCACTTAAGTAAGTGTTATACCTGAGAGAAAGCAGAAGGTGAAACTTTTCTAATCAAATACACAATGAGCCAAACGGAAGTACCAATCATCGGATGATTAAAACAAAAGCCACTTTCTGCTCCAAGCATGTGAAGCACTTACAGAATCCTGTCCTCGCCCCATCCCCGAAAACTCCACTTGGCTCTTCTCTTGTGGCCTCTAAGCAAAGGCTTCTTATTATTCTACTAAGCTATTCACTTATCTTATTGTTGTCCCCCTAAATGTCTCATTTCGGGTGCAATCCATGCAAGGCAACTTTGCCTAGCGGCATCAGACCCAGAAAGCAGCAAACAGGAGTGGAGAGAATCCTCCTGTCGGGTCTCAAGAGAGGGGGAGACGCCTTTAAAAGTTTTTCCCCTAATGGCTTGGGACCATTTTGCCCCTTGAGCTTCCCACCCACATTCCCTCAGGTTATAGCCTTCGCTGAGCAATCTGGATCACTGGTTGACAAGGCAAAAAAGGAATTTTTCCTCTCAACCTGACTGGCTCTCTGTTGTTGTTTCTTTTCTCCCCTTTCCCTCAGTGAAATTTATTAGGCAGAATAACATTGTGTATGTAAAGGTAAAGGGACCCCTGACCATTAGGTCCAGTTGTGGACGACTCTGGGGTTGCAGTATTCATCTCGCTTTACTGGCCGAGGGAGCTGGCGTTTTGTCCACAGACAGCTTCCGGGTCATGTGGTCAGCTTGTTTCTGGCGAACCAGAGCAGCGCACGGAAATGCCGTTTACCTTCCCGCCAGAGTGGTACCTATTTATCTACTTGCACTTTGACAGGCTTTCGAACTGCTATGTTGGCAGGAGCAGGGACCAAACAATGGGAGCTCACCCCATCGTGGGGATTTGAACCGCTGGCCTGAGGGAAGGCTTGGTGATGACATGCTCGAAGCTCGGCTTGGGGACTCTGCCTGGCTGGAATCCTCACCGCAGTTGCCCAGTGAGACCTTTCTAGCTTGGCTTGCACCATGACAAGGTTTAGCACTGACCAACTCCCATGGAATGGGCTTGGCATGGTCCAACCCCAAAAGATCCCATTGCACCAGCCTACTGCAGGGTAAAGATTTGGCCTCATTTCATCCCAACACCTAGTGTCCTGCCTGATCATTTGGTGCTTTGCTGGCAGAAGTGTACCTAGATTTGGTAAAACAGGCCCCTGCTGAGGGCACAGGCCCAAAACGGGGCCACAAAAATCCCCTGTCAGACTGTGGCATGTATGACGTATATGTGTGTGGCGTCATGCCACCACTGTCATTGTGAGAGCAAACATAGGAGAAGCTTGTCCTTCTCACACTGCAGCCCAAAGGTATGTGCATTTTTTCACACTTCCTCCTCACCTTGCCTGCTTCAAGTACTAGGGTCATGTAAAATGTAGTAATTTCTAGTGTGATTATTGTGGTGAAGTAATTTGTGAGGGGCGCCAATACAGCCCCTTGCCAAGGGCACAAAGGACCCTACGTACACTGCTGCTGTTGGGTCACAAAATGTGCCTGACAGGACAAATGTTTTGCTCTTTTCCAGGGCCTTGCAGTGCCATTTACATGTGACACTGTGTCACTTTCTCCTGAGCTACTTTTACTCTGAGTTCAATAGTGAAAGAGTTGAAATTCAGGAAAATATATAAGTGATTTTTAAAAACACTTTCATAGTTAAATGTCTGTCTTGCTAAGCAGTTTGTGTATAAAAAGCTGCCTGTATGGTACACCATGTTGACATTGCCTCCTAATTTACCTATCATTTTTAGAAAGTCCCTAAAACTTCCTCTCCCAGGTTATATCTCATTCAGACTCCGCTTCCCGCAGTAAAACGGTTTAGCCCTGATCTACGTGGACTCACCTAGATTTTGTAATGTTCTTCCTTGTAAGCCTTCATGCTGAGGTGCTGCTTCCTGTACAACCCTGTTAGAATCCTTGGTGGCAACGACAGCTGATCAAGACTGTTATTCTTGAGTACTAAAGAGGAAGAGAAAATATTGTTTTATTGGTTTTTTCCAAAAGACAGAAATTGGTTAGTGTTTTTCTTGTTCTGGTGTATTACAGCTTGGTCCATTGCCAACATTTTCTTGCCTTGTAAATTGATTTACAGTCCAATCCTCCAAGTGCTCTTCTGGCACAAGTCCCACAGAAGTAAAAACTTCCACCAAGCAGGGCTGAGAGACAACATGCTAAAAGATAAGGTTAATATAGTAGTTCCTTTATTTACTAAACTTCATAACATTTGGAATGAAACAAAAAAAATATTGCATGGATGAAGCTAAGCGTCTGTGTACTTCCCTCCTAGTCAGGAAGTATGGTTTGTTAAAGCGTTTAGTAGTGTTATGATCTCACACCTCTGAGAGATGTGTGTTGATACTGCAAACATATGGACATCGGTCTTCACCCAATACAAACCCCACCAGGCCGGATGCTAATCAGGTTAGAAAGGCCCTTCTGATAAGCCTCATCTAAATAGTTGCAAAATTCACTCACCATCCCCAATAGTGAGGGACTGCACCACTAGAAACAGATCCTATGCTGCTGCCTGGGAGTGTGAAGGAGGTCTTGCTCCGTTTTTTCTATTTTGTTTATTGTTAATGAGAAAATATTGCTGCTTTCTTCTTCCCTTGTGTAATTTCATAAACCTCCAACACTTTGAATCCCAAAACTGGGGCACATGTATTCCAGTCCATGCTTCCACGAGTCACGTGATCCATGTGAGATCGCAGAGCCCAAAATATATGTTCTCTCTTTTTTGGAGCCATGCTCTCACAGCACCCAAAACTGCAGAAAACCACTTGGGCCCATGCTTTCTAGGCACTGGACGAGTGGAATGAGTGGGTGAGCCTTTAGTCAGTGTTTCAGCTCACTGCAGATCCTTAAAGCTCAATGAAGTCGTGGTCATTTCATTTGCCTCTCATCTCTTCATTCATGTGTCCAGACAGAGTATGGTGGGCTAGAAGTTCGATGAACTAGTTGCCTGGCATAAAAAGGGAAAGATGAAAGCATCTCCTTCCTATAAATAATCAAGCTTAACACTGTGAGGAAAATACCTCTTCAGATGTTAAAAGAGAGAGAGTCTATAAATGAAGGCTACAGACATATCACAGCAAGTGTCCACCAAGCGAGAACACGCATTTATTTATTTGAAATACTTATGGATGTGTTCTCATGTAATGAAATATTTATTGCAACTGCTTCTGTGGCCCTTTATGGTTGTTGATGGAGTTGTACTATAATCCAGCAGGAGGTCACAGAAATAGAAGTTCTCTTTGTATTTACTTATTTATATTTCAAGGAATATATTCAATAATCTGCATTGGGGAGGAGTAAAAAAATTGCCTATATGTTAGCAGGATGTTTTCCTCACCTCATCTTTCTTTTTTAATAAATGAGATACTTTCCAATTAACATATTTATATGCTTCATGCAAGATTTAACGCTTTCTCCCCAAAATGTATTTTCTCCTTATCTGTTCTGGAATTTTTGCCGTCGGATCTTTCCATCCCTTAAGAATCAGTGTCGGTTTACCAAGCAGAGAACATTTTCTACTCTTTCTTCCCTTTGATCAAGATACATTTATCCAAATTAGGAACATGCCTGCCCAAATTGGAACAGACAAAGACCCCATATAAGCAATTATTTCAAACAAATCTTAAAACAAAACAGCTGTACAAGCCATACTCAGAAAGAATGTATAGTATGTGTGATTCTAATGTTCTCTTCTATACAAACAAAAGATTTTATTTAGGATCTATTCAGAGAGTGCAGGGTAATAGTGGAATAGGGAGTGGTTTTGTGCAGTAGCTTTTTTAAAAAAAGTTCATTAAGAGCTATGGTTCGTGGTTTATTGACAAAGGTTGTGAATCTATAGACCAGATACAGGAAGAAAGGAAAAAAAGATCTTCTCTAGGCCAGCTAAAATGCTATGGGAAATTGTTTATGTGTGTTATTACTGGCTTTTACCAAGATGATAAATTATTCTATAATGCCACTGGTTTGTGGCATCACATTAAAAATATTGGGCACAATCCACCAGCAACTTCTCCTCTTCTAGGCCCTTTGAAATGAATGGAAGTTGCACAAGAACACGTCAGTGCTTTTGTGTAACTTCCTTTCATTTCAATGAGGATTGCATACAGAGTAGTAGCATTTGTGATCCCATTGCAAATGTTCAAAGCTCTTGTCAGATTCATACACTGTGCAGTGCTAATTTACTAGACTCGTATGCAGCTTATGTTAATCTCTTTCTTTGCACCTCTGTGTAGCGTGTATTACAACAACTTGCTGTCTTCCTGCTTATAAATTCTTAATACTTTCTCATGTGAATATTTCTGAGACGTCTGTGTAATAATAACAACCAAAATGATAAATTTATTCATCAGTGACTTAATAAATATAGCTGTAGACATTTGACACAATATACACCCCTCCCAATTCATGCCAAAGAGAAAAGAACGTGCATTTCTCTCTCTAATTGGAAGAATGATGGGTGAATAATCTTTTGAGTGGAAAACACACCAAGTATCACAGTGATGTGCCAAAATACACCACTGAAAGAGAGCTAATTCATACAACTATTTTTTTAAAAAAAATTATGGACTGAAATTGACGTAAGTTTATTTCTCCTGCCCCCAGTGAAATTAAAGTGTATCTTGATCTCATCTATCTTGTTTCAGGCCATTGTAATAATTTCTAAAACCTTGGGCTTCAATTTTGTGTAAACCACCCCACTGGATTCAATGGAAATTACTTGTAAATAAACATTCACATCACCAGACTTGCAGTGGTAGAATAAATGTCAAAATGGTGATCCAAAAATAGCCATCTTTTTATTCCCATTCTCCATCAAAAGGAGATGAGGGTTAGGCAGGGGAAAGAGAGAGAACAATTGGCATTGGGTTAACTAAGGCAAAATTGGATTAACTTTGAACATAAGACTGAATCTTGTGGATTTTGTGGATATTGCGCAAATGAAGGCTCCATCTCTGCACCTATCCTTGCATTATCTTACAGCAAGCCTAGCCAGGCCCTGAGTCAAAGGAAGTATGTTGTCTACCTTTACCCCATCCAGTCACACCCATTTAGCTGTTGCCAGGTGGACAGCACAGTAATCTCAGCATATAAATTCACAACTTTAGCACCACCAAAGATAGTGCTACACAGATATACCTTACAAAGATATAGCAGGAGATAGGCACCACAGAGCTAAAAACTAGATGCAGGAGGAGCAAGGATTCAGATATTTTATGTATCTGGCATTGAGAAGTTCTAGAAACTTTCACATGGACAAAATTAGGCTCATTCCCCAAGTTCATTTTTTATGAAGTAAAGTCGTAATGTCAATTTCACATGGTGAAGAATATTAATTATGAATGTGCCGACATCTAGTTAAAGCTAGTATTAGCCACATCAGGGGGAAAAGCTTGAGAATTAATAGGCTGCTAAACACCAGCTGTCAACATGCTGTGGTGGGGATATGGTTCTAAAGAAACATTCACCATGAAACATTGGTGAAAGAAATCTTCTAGTGAATGCCTTACTGCATCAGAAATAAATATGGGGATTAGTTCTCACCCATGGCTCATTTACACCATAGGTCTTAGATTAGCAGTGGCTAATCTGTGGCCCTCCAGATATACCCATGCAGAGTTTGTCTGAGGCCCAGGGCAGGAGTCTTGTTAGAATAAAGTTATAAACCTTAGAGCTGGACCATAAGGAAGGCTGATCGCCGAAGAATTGATGCTTTTGAATTATGGTTCTGGAGGAGACTCTTGAGAGTCCCATGGACTGCAAGAAGATCAAACCTATCCATTCTGAAGGAAATCAGCCCTGAGTGCTCACAGGAAGGACAGATCCTGAAGCTGCGGCTCCAATACTTTGGCCACCTCATGAGAAGACAAGAGACCCTGGAAAAGACCCTGATGTTGGGAAAGATTGAGGGCACAAGGAGAAGGGGACGACAGAGGACGAGATGGTTGGATAGTGTTCTCGAAGCTACCAGCATGAGTTTGACCAAACAGCGGGAGGCAGGGGAAGACAGGAGTGCTTGGCGTGCTCTGGTCCATGGGGCCACGAAGAATCGGACATGACTAAATGACTAAACAACAACAACAACAAACTCAAACAAAAAACGGTGGCTCCTGGCAGGGCCCCCGGCTGCCCCATCCCAGCTGACTCCAGATTTGGTTGGACTCCAAGTCCCAACAGCCCTAGCCAGCATGACACTGGTGCCATCTCCAGGGGGTCCTGGGGGCCCAGGCTCCCACAATTTTTTTTCTGCTCCCTGCTGTTGCTGCCTTACCTCTGGAACTCCAGCACTGCTGCAGTGACTGCACTGGGGTCTGTGCCTCTGCTGTGGGACCTCTACTGGGTCCTGCTGTGGCTGTGGACGTGCTTCCGGGATGTGCTGGCAGCCTCAGTGGGCACCAGTAGAGGGTCTGTGGCAGAGGCATTGGCCCTGGCCCAGTCGCTGCCATGCCTGAGCACGCACGCACTGTGCCACAACGTCATGACATTGCAGCATGCCATGGTGTCACACCATGGCACACATGCACTGGGCATCCACAGTCTGGGGTCCAAGTCGGTGCCTTGCAGCATGGCCAATGATCAGAGAAGGTGGAGCATCTGAAGATAAACCAGTCCTGTCTTAGAAATTTCGAGTTTGTCTTGAAGCTAGGTGAGCTTGGACTGTAGCCTCTCAAAATACTTTGCCTTACTTCTTGGACAGAGAAATTTGGGGAACCACACCACCAAATTTCTCCAGTGGAAGACAAAATTCCCCCCAACAATGTCTTGGTGGGGCAGGCTTCACTATTTGCACCAGCAACAGCACAGTTTCTTTTTTCCTAAACCTTCTTTTTCTCTTTTCTTTTCTTTTTTTCATTTTTGCTGCTCCTGTGAGAACAGCAACAACAATTGTAGCAGCAGCCTAGCTGCCACTTTGCATCCTCCACAATGACCTGGGTTTGTTCCAGTGCATAGTGAAGGGCCACCTTTAGAGCAAATCTGCAAAAATGCCTCTTTTCCTGGGGAGCTGTGGGGAAATCAGAAACTTTCTCAGAAAAATGTCTTCTGAGAAATTTCGAATCGGCTACAGTTTGGCCTCTTGTTTATTGTGAAGCTGCCTATCGCTACAGTTCTGCACTATCTTCCATCTGATGACATAAAAAAGGAGTTTAATTTATGGGAATCACGGGCCACAGCCTTTGGAATGACATGCCCATCAGAACTTGGGGCAGGAGTTGAGAGTCAACTTGAAGGAGTTTGAATTTGAACAGAGAGTAAGAGAGCTCAGAATTCAGTGAGAGTTTGCCAAAACTGGGGCACACTGAGCGAGCTAAAACTATGAAACAGTGTAGGGCTGCAACATTTGCTTGAAAAGGAGTTAGGTCCTGACTATCTGTGAGTTTTCTTCAATTCTCTCATCCACGTTTCCCCTGAAAAGCTGCTCTAGAGCATGGGTAGGCAAACTAAGGTCCGCGGGCCGGATCAGACCCAATTGCCTTCTGGATCTGGCCCGCAGACAGTCCAGGAATAGCCTCATGGATCACCAGTGTGTACGTTCTTTCCCTCTCCCTCCCTCTCTCTCACATGGCGGCGGCAGCACCTCATCCCTCCCGGCTTCTCCCCACCCTGCCTAGAGGAGGAAGGGGGCTGGGCTTTGTTGGTGCCAGCAGCAGCAGCACTTGAGTGGCCACCATTTTAAGCAGCCGCTCTCCGGAGCCCTTTCGTGTGCCACTCAAAGTCCCTCCCCCTCCGCCGCCACTGCCGCCAGACCCTGCTGCTCACAAGACACAGGTAAACAGCCACCGGGGCTCATGGTGCTCTTGCTTCATTTTTTCTCTCCAAAATATAGTCTGGCCCCCCACAAGGTCTGAGGGACAGTGGACCGGCCCCCTGCTGAAAAAAGTTTGCTGACCCCTGCTCTAGAGGGTCAAGGGACCTTCCAGAGCAACATAGGAGATAGCACTGGGAGCTATCAAGGGGGGAGCGGATCCATGAAAGGGCAAGTTAACATTGGAGGATGAACAGTTGTGTTGCCTGCTGCAGGGTCTACTGATTTCCAATATGCTTTGCTTGTGTAAATGAACAGGCATTAAAAAGAACATGAAAACTTAATGCCCTCTCATTACAAGAAAACAGAGACCACTTCTGGACCTATCTAATGTGCAGGAAAGTGGGTTGATCCCCATTTTTGTAACAATAAAAGTGTTATGGATATCATGCCAAGTGTCTAAAAAGTAACACTAGAAGAGATAGTAATTTCTGAAATTTATTGACTGTGCTTGAATATGCATACCAGTGACAGGGGCATACAATATATTGCACATGTTACCTTTTAAACTACCATTTACCGTGCATCATAAATGCATAAACTCCCTTGCAGAAATGTATACCACAGGATTCTACAAGAAATCAGTTGGATAAATCACTTTATGTTTAAATTATATGCACAAAGGCTATGCATCATGGCCAACAGCTTCCATATTGTCAAAGAAGAAATCAATATGATTTAACCTCTTCCTTGCAAAAGGGCCAAAATATTTCAAATGGTAATTTCTCCCAAATTCCTTACTTTTTAAGGAATATGTTCCATTTCTTCGCATTGTGAGACAAAGGTACATTGTAATTCTGGTTGAAATTATGTTACAGCCAGTAAAAGCATCTCTTGTAACAGTTTCAGTAATTTTAAGAAAAACAACACTTTTTCCCACTTTGTATAGTCTGCAGTTAAAACATGAGTATCATCTGCAGAAACTAAATACTGGTGAGTTTTCTAATCCTCAACAGGTTTACTTCCACTGATTTTCACAGAACCTTACTTCCAAATTAGTATACACTACAGTAGATTTCAAGCCAGAACACTTTTAATAGGATGTCAAGTAGAAACTTGCTTGTTACCACATCATAAAAGGTTTGCATTCTGAGAGTTCCAGTAACTTTATAGATTCACAAAAATACTTGGGAGCAGTGGGTGACACAAAAATGTAAAAAGCAGTGAAGCACCTAATTCTTTCTCATCCTCCCCTACCTCAAGTTGCAATGAAACATTTTTTCCAGTGATGGTAAGTTTAACTATTTATTGATTTACTATGAAATCAATACAGGGAAAGTTACGGCTAACTAACCTGTAAGAGGCGTTTGGAATGCAACATATAAATCCATGTGGATTCATTAAGAGAGAATTTTGGAGCGCAATCTAATACAGTATGTGGATTTTCAGAAGTTAAGTCCCACTGAGTTGAGTGTTGTTTCCTACAAAATATGTAGTAAAAGATTGCAGCCTTAGGTTGCAGTCCTATATACACTTACCTGGAAGTCAGTACCATTAAACCCAGTGGGACTGACTTCTGAGTAGACATCTATAGAATTATACTATTAGTGACAATGTAATGACTGATGCCCACAATCTGATTTTATGTCTGTGCATGTGTGAAAGTTGAATAAAATATCACAGTACTGCTGTATTGTTACTAATATATATGTATTCCACCTCACTACAAATACAGATTGTTTAGTAGGGTAAGGAAGTCAAGGATTCTGAAAAACATAAAGAACAGGTGACATCAAATAGGAAAAAACTTGGTTTAAGTTCTCTTTATTCTGTTCTGTAAATGTGACCGCTTTAATGTGCCAAAATAATCTTGCTCTTTCTTGGCTGTGTTGACCAAGAGCAAAGTTATTTTAGAACATAGCTGCATAGCTCTCCTTTAGTCTTTGTGATAAACAAAATACTTCACTAAATGGAACAGATAAGACTTGTCAGTTTCCATCAAGCAATATATACTATTTAAAGATTAAAGTCATTGTCTCAAAGGCCGAAGCTGAATTATTACTTGACTTGGAGGAGGAGGGTGTTCAACATGAGGACTATCCCTTAGGTATGTAACACTTCTAAAGAAAATAGCACAATTGAGATAAAGAAGGTTTTACATATTGAATGAAACCTTTGAATATGTAGTATAAACTGATGGTCCATGTCAAATACTGGGGCAGAGATGGACTGATTTATAATTAAATAACTGCTTCTGCATGGCCAGGTCTATTAGTAAGCCTTTTACTACTTGCATGTGTCTGATTGCTACTGTCATTAGTGTGGATATTGATTAAACCAGGAGCAGGCAACCTTTGGCTTGCCTGATGATGCTGGACTACAAATCCCATCATCCTTGACCATTGGCCATGCTGTCTGGAGCACATGGAAGTTGTAGTCTAGCAGCATAAGTTCCCCACCACTGTTTCAGGCTTCTGAGCCAATGCACATTTTACAGCTCCAATTGGGAGCACCTTTACATGGAAGCAGCTTTCAGTAGTCTCCAAGTGGGAGCTCTAAGACAGGGGTCAGCAACCTTTTTCAGCCGTGGGCTGGTCCACCATCCCTCAGACCATATGGTGGGCCAGACTATATTGGGGGGGGGGGAGGAATGAACGAATTGCCACACAAATAACCCAGAGATGCATTTTAAATAAAAGCACACATTCTACTCATGTAAAAACACCAGGCAGGCCCCACAAATAACTCAGAGATGCGTTTTAAATAAAAGGACACATTCTCCTCATGTAAAAACACGCTGATTCTTGGACCGTCCGTGGGCCAGATTGAGAAAGTGATTGGGCCACATCCAGCCCCCGGGCCTTAGGTTGCCTACCCCTGCTCTAAGACATGGGGAGACCTAGAGTCATTGACTTGCTCCAGGATAAGGAAAAAGTTGCATAGCCACCTTATTGCATAATAGTAGGCATTTACCCATTCCGATATTCCACTTCTAACTATTAGAGAACGATTATACTGTGATCCCCATATGTGCTACAGAAGGCAAACTGCCCGAGCAAGATTCTAATTTTAATGAGGCTAAAATCAGCAATGAAAATATAAAGGCAAAAAAATTTGGGCCGTGTCTGCTGAACAATACAAATCTATTGTACATAGGATTACAGTTTGGCATCCATCACTTTGTATCCTTTAAATGTATTGCCAGAAATATCTCTGGCCACCTCCTGTGCAATGAGAACTCTGACCTAAATTCTAACTGGGAGTGGAAGTAGCCACTGAGAGCCCAAGTAGCGGGTGGAGATCAAACAAGAACCTCCCTTATGCTATACAGCAGCAATGTGTTTTCTGTCTCCATTCAACTTGGATAAAACGGTGATTTATTTTGAGGAACATGTTGCAGATAAGCAAACAGTCATCTGGAAACATTCTTTTTCAAATGGTCAATTTCTGGAAGGTCCCTCGTTTACAAGTGATTTCTGGAAAATTTCTTGATTAATACGAGTCCATGAATAAACTTAAAATGATGCCTTTGTTATTGCTTTGGCACAGTATGTTAACAACACGGCGAGCTCTGCCAAACTGTGAGAGTTCTTTCAAATGGATTATGGACTTGTTTACATATCCAGCTGCAGCGAGGCCTTGTCCGTAGTGGTAATCTCACAAAGTCCCCAGTGGGGGTGCCCATTAGGGGAGAGTATACTAAGTGGAGTTTAGTTTATTTAAATTGAACAAGAATGTGAAGCAGGACTCTGATCGTTTGGGAACGTGTTGGAATTCTGTACTTTCTGGATTTTGTTTCATTCCGTTTTGTTTGTGATGGGGATGCTTGGCCCACGCAGAAATTGTGGGATACACGGCTGCAACGTACAAGCATTTCAAAAACTTCTGTGAACTACGGAGAAAAGAATGGGAAAAGAAGAGACATAAATAACGAAGTATAAATAACGAGCTGAGGCAACACCATGGAATGTTTTGTATTACCCTAGTGAGTAAGGCTTCCTCAGTTGAAGGAGGGGTTTTCTTTTTCCCTGTTAGCTGACATGTTTTGGGTTGTTTGATTTTTATGATAAGTAATCTAAAAATAGATTTATATACAAAGTGTCCTGGGTTACATGCGCATGAATCACTTTCAAATAAGGTAGATAAGTGGTTGCAGGGAGGATAGTCAAATCAAAGAGATTATTGCAGAAATATGATAATTTTACAATACTGTGTCTATGAGCAGTTACTGAGCTCGTTTCCCACTATCTTAAAGAACCCTGCTCTTGAATACAAAAACTCATAACTGTGAATTTTATAAAATGGCAGCTTGAAAATTACCAGCTAGGGCTATAGTTCATATACGGCACAGCTGAAATAGAGAATTCATAAAGTTTTAGTAGTGTAGTTTCTTTCTCAATCTGAATATATTTCTAACTTCTCTAGTAGATTTGGAAGGCTTCGGTTATTGTTTTGATGACAAATAGTGTTGTCCATAGGAATAAACAAATCAGTTTAAATTCATGTTAAAAGTGGATACTTTACTCCTGGACAGTTTTTGCCATCAACAAAGCAGAATTTAAAAAACTTCTTTCTGTCCCTCATAACACTTACCCAGACATTAACAGAAAACCGGTTTTACCTGCATCTTTCTGTTGATTTAGTACTTTATTAAACAAGTTTTCTGAGAGGCTTTTTACATTGGGTTTACTTCTTTCTTTAAAAATATAATTCTTGTATGTCTATGCAGATATATCTGTGTTCAGAGACCTATTCAAAATCTAATTTACCCAGATCCCACAAAATGCTGTTTAGGAGTTCTCTATTTACAGTTACATCTTTGACCATCCCAGTATGTTGACAGGCCTTCTTAGATTTGTGATTGGCTCATAATGACTCATGAACTTTTGCTTTCTGTTCAAGCTTTGAGTTATAGCCAGACAACCAGCCTAAATATTATGTAGTTATAGATGAATGACTGAAACCAAGGCGCATACAACTTTCGTAGCTACTAAAGTGCAATTGTACCCATCATATACTACATACTTAAGGCCAGCATGGAGATTGGGTATATTAAGAAAATGTTCTGGACTTCACCCACAGATGGATGAACAAGGCTATATTGCTTTCACAGGTGTTCACTCATGTTCATTCCCTCTTGTTTCTGCATCAATCTGTGATCTTAAAAAAAATAAAAATAAAAACAGGCATTTCAACACTATTATTCACTCAAAATATTTATTTCTCAGTGTATTTTAGCTGAAAATAGCCGTTTTGAAACTTTTTTAAAACTGAAAGTTGCATCAGAACATTCAGGGAGTAGGAAAACTGGTGAATAACTAAGTTCTGAGTTAGTTTGCATTTGGAACTCAGAAAGACAAAATTATTCAAGCATCTTGGCTTCAGCATAGCTCCATCATTGCAAGTAAACAGAAAATATATCTCTACTTCCCCTTAAGAAAAGTTATTTAGCTGAATCTTGTTTCCAAATGTGGATTAATTTTATTCAAGGTTCTCATTGTCAAATTTTCCTGTTTTAAATCCTAAGACTGGGAAGAAAAAAAACATTTTGTCACATCAGCAACCAGAGTAAGGTTTTTATAACAGTTCAGAGGGATGTTAACTGTGATGAACGTTTCCTAATGTCAGCTTTACATGTGTTAATAATGGCCCTTAATATAAAATAAAGACAAATCCTTATATCGCAGGGTTATGCATGATGAAGGATCATCACTGGGCTTATAAACTTAGACTTCAGCTCCAGTGAAAAGCATTTTTCTGTTTCCTTTCTATAAGTACCTGTATTTTATTTTTCAGTTTGAAGAAGCCACACAAGTTTTGTCAGACTGCTGCCAGAGATAAGCCATTTTTGTTTAAAGAACCATTGCTAAAACCTGAGGAGGTCCCTGGGAATATTCAATATTCCAAGCCCAGGGATTATTCCTATCTCTGGTTTACATGGCCTAGAACTCAGAAAACTGGCACTGTATTTGTTGAATCTGTAAATAATTAAAATCTGAGGGGGTTGCCCGTTTATCTGCTTGATTCATAGTCTATTTTTAGCAAGTTAAGAACTGTTCTTCATCTACACTGACAAAATTCATATTCAGCATTCAAAGTAAATGCTATTGATCAGTACATTTCATTCATATGAAATTCCATGCTTTGTTCATGGGCTGAAGAAGTTGCCGAAAGGAGGCATACAAGGCACCATCCAACTGTCTTAGGGACGCCACTCTGGATTTCTGGAGTGTTTATTCCTCAGTCTTTTCTTCTCCCAAAGATATCCTGCAAGGCAGTGGAGGTTTAGGAAAGTCTTCTTTCTCCTAGATGGGCTACGTTTCCAGGTTGACAAGCCCCATCTGCCCTCTACAGCACTTGCAGAAATCACCTTCTTGACCACTGGATCCACTATTGGTCTCATCAGTTCAATCTGCCAGAGCATGTCTTCGCAGGGGAAGTCACTAACTCATAAGCAGTTTGAGACCCATCAACTACCTTCTCCTGGCTTAGTTTGGACGAGTGAAACCAACCACCTGTCTCCTTGATCCTTGCCCATCCTGACTTATAAAAGCTAGCTGAGAAGGGCTGGGCTTCGCGGGGCGGTGAATGCTTTTCTCTATGAGGGAGCCTTCCCAGACCCACTGAAAGAGGCAGTTATCAAACTGCTTCTTAAAAAACCATCTTTAGACGTTGCCAATATCTATCGCCAAGTCTCAGATCTTCCATTCTTGGGCAAGGTGATTGAGTGAGTGGTTGCTGAACAACTCCAGGCATGCCTGGAAGAAGTGTACCATTTGGATCCCTTCCAGTCAGGATTCAGGCCTCAACATGGAACTGAAACTGCTTTGGTCACACTGGTCGCACTGGTCGATGATCTCCTGAGGGCTCGGGACAATGGTGAAAGCTGTTTCCTAGTTCTGCTGGATCTCTCAGTGGCTTTTCATACCATCGAACATAACATCCTTCTGGACTATCTTGAGGGGCTGGGAGCTGGGGGCACTGTTATACAGTGGTTCCGCTCCTTCCTCCTGGGCCGTGTTCAGAAAGTGGGGGGGATGAGTGTTCAGACCCCTGGGCTCTAACTTGTGGTATGCCTCAGGGTTCTGTCCTCTCCCCCAAGCTTTTAAACATCTACATGCAGCCACTAGGAGAGATCATCAGGGGGTTTGGGCTGGGTGTTCATCAATACGGGGATGATACCCAGCTCTACCTCTCTTTCAAATCAGAACCAATGAAGGTGGTGAAGGTGCTGTGTGAGTGTCCTGGAGGCGGTTGGAGGATGGATGGCAGCTAACAGATTGAGGTTGAATACTGACAAGACAGAAGTACTGTTTTGGGGGGACAGGAGACGGGCAGGTGTGGAGGACTCCCTGGTCCTGAATGAGGTAACCTGAAGGACCAGGTGTGCAGCCTGGGAGTCATTTTGGACTCACAGCTGTCCATGGAGGCACAGGTCAATTCGGTGTCCAGGGCAGCTGTTTACCAGCTCCATCTGGTACACAGGCTGAAACCCTATCTGCCCGCAGACTGTCTCGCCAGAGTGGTGTATGCTCTGGTTATCTCTCGCTTGGACTACTGCAATACGCTCTATGTGGAGCTACCTTTGAAGGTGACCTGGAAACTACAACTAATCCAGAATGTGGCAGCTAGACTGTTGATGGGGAGTAGCCGCCGAGACCACATAACACCCGTCTTGAAAGACCTACATTGACTCCCAGTACATTTCCGAGCACAATTCAAAGTGTTGGTGTTTAAAGCCCTAAACGGATTCGGTCTGGTTTACCTGAAGGAATGTCTCCACCCACATCATTCTGCCCCGACACTGAGGTCCAGCGCCAAAGGCCTTCTGGCGGTTCCCTCACTGCAAGAAGCCAAGTTACAGGGAACGAGGCAGAGGGCCTTCTCGGTAGTGGCACCCGCCCTGTGGAACGCCCTCCCACTAGATGTCAAAGAGAACAACAACTACCAGACTTTTAGAAGACATCTGAAGGCAGCCCTGTTTAGGGAAGCTTTTAATGTTTGATGGACTACTGTATTTTAATATTTTGTTGCCAGAGTGGCTGGGGAAACCCAGCCAGATGGGTAGAGTATAAATAATAAATTATTATTATTATTATTATTATTATTATTATTATTATTATTATTGCTTGCCAGTTTGAAGCTGTCTCCCAGGGTGTGGCAGCTGTCGCATGCTGACAGTTTCTAGGAGCCACAGGTGAGAGCTGAGTGAAGGGTGGGGACCAAAGGTGGACAAACTACCCTAGAAGGAGTATGGCGTGTTCCCCACCCCTCCCCCTCCCCTAACACCCCATACATTCCTTCCAACTCTGCAATTCTATTATTCTAATTATAAACTGACTGTCTGATCTTGCTCTTTGCAAATGATGTGGCCTTTAACCCAAATCAGGCAACGATGTTTGTTAAGGAAATGTTTTCTGGCAAGAGGAACAGTTAGCAATCCACTACAGGAAAACCAAGGTGGAACTGTTGGGAAGAGTAGTACATGAATGGCTTCTATATAGAGTGGGTCAATAAATATCTAAGAGTTCTATTTACTGAATGCTTATCCTTGCAAGAACATAAATCTGCCACAAAATCGCTAACCTCCTGAGCAGTGCAAAAATCTTGCTTTCCCCCCATCCCCAACAACCAGAGAAGTAAATCTGATAGTTCCTACGATTAAAGCTTTAGTTAACAAAACTGTTGCTCAGTTGATATATAGGACATAATTCTGGAGGTCTGGATGCTAGGAATTCTATAGACGCTATTCTAATGAATAGGAATTCTAAGGCTCAGAGATAACCCAGTCTCAATTTTTAAGATACCGTATCTTCTTTGTCTACGTCAAGACCCTTCTGGTGCTACAATGCATCCAGAGGTTGGAGCTCTTTCAGTGAAGACCAGGGTACATTTCATGGTATTCTCATGCAGGCTCAAGTCACCAGGACATTCTCTTCTTTAAGAGATACCTCATGGAACAGCCAGTTTAGAGTAGCTGGGCAAGGCAATGTGAAATGCTGCTTTCTGTTTACGGTGTGTGAAAATGATGGATGAAATAGAGTTAGAGCCTGTCAAAAAGTAATTAAATATATGATTTGATAAGTACTCCCTATCACATATGGGAATCACTCCGAATGCTTGCTGTTCACAGTGATACCACTCTTTCAAGGTGGGTCATTCTCAGCAAAGGTATTTTCAAGAGCTTACATATCGTGCTTTTAAGAAAAGCATGTAGAAGACTGCCGGTCTAGATGATGCCTTTAGCTGTCTGGGATGGCAGTTATACTGGACTGCCAGCATATTTACCTTTTCATATATACCACCAAAATGTAATTGAGGCTATTACCCATTATGTGTTGCACTGCTTATAGCATAATGCCCTCAGAGATCATTTCCTGTCTAGCTTTTGTACTAGTCTATTGAGGTTGGCAGACCTTTAAATGAATTGCTACCTGCTAGCTGACGTGAACACATTTGTTACCTATAGTGTAATGCTATTTGCATGCCAGCTAGAAAAATTAGGAGTCAGCTTCTGCAAACCATTGTGATATCCTGTAGTGGAGACACTCTTATTATAAATCCTTTCCCACCTAGGTTTATGCATTTGTTTTTGCACTTAGTCTTCCTCATCCCCACCCCCGCCTCTGCTTATGTTTGGTTTGTAATGATGCTTTTGTGATGGCCCGTTGTTGAAACAAATAAATTGACTGGCTGGCTGAGACAAAGTAAAGGCTATACATGCAGAATGCAGCATTCAAAATTTGCAAGCTTTCTCTGTGTTTGATAACAAAATTGCCTTTTAATACCTGTCCATCTTATGACCAGGGTAGTATCACATTCATAACCAGCAAGTGTCATGTGTCTGCTTTTGCTGAAAGACTCCAAAATTGATCAACCACTCTGAGCAACAAAGTGTTGTTCAAAAGCCCCATGGTCTGCAGGCACATGGTTTAATTTGGCAAAACTTATCTATTCTCAGTTCCCTCAAATCCTTATCACTCACTTGACAATGCTACACTGAACAGACTTTCTGTGACATCAGAGAAGGTAACCCAAAGAAACTCAGTGAAGGTATGAAACCTTCCCTTGTGTTGTCAGATTATTGAACATTCTAGTTTTCCTATACCTAACAACAACAAATTAAATGCTTATATCCTTTTGCTCCACCACCACCCCATTCAGCTTCTCCATTCTCAAATTTCTCCTCTTGACCCACCTATGGCTGCCTAGGAACACGTCACATGTTCATAATTCTCTTCCAGAAAAAAGGCGCTGGTACTCACCATGAAGTTGTTACAGTCAGTGCCACACTTTTAACCAGTGCTTTTCTTCGGGGGGGGGGGAGGTGCTGGTATTGTGTATGCTTGAGTACCCCCAGAAAAAAAGCATTGCTTATGATTATATATCAATATTTTTCTAGTGGTATAAAAGTGTCTTTCATATGCAGACAGGATATTATGGAACTCTCTGAAGTTTCATAGAGGAATGAAAATAAGCTGCTTTCAGACATTACGCTAGCACATGGAGGATTTAAACAGAATTGTGTGCAACAAATGACCGCTTTGGGCTCATAAAGGTAAAGGGACCCCTGAACGCTTTGGGCTCATAAGAAGGTCTAAAAAGACATTCACGCACACATAGACAGCGGTATGTGTGTATAGCATGGGTCGGCAAAGTGGTGCCCTTCAGTAGTTGTTTGACTATAGCTCCCACCTTCCCTAGCCAGTATGACCTTTTTTCTAGGATGATGGGAATTGTAGTCCAACACATTGGAGGGCATTGCAGTAGCTATCACTGGACTTCTGGTGCTCAGGAATCCCAGCTGCACAGATAACCTCTACACAGATGTAGTTGTATGTGCCTTTTTTCAAACTCTGTTTAGCAGCCAGGGAGGCTGATTATATGTAACCTCCCTCCCAACCAACCATGCCTTCATATAAGATATTGTACATACCTGCTTCTCAGGTCAGGGGAAGTTCTTATACTCTTCATTATGACTGGCACCAAAAGCCTGCACACCATTGACAATTGCTTATAATAAGACAAATGGCAGCGTTTGAAGGAAGTCTTGGGATATAATGATTTCTGTGTGTGCAATGAGACAGAATTCAAGTGGTTTGCCATTTGTCATATTCACCAAGGTGCAGAAAGAGCCTCTATTGATTTCTGCTGGAGCCAAGCAGGGTCCAATAAGCAGATCTTTCTCGGTTTCCTGCTGGAACTCTTAAAGTCATCCAAGTTTTATTTTATTTTTCTATATCCTACTTTCCCCAGGGTTTACCAGCTGCCACTACCTTGATATCAGGCACAGATAAAATTTTGAATTGCTATGATTGAATCATGTTAATAACAATAATTTTATGTGTGCTCTCCAAACAGGGTCAAAATTCGCCAATGCTTTACTCATCAATGTCACCGTGACATTAAATGGAATTTACAAATCAGGTTTATTATGCATATGTGCAATTTCAGTAAACAACAACAAAATCCATACAGCTCAGTCCTGCGAACTGTTTTTATAGGTAAATTGCAAAATCATGCATTTATAAGTGACATTAAACTAAGAAAGCCTTTATTATTACAGTGTAAAATATCTGAAATATATATCCAGGTTTTAGCTAGGATGTAATTTAGTATAAAATAAAACAAGACATTTAAACCTGAGGAAAATATATGAGAATGGTACAACTATCAAACTGTGTGTGCAATTTCCTTGTGCTCAAATTGCATTTTCTCCCTTCAGTGTTATACGGAACAAGGTCCTGCCCTCTAGATTAGAGACTTTTGCATTAGAGGAAACTAGGTTATGTCTTCCACTGTCAGAGATAGAAATTATGAGCTGGAGTGCATTTTAGCCAGTCACTCTGAAAAATGTTAGCCCAAGGGGGTAATAATTAGAACTGTTTTTGTCAGGTGACTGCTTTTTAAGCAGTGATGTGTCTGAAAATCTAGCTGAGGGGGTTTAATATAAATATAAATATTTTTTTCAGTCAGCAGTGTGGCCAGATATATTTTGTTCTTTTACTTTTCATTTCAAACGTAAGCACTTTCCCCAGAAATTATCAGCTAAAAACGTAATACCGCTTAGCATTATGGTGACCTGATAATATTATCTCCTTCATAAACCAATAATTCAATGCAGCCTCAGACGTCCTTAGGTATAGCTGTAAACTGCCCCATTACATCTCTTTCATGAATGCTCCTGCTCATATGCACACACAAATGTTCAACATGGGATTTTCAGAAGCAAGAAGCAGGAGAATAAAAATTAAATTATCTTTAAAAAGGAGATGTTTCTTTCTAATCTTTCATTAATATAGTCAGATTTTATGGGATTTCCAAAATGGGGAAAATATGCATTTTTAGAGTGCAGTCCTGAGGAACTCCTGTTTGGAAGTATGTTCAGTATGTTCTACCACAATCCATTACACTTACTCCCACGTAAATGTGTTTAAGATCATGTTGTCAGTGAAAGTAAAATGTGATTGTTTTAGGGGATTGCCAATGACAGACTAAAATTTAATTGCCCCAATCCTGGCTTTTGCAGTAGGCTTTATGTTTATTGAGGGTACAGAATCCTCTGGAGTAGTTTGTAAACTAGTGGGCTGCTCAGTTTAGGTGAGGTGCTGACATGAGGCGCTGACTGCTGGTTATCTTCCAGAGCCATTTCATTAAGCTTCTAAAGTCCATCATGGCAAAGGCCCTGAATGTCTCAGAAACCTCCCCACCATTGTCTGAGAACATCTTTTGATTCCAAATACTACACCCATTGGCGTTAGCCAGGAAGATGCAAAAGGCAAGGTTGATAACAGAATAAGTAGTTCCCAACACATTTGGAGACATACCTCATTTACACATGGTATTTTGGAAGGAGAGGCACTTGTGTCCCTGGCCAACTGCATAATAGACATACCTGATAAAGACAGTTGAAACATGTTAGCAATTACTCTTGAAATTATAAGCGCATGTTATCATCCTTCCCTCTTGAATCCTTCATGCCGTGGATGCAATGCAGACCCCTTTGTTCTCTGCACTGCTGTTAGCAACCTTGCAGGGCAAGAAGGAAAGTGAGAAGATATGTATTTGAAATATACAAACTGGAAAATTGAAAGGATTTCCAGTTATCTCCAAAATGCTGTTTCTGAAGGTGTTCCTTGAATTACAGGCAGGACTAAAGGGACCCTGAACCACTTACTCTAGTTGTTGTTCCTTTAGCTACTGTTTTTAGAAGGCTACCTTGGACTGGGGGCTGATGTGGCTGACATTGGAAGAGTCAGGGCTTGGGGCTTGGGGATCCCCTGCACCTTAATGGCTAAAATCGGAGCACTAGATTCTGTCAGGAACAGACTGGCGCTGGGAACAGACTGCTAGACTGAATGAACCTTTGTCTGATCCTTATGTTCAATTCCTCAACATCGAAAGGCAAAGTTTAATGTGATTTGCTAGGGGGCGTAATCAGGTCTCTGTGTATAGGTGAGGTTCAACTAAATTGATGTGTGTGCAGAACAAGATGCACTTGTGCAATGAATTTTCTCCCCGTCCCTAAACCTGTTTTGGAGGATGGGGGCGTAGAAACCCCAGAAAAGGTTTAAGTGTTGTGCTGGGGGAGGAGAGGGTAGAAACTATTGTTGTGCTGTTTTACCTCGCTCCCCATGTGCATAGCCCACTTATCACTGTGTTGAATTCCACAAAACGTAGCTGTAATTGAAACAATAGGCAAACCAAAGCATAGCTGTCCTCTGAAATTTGCACTTTCCTGAATTTTGCATGTCATGTGTACAAAAATGCATATATTAGTGAAAGTAGCATACAAATAAGGGACGCGGGTGGCGCTGTGGTGTAAACCACTGAGCCTTGGGCTTGCCGATCGGAAGGTTGGTGGTTCAAATCCCCGCGACGGGGTGAGCTCCTGTTTTTCAGTCCCAGCTCCTGCCCACCTAGCAGTTCAAAAGCACGTCAAAGTGCAAGTAGATAAATAGGTACCACTCTGGCGGGAAGGTAAATGGTGTTTCTGTGCGCTGCTCTGGTTTTGCCAGAAGCGGCTTAGTCATGCTGGCCACATGACCCAGAAAAACAGTCTGTGGACAAATGTCAGCTCCCTCGGCCAGTAAAGCGAGATGAGCGTCGCAACCCCAGAGTTGTTCGCAACTGGACTTAACTGCCAGAGGTCCTTTACCTCTACCTTTTTAGCATACAAACATGCACTAATTTCTACGCAAAAAAAAATATGTATATACAGTGGTACCTCGGGTTAAGAACTTAATTCGTTCTGGAGGTCCGTTCTTAACCTGAAACTGTTCTTAACCTGAGGTATCACCTTAGCTAATGGGGCCTCCCGTTGCTGCTGCCATGCCGCCACTGTGCAATTTCTGTTCTCATCCTGAAGCAAAGTTCTTAACCCAAGGTACTATTTCTGGGTTAGCTGAGTCTGTAACCTGAAGCGTCTGTAACCCGAGGTACCACTGTATTAGTTAAAATTGCTTAAAGGAGAAATTTGCACCTAACTGCTGATTAATTCTCATGAGGATTTTCTTTTAAAATCAAAACTTGCTGCAGAAATGTAGAGACCTGATTTTAAGATTGGAAAAATTAAAAACTGTGAGAACTGAAACTGACGAGTCCATTTCTACTCATAGATATGTTTAACTACAGTGCACTATGCTTCAAAAGAAACCCACCATAGGATTCTGTGGCTCATCCTCTGATAGTGAAAGGCTGAAGGAAACGTGTTACATTTAATCAGGAGAGTTTGGGCTGCCTTCCATATCCTTCCGCTACAGTTTAAAGGATTAGTTTTGATCTGTCAAGCTCAAATTGTTTGAGCCCAACAACATGTTGTAAATGCTCGCAGCATGGTCCTCAATTTCACTGCATTCAATGGCCTTTTCTCACTAGTAAGTATATGTAGGATCTCAGCCTTAGAAGGGGTACATTATATGGGCAATTTGTACAGGAAAATGATACCAGAGAAATACAACCCTCAAAAATTCCTCTAAAAATAATAACATTGCATTTACTTTCATTGTGCCCTTTGTTTTACCACCTGGGGGTCTCTGAGAAGTAATCAGGGAAGAATTGTAGAAGTAAAGTTTCACCATAGTG
The DNA here is from genome assembly GCF_965153285.1 of Podarcis tiliguerta. Lineage (NCBI taxonomy): Eukaryota > Metazoa > Chordata > Lepidosauria > Squamata > Lacertidae > Podarcis > Podarcis tiliguerta. The sequence continues at coordinate 28,469,226 of NC_139544.1, read as the reverse complement.
ACATGCTTGTATAAACATTCCCTTATTCATTGGTACCATGTGGTAGTCTAAGGTAAGTCCTTCCCTATGTTCCAGTGAGCTAACATTTACTTTAGGTGAGCCATGCACACCCTAGGTCTAAATATGAAGGGCACATAAAGGGACGACATTCCCATTGCCTAGACAACACCCCCCCCCAAAAAAAAAAACAAGCCTGGGCATCTTTTGCAAATGAAATAAGACTTCCCTAATTAATATTGGTTTTGGTAGACTGAATAAAGCCAATATTTATTTCACAATTATAATATTGTTGTTTAAAATAGCAGCTGATGACTAACCCTGTAAGCAGTTTATCCTCTCCGAGATTTAGATTTTTTTTCTTCCACAGATGAAAGATAGAGAAATTTAAATACTGATGTCTTTCATCCCCCCCCCCCCGCCTCTCTCTTGCTTCAAAAATAAATGCTCTAATAGACCTACCAAGGTTAATACCTGTCCTTGCACCTTGAATGAATCCATGGCACGAATGTTTTTTATTGCTCTGCCATAGCTAAAATTGCTTAGTCCATACAATCTATAAGACACATCATTTTTCAAAGGAAAAACTTCCAAGTTTCATCAGGAAAGAGCATATCACCCTCAAAGTGAATGAGTATTACAGTGCAGAGTACATGCCAAACCACTTTTATTGAAGTAAGTACAGTTTAACAAACTCCAGATTTTTATTAGGAAAACCCTCTAACATACTGAAATCCTCATTACTAACTATAAGTTTAACTATTGTTACAATTAAAGGCTGCAACTGTGAGTAAACACACATAGCCACCATAGCAGGGCTCTGCGTGCATTGTTCTGTCAAATAAACCGCAATCATGTTTGGCAGAATGAGGAGATTCAGGGAGACAAAACCCAGCTTGCTAGTCCTAGGTCTCCACAGCTGATAAACACCAAGATAGCTTCTTCTTTTATATGCAGCTTGAACATGGAATGACAAATACAGTATTTTTATTTGTGTATGAGACTCCCTATACACTTAGGGATATGTATCTAGGAGCCTGATTCCATATGCCCTAAATATATTGCTTGGATGGAGCCATGGACAAGCCATCTCATGAAACACCAGTGCAATGCTTGGGGTACAATTCAAGAGAACCCATACCCCTCAACTGTCCCACTTTGAGCAGGACATCCCAGAATTACAGAAGCCACCCTCGCTTCTGATTAGATCCTTGGCTGTCCAATTTTCGCTCCTGCCAGAATGAAACCCTGAAATTTGCAAATTTGGGGGGCTGTGCTCTCACGCAAGTCACCTGACTCCATCAAGAGCAGGGCCCCCAAAGATGCTCATTTTGCAGGGCCACGTTCTTGTGCGAGTCACATGACCCGCCTGGGAGCGCAGCCCCGAAAGATGCACATCCCGATTTTCCTCTGCAGCATGTTGGAGGGTATGGATAACCAAGTGAAACTTTTAATAGGAAAAAAAAACCTGCTACTTGCCTGACATTCATATGAAAGTAATTACTTAACTAACAAGTTTTGGTGTGTCTTCCTTGACTCTCAAAGAATACAAAAAAGTGCTCACAGTTCAATCAGAGCTGGCACAGTGTAATGTAAGGGTGTGTAACCTCAAGCCCAGGGGCCAAATGTGCCCCTCAAGACCTCTCTGTATGGCCCTCAGAACTCTCCCCAGCCAAACACACATCCACCCCAGGTCACTCCCCTCACTGGCCCTGCTTCACATGGTGAGTGTTTCTGTCTGGCTGAAATATCTCCTTCAACTCTTAAGGACTCTTGCTTTTCAATATGGAGGTTAGAGAGGGCTGTGTGTGTGTACAAAGGTAAAATTTACATTAGTTGCTGGACTCACTTCCCCCTTTGGCCCACCCACCACTGGCTTGTGCCCCTCAGAAAGCTGCCCAGAAAAAATGTTCCCCACCTGTGGGTATGAGCTGTGAGTTGGAAGTTCAGATGTCGCCCAGTCACAACTCACCCTTTTTCCATATGCAAGCCACCATGCATTCAACTACTTCAAATCTGCCCCCCCCCCCGACCGCCATTAAAAATGGACTTAATTATACTATGCACCCCACCCTCACTATAGTGTGGTAAATTTGCTGAGATGATGTGTAATAAACCTTGTGACATTCTACAGTGATATATAAATGCTAAGGATTACTGTCATTAATACAGTGGTGCCTCGCAAGACGAAATTAATTCGTTCTGCAAGTTTTTTCGTTCTGTGAGTTTTTTCGTCTTGCGAAGCACCACTGTGTATTGACGGTTTCCCATAGGAATGCATTGGCAGTTTTAGAAAAAAGGCACAAGACGTTTCGTCTTGCGAAGCAAGCCCATGGGGAAATCCATCTTGCGAAGCAACTCAGAAAACGAAAAACTCTTTCGTCTTGCAAGATTTTCGTCTTCCGAGGCATTCGTCTTGCGAGGTACCACTGTAATTGAGAAATGAAAGTGCTTGTGGTTGTAAGTAGGACAACTTTAAAGTTGACTCACCTAGGTTGCTCACCTAGGTTGACTCACCTTATCAAAATAAGGAATAGTGGCTTTCCTGGAGCTTCAAATGTTCTTATAGAGAAGTGGCTCTGCCATGAAAGCTCACTCCAGGCAGTGCATTCCGGGTGCCTTTGAAGGCACTAAAGAGAGATATGGGCAAATTTGGCCCATGGGACACTGCCTATTAGGAAATGCTGCAGCACCAGCTTGACTGAAATGAATAGGAACTGTGCAAAAGCATCCTTCCTATACTCTAATTGCTATTAATTAGTGGGAGAGAGACTCTTTGGATTTCTGCACAAGGAACTAAAATAGTTGCCGGGTGTAAATTACCGCAATTGTTACCACAACCTAAGTTACTTTTGGTTGTCTGTTGACTTACTTTCACAAATTATAGAGTCTATAGAGTCTCCCTCCCCCCCAAAAAATGTATAAATTATCTTGCCCATCAAAATTCTGACTATTTATAAGCTGTCAGTCACTTAGCTTGTGCAAATTATTTGGAAGGGGGCATTTGTGTCTGAAATTCTCAGATTCGTCTACATTCACTACAGCATCCTTCTTGAATCCCATGACATATACAAATCCATAATTTAACCAGAATACATATATTTCTTATTTCTGTAATCTGTTGTGAAGCCCTTGGAAGGGTATGTTTTTCTTTTCCTGAGAACTTGCCATTGATGGATCAGATCTTCTGTCTCTTTGACACTTTGGCAAGTGATTAAATATTTCTGGTGTTTGTGCTAGGCTGAAATTTTAAAAGACACAGCATTTCACCTCAATAAAAGGAAGATGGATTTCAATTGTAGCTTTAGCAACAGTTCAATCTTCCATTTCAGAAAGTTGCCTTCTCTTTTTCTGCAAAGCTAACATTGGTTTCCACAGTATATTTGTCTTAGGTTTTGGCTTCTCATAAGTTCACAGACTGAATGATGGCTTGCATTCTTCTTTCTCTACCTGCATTCTAAGCTGTTATTTTTTAAAGCACATACATATGCAAAAGCAGCAGCTTCAAATGAAGGGTTAACTTATTTTAAGGCCTTTATATATTGCTGCATATCTTGCATACTTTCCAGGTCATGTACACAGGTAAAAATAATAATAATAGCTTAGCCATACTGATTCTTAGCCTAATACTCAAAGTAAACTAGGCTCAGTTCACCTTTATTTCAAAAGAATTTCAATATTTCTTTGAATATTTTACAAATTATCCACTGTCTGAAATATTTTGGTATTTTGTCAAATAATCAATATATAAAGTTATCAAAGCAGTCCAAACTAGATAGATGATAGACAGATGACAGATAGATGATAGATTAGATAGATAGATAGATGGATAGATAAATAGATGATAGATAGACAGACACATACACATATACACACATAAACATATATATATTATATCCATTTATATTTATTTCCATTTTATGTATTTTATCTGAAGCAGTTGTATCCTTCATAAATGTTTATCCCAGGATAGTTTATAATGCAGTTTACAATTCAAAGCAAACACAATGAAGCACATAAAACATTTTTTTTAAGAATCAAAACACTAAATGAAACAGCAGAGCAGGAAAAAATGTCTAAAATTACCATTTTAAAAACGAACTTGCTAAAATGTCTAAGAGCATCAAAACCTCATCAAGAATTTAGAACTGAAAAGTATGCTGTAGTTTTTTAGTAGAAAAGCCCTGTGGGTACAAACAATGACCAACCAATGCCACATTAGTTATTATTTCACTTTATAACATGTTGAAACAGAGAGAACAATTACAATGACTGAGGAAATTTGAAACCATAAAATAAGCTTGTAGAATGAGTTAAAATAACAAAGTCCAAGTAAAGACTATCAACTATATCAGATCATCAAGTATCGTTGCAGATTTGCCACATCTGTGTCACAGCTGAAATCATGCCGCAGTGGAACTAGTCCTTGAAAGATGGTCCTTGGGAAGAGCCATTGTTGTACAGTGGTACCTCGGGTTAAGTACTTAATTCGTTCCGGAGGTCCGTTCTTAACCTGAAACTGTTCTTAACCTGAAGCACCACTTTAGCTAATGGGGCCTCCCACTGCCGCCGTGCCGCCGGAGCACAATTTTTGTTCTTATCCTGAAGCAAAGTTCTTAACCTGAAGCACTATTCTGGGTTAGTGGAGTGTGTAACCTGAAGCATATGTAACCTGAGGTACCACTGTAGTTACTTTTGGTTTTGTAGTGATGCGAACAGCATGATTGCCGTTCCAGACATTTAATGTTTCCAGGCGAGTGCAGTAAATGGCGATAGAGCAGGACACAGTGCTCTTTCCATGGTGGTGTTTCAGGGCATCCTGACAAAGAGAGTTGTGCGCCTTCATCTAGGGTTGTATTTAGTTTCTGATATTGTGTGTGTTGCTAAGTGTCTCCTTGACCACCACCACCATCATCACCATCTCCATCTGATGTAATCTAACAAATTGGGCTGCACCCTTCCCCACCTTTGCAGGGACCATCGGAACAAGATACCCTGTGAGGAAGAGAAACAGCAGCAGCTAAACAGGCAAAATACCCTCATTATCTAAGGAAATATGCTTTTGATTCTATTATGTTTTCTTGATTTTAATGGACACACACACAGAGAGAGAGAGAGAGAGAGAGAGAGAGAGAGAGAGAATTGTTGTTACAAAACTGCTTGGACGTGATCAGTAAAAATATCTGGAATACGTTATACCACCAAGGAAACTACAGTAGGGGAATGGCCAGCTTATTTTTTCGGATTGAAATTCTGAGTGTACCACATCCAATATCCTGAGGAGATCTGAAAACCAGCTTTCAGGAACTGAAAAGATTGGCCAGTTTGACTTTTTCTTTAGAACATTCTTTTATTAATGTCATCTATCCAAGAGTGAATAAAAATGGCCTCAATATTCTCATGGGAAAGATGAACATTTTCACCAAACTCTTGGAAGATGTAGCACAAAAATACTTACTGCTCCTTGCCAAGAATGAAACTGAAATGTTTAAGGCTTCTGATTAAACCTTCAGTGGTATGTTTCTCTTAGACAAAGCATTTGTCATAAGTAGCATGTTGGCTGGAATATGATTTATGCCACTGGACTGAAATTGGCTGAATAATTTATGCTGTTTATTGTTCAGAAAAGGGTTTTTTTAAGTTGAACAAGCAGTGGCAAAAAGGAGAGTGCAAATATAGATTGGGAATGTGGAGGGGCAGTTATTTTCTGTGTTTAATAGTTAACAGAATAAATCTAGGCGAAATACACCTTATGTAGGGGGACAGCTCTGGTAGGTGCACTGTTGTCAGCATATTCAATGAAACCAATTGGCTAAGAGAAGCTGCCAAATAGGTGTGAAATGAGGTGAAATTACTAGGGAAACACTTTCTTTTAAGGTACTTTGCTTTGTTCCTGACTGTGCCTTGCAGCAAAAAATTTAATTTAAATACTGAAAATGGAATGCTGTTGTATTGATTTAAATTTGCTAAGAAAGTCTTGGAATCTATTTCCTTTTGCATAGGCCCAGCGCATCCGTGTGTGTGTGTGTGTTTCCAACTATTCCGGTTTTTCACTATTTATGAGTATATCAGAGTTTATTAGATCCTGCTATTCTGTGTATTAGCATAAAACACATAACTTGAATTGTCAGTTTATAAAATTTTCAGAATGTACGATTATGGGTTTGCTCTTACTGTAAATTTTTACACAGCTTGCATGATTTATCTTATCTGTTGAAACACTGGTTTTTATGTTTTTCCCATTTTAACAGATAAATTTAATACCCTGAACCTATGGCAGAGGTAGAGTTACAGACAAAAGGAGGGATGGAAAGATGAGTGTGCAGAAGAAGGGAGGGGGAGAGATATGTGGCTCAATTCAGCTGAAACTATTTCACAGATAACTCACTTTATGCCATGTGGCTAAAAATATTTGAAATGTTTACAGGCTGCACAATATATATGTTTGACATATGAAAGCAGGCTCCTATCAGCTGCTCAGTAACCGTTCCAGAGAAACTCCTTAAAAGAAATCAAGCAAAATCACAGCCACTAGTCTGCTGTGCTGTTTCTAATTTGAAGGCAAATTCATCTCTGACACGCAGCAGACTCTGTGCAGGTGGAAGCAAGCCCCTCACTGCTCCTATCTCTGCCAGTCAAATTATGTCATCAGTGAAGGATCACTGGTTTTTAATGATACGGTGGCCTCCATACTGAGAAGCGGGTCCTGGCAGAGCAATATGCATAGCCAATAAAATGGCTGTCACCAAATTACAATTGACACTTAACATCACTAAATCTGCAGTGTAATTCCTTGTGACAGTTGTGTAGGTATATTAGAAGAAAATAATTTACTTCAAACCCAGCATGTAAGACACCATTTCCTGGACATAATTCATGTCATATTTACAGTAGCCAAAGCAAGCAGTCTCCAGGCAACCTTAATTCAGGGAAGAGATCATAGATGCTAACATGTTCATTGGAGTATGATTATTTATGTCTGCAATAAACAAAGCTGGAGCAGTTGCTCATTGCAGGTTTTAATTGTTATTGGGGGTTTTAATTGTTATTGGGTTTTGAATGAATATTAGCCTGTTTTGCTGTAGGGATTAAGAAAACTATAAATATGAAGCAACATTTCAAATGGGAAAACTGGAAACCACTGAAAACATCTTGGCTGTTTCAGGAATGAGAAACCCAATCTGTGTACTTGACTGTATTTTTTTGAGCTTCCCCTTTAGCTGATCCCTGGATATGAAGGTGAACTTTTGAATTTGTAGATAACCATGTGTGTATGTAAGCATCAGCATACAGCTGGTATATTCAACTTCAGAAGTGCTAGCAAAGCTAAAGGGTGTCACCACAAGTGTCAACTTCCATAATTTTTTTCCTCTTGAAGTAATAATCTTGTTGAGGAAAACATCTGAGAGGAGATGGGGGGGGGGACACTCACCCAAAATTCTTTTATTCTGGATTGTCTATTTTGATGCATTCATCTTGAGCAGATCAGCAGAGAGCACCTTCCTCAGTCTTCTAAACATATATAAATGTGACATCGTTAAAAGTCTCCACTCTTCGGAATGAAGTGGTTTGAATATCTAGCAAAATGGGTCTGCAAAAAATTCATTCCAACTTTGTCTCTAGGCAATTCACCTTTGGCCCAGTGATGATATGAGTCTTTCTGCTGATGGGGAAAATACAGTAAGACGGGTCAGGCAGTCTTTAGGAGTCAGATGCCTATTTGTTAGCAGAATGAAGCAGGTGTAGTAGCGTGTGCTAGATTAGTTCATCACAGCGTGATAATTACCTCACAGGGAGCCCTCAAGCTTACACACTTGATACAGGAGCTACAGAAGAGATCCTGTAAATGGCCATGTTTATTGCAAGGTGGGCTTAATTGAGAAAACTCAACATTTAAAAATATGAATCAATGAATCCCTATTTCTGCATTTTCCACACTCTCCTTTTGTTTAAAATACAGTCAGCTCAAGCATCCTTGTGTGGGTTTCCTAGCTTTTCTGGTATTTGGTAAAAGTATAGAAGCAGAAAACGCACCTACCCCTACATGCTGGGAAATCAGAAGTTGCTGCTGCATTTATTATTGTCGCTCTCTTTGGGGGCAGAAAGAAAGTAATGAAGGGGCTGACAAAGCTTCAAAGGACCCTTCACTGTCATTCTTCCTCTTGCTGGGTAGGAGGCAAGGTGAGTCCCTTGGACCTACGTTAGGCTGAGATTCTGCTCATCATTAGATTCTCATATTCATACTTATACACACCTTTCATCCTCTCCCCCCACCCCCACCCCAGAAATACTATTCACTGTATGTGGTTCTGAAGATGATTGCTATTTTCTGACTTGTCACTGGCCCAAATAATTTTTCTTTCGTGGTGTCACTTAAGAATCCTGTGAATGTCTCCAGCAATGCACCAAAGGTAAGTATGGATCTGCTCATTGGCTGTGCTGCTGTTGTCACTGCTACTCTCTCTTCCTCAGTTGCCTTCCTGCTTTCTGTAATAGCAGGGATGTAAGATGACATCAGTTTCTATGTTTTCCTGTTTTAGTTGCATGCAGCACTGTTTTTGATCCACTGCAGTTCATCTTCTGCTGTAGTGAAATTACCTAGGGCTTCCATCTGTCCAGAATTTTGTCCTTCAAAAAATACATCTGGGAAAACCTGGGCGTATGGCAAGCCCTGTCGGAAGTGTCATTTTTCACACACACACACACACACACGCACACACAAAGAAAAACCTCAATAACTTTCCACAAAAATCTCAAGAACACCAGATTTTCCATTTTAGAAATATGGCAACCTAAATTACTTACATAATTTACATAACATACATCATCATGATACTACTCTGCCACATTCATTTCAGTGCGAAGTAAACACAGAACAATTGGGGGAGGGGTGTAATAAATTATGTATCATTTGTGGACTGAAGGCAAGAGCAACAAATACTGATTGTATTCACTGAGTCAATTTCCATTCTGGACATGGAATGAATAAGCAAACATTGGCCGCAACTGCTCTTCAACAAGTAGGACTGGGTCCAGCAGGACCCCAAAGCTCCTCACCTTATCTCATAAAGGCACCACAGTCTCTTTGTTTGTATTAATACAATGTTAATGTTAATACCAGCAACAATGGACATTATATTTCTGGGTTTTCCAAATCTTGTAACATGTTCAGAAGCAGCATTAGCAGATCAGATAAGGCAGCATTCCTCTGTGCTGCTCACCTCCAGAAGACTGCAGAGAGTCCATGTCTGACAGCCACTCTCAGTAGGAGTGGCCTCATAGATTGCTCTAAACATCTTGTTGACTAACTGGGGAAGGGTGGGTGTGTAAATAAAGAAATACATTTAGGAATCTGGGAGGGGTAAATGCGCCCCTTTCCCCACCCCTACAGGCACCCATGCCCAGCATCCCTGTGTACTAGTAGAAAAGACAAAAGCATCCTGTGCAGCCAGTCATCACTCTAATTAAGAGTTTCCCACAGACATCTGGGAATGGGAACAGGATGCTGGACTAGATGGGCCATTGGCTTGATCCAGCAGGCTCCTGTTATGTTCTTCTGATTTCACTATGGATCACTGAAATGTTTTGGATTGGAAAAATAAACAGACCGAGCTCTTACCGTGAAGCCTTTTCTATGTGTGTGTTTTCGCAGGCTTAGATCCAGCTTGCAATATGCTGGTCAGAGGCCAAGTAGAATTGCTTGTACAGCTTGAAACCTGTATTGCAGGCCACCAAAATCAAGTGATTGAAACAAAGCAAGGGGCGATTTGACATGCCAGTTTCCTGACCCCAGTGTCAACTGTGTGCAGAAGTGTGCAGTCTTTGGCTCCGTTGCCCCTGTAAGTGGCAATGAACTCAGTGATGGATTTTGCAAGCAAGCATCAAGCTAGAGTCTAGGGTCCATGCATGTCTATTTTAGAGAGCAAACTGAAGCTCCTGGGGAGGGCAGATGAGGGGCAGTTGGATATAGAGGTATAGAATTATAGAGTTGGAAGAGATCCTGAGAATCTTCTCGTCCAACACCTGCAATACAGGAATATGCAGCTATCCCTTACAGTGACTGAACTTGCAACCTTGGCATTTTCAGCACCACACTCTAACCAACTGAGCTATCCAGTCCTACCTCTCTGAAGGCAGAGAAGAAGTTCTACCAAATAAGATATCTTTGTTATGGTGGATGAAAGCTTCCCTGTTGCTGTTTTTCCACTAGCCATGCTCTGCCAGTGGCAAGCCCCAAAATGGAGTATGTCAGATAAGGCTGTGGATCCACAAAATCCTAAGGCCTCTTGTTTCCAGTACATGACTCCCCACCACAAAAGGCCCTGAAATATGCCAGCCCCAGTGTTGGCATAGTTAATTCCCCTTAATTGGCATCAGGGTGAAATGCCAATCTCCAGCCCCCTGGCCCCATCTCAGCAGAGCTTTGGATCTGGCAGAATAATCCATCCAACACAGTTAAATATGGGCAAGTATATTATCATGATTTTTCTAGTCTGCATACAATGTTCAAGAGCAAGATTCCTTATGCCTCCTCTCAGCTTACAAAGCCAGGAATATTGTTGTGAGCTTCTTTCACTTTTTTACCTTTCCTAATGCCAGACTGTTGGCTTTCATCCAAGTGCATGCCGGGGTCTGTGCTGGGTCTGTGTGATGAGGAGACCCAGTCATGAAGTTTCACCAAGATGCCAGAAAGCTTCCTACCAGCATGGTTTACATACCTCTCTATATATTTTATTTTTAAATTAAAAGGGAAAATGCATGCCACTTCATCCCTGCCCTGTGAGATTAAAACAATTAATGAAATAAACAGGTAATAAATATAAATGCTGGATCTGTGAACCAAGGCCTTGACCTTGTGAGATGAAATGTTGCATGTTCTCAGCTCACATGATCAAGATGCTCAGCTTGTCCACTGCAGACAAGTTGTGATGGTTCAAATACATACAAACCTGTAGCTAAAAAGGAATATGTAATTTTCCTTGAAATCAGCCCCTGTAACTCACATATGCTCAAGACGAGGATCTAAGTTGCTACAGCTCCAAAAATGGAATGAGACAAAGATGTTAAAAAAAAAAGAGAGGGAACAGAATGCAACCCTCAGATAAGGACATCTTTGCAAGCATATGTAAAAGTAGCCACTTCAAAAAAAGTTCTGCTTAAAGCTTCTTTCACATGGTGTGAAAGATATAACTGGCTGGTGTGCAGGCAAAGATGAGATGAAAATGTTTAAACTGACTTTGATGAAAGTTTCTTATTCACATTGACTGTTTATGGAAGGGAGAACTCTATTTTAGCTTGACCAGAGTTTTGAAATCAGAGTTAAAATGTATTTTGGTGCCTTATTTACCCAATGGTTTTCTAATTGATTAGCCTTAATGGCCTTTCTTGTCAATCGAGCCCTTCATTTCTATTGTGCATCAGATCTTTGTGTGACTCAGGTAGTGCCCTGCGTGTTTGATCTTTGACCTCAACTCACAGACTGTTTTATGTAGAAAAGCCCCATGATTATTGCCTTCACTTTCTTTAACCTACTTTTTCACCTTGAAGTGTAAAGGGTCACAGCTAGGGCCTGGCTTGTATTACAGTCCTTAAGATGAAGCATATTCTATGAAAAGCACTCTGTTTTTATTTCTTTGGAATTATTGGCTTTCAAGCCTTTGAATTCCATGAAGATAATTACTGTTTTGCCCCCTTTTTGTGTGATATTTGATGCCGCTGAGTGGAATAAATTACCTGTCTAACAAGGAGCTTTAATTGGTAGTTGCAGGCCAATGTGCATGCTCCATGCTAACTCCCTTATTATTTTTAAACCACCATATTACCATGTAGGATACGTTATTGTTTTATCTCTTAGTAGAAGTTGCAAGCTACAATCTATTCCCACCCCCATCTTTTCCCCAATTTTGCTGGGGCATTTACATCTCTCTTTCTCGGTGCATAAATCAATACTGTGTCTGTGTGACAGAAAGTCTGAAATAAATGTATCTTTTCTGACTTTCCAGTGGCAAATCACACCTATCACAGTCCCATGTGGGCATAACATTTGAAGTCCCTCTAAATTTACTACAGAAAGTGAAATCAGAATATGGCTGATGGCTGTTAGCTCATCAAGATGACCCCAGATCCATTAAAGCTTGAGGCTAGCACTGCACAAGTTTGAAAAACTCACGTCCAAATTAGGCTAATTGGATCCAATCCGAGGAAGACCGCAAGAATTCAAACCGAGTCCTCATCCTTCCATACCCTGTGTGCCATTTTCCTATAGAACTAGTTTTATAGAACTTGAACTTCCCATTGGAGAAAAGGTACCCTTTAATTTTATTATATTATATTTGTGGAGCAAAAAGGACTTCTCAGAGGCAAAAATAGTCACGCACATTTCACAGCTATAATTGTGTGCGAATGAAAGCCTTTTAAGAGCAGAACTCCAGGGAAACTTAATAATCCAAAGTAGTTTTGCGGAGAGGTCATCCGGGATTTGGACAACAGTGCCACATAAGCAGGGCAGACAGGAGTGTTCTCTTTGCAGCATTGTCATTTTCCAAGATGGTGATGGGACAGGGTGAGGTGATGGTGGTATCAGGGGAGCTCCAAGGCAGCAGTGGTGGCCCCACAGGTGCACACCTGCAGGTGCTTCCCTGACCTTGCCAGTACCATGCCCTACTCCATCCCCACCCTGGTAAGAACAGCACTGCTGGGAGGGGGTTGCTGCAACTTTACCCAACCCTGCCACATGCCACTGGAGGATTTGGGGCATGCTATCATCATTATAAAGGTGGTAACTAACTCTGCTTCTTATTTTCATCTAATACCAAGGGAGCTATTGTGAGCTAGTTCCTGTAAAAAATGAGTTGGGGGATAGCTAACAAACAAATCCAGACAAGTCACTGGTACTCCTGTTCAGGAAGGAGTGAAGACTCTGGAATAGGGATTCAGACTGTTTGGGGTGCACATTCTGTGGAGTGCTCCTGGATTCTACTTACACTTGTATGACCAGGTGGCAGCTGTAGCTTTGGTCAGCAGCGCCTGGGCCACCAGCTATGCCCTATTCCTTAGTTCATTGGTTTTCAACCAGTGTGCTGTGGCACCCTGGGGTGCCTTGAATGGTCAGGGGTGCCGTGAACAACACTAGCCTCTGTCCCTCTTTCCCTCCCTCCTCTGATGCCCTCTTGTGTCTCTGCCTCCCAAAGGCCTACATGGCTGTTTGTTGCAGCAACCCTGCCTACAAGCTCCCCAGGCGAATGGCGCCTTTGGAGCTGGCCAGGGGGTGCTGGTTGCCTAGAGGCGAGGCAACCTCGGAGCAAGAAAGCAAGCAAGCAAGCGGGCGAGCCCAGCCAGCCACTCCACCAGCCCTTGCTGTTGGGAATGAACAGACAAGTCCCAGACCCCTGTGGGGCAGTGTGAGGAGGCACCTCTCTTTGGGGCGGGGGGGGGGGCAGCTCAGAGACCAGGGGCGGCAGCAGCAACTGTCTGGAGGACTTCCAAGAAGAGGGGAGAGGAGGCTGAGGGAACACTCCACAAGGGAGGATATTTGAAAAAAGGGTGAGGAGTTGCCAGTTCTGCAGGCAAGGAGTGACATAACTGGGCTCCTGAGCCCCACAGGGGTGCCTTAGTTATATCCTGGTTGGAATTCTGCAGTGCAATCTACATGGGGCAATCTGAAGAAGTTTCAATTGTTCCAGAATACAGCTGCAAAGATGCTGGTGGCTGCTTGCCCATGGAATCCCATTAAATGGATCCTGCAACAGTGGCACTGGTTACCAATTTACTTCCAAGCACAATTCAAAATGTTGGTGAGTACTCTTTAAAGCACTAAAGGGCTTTGGTCCAAGAAACTTTAGGGATCACCTATTTCCAGACCATCTTAACTGCTCCATAAGATGAGAAGGAGAGATCCTTCTCTGTGTCCTGCCATGGTTGGAAGCATGGAGGGTGGGCAAGGGAGAGACAGCCTTCACAATGGCTGAACCCATAAGAACATCAGGACACAGGCTCATTTAGTTCAGTATCTTGTTCTCACAGTAGCCATCCAGCTGCCTATGGGAAGCCTACAAGTTCAACAGCACTCTCCCCACTTGCAGTTCCCAGCACCTGGCATTCAGAGACTACTGCCTCCCAGACCTTGCCACACCCACAAAGTACAGTTGCTTCCCTCTCTTGCTGCTTTTCATCTGTTTCTGAACAGATTTGTTATTCTTCAAGGTTTCCATGTTCTTGTTTTTAACTGCTGATCCTGTATCCTTTTTGAAATGGTTTTATATACTTTCGGGAAACTGTAACATTATACAACTTAACCTGCCCTGTGTAGTGTTTTTACACTAGGAAGAAGAGATTTGAGAGTTTTAATAAAATAAATGAATAACATCCATGCAGGGGAAAAATGCATTCAGGATACAACATAGAGATGACCACTTATTGGGAGTAATGAGCTAATATTTCTATATTTTTAGTACACCTCTGTCAGAAACAGATTTTTTTATCTTGCGCAAAATGAAAAATGTCTCTCACTTGGATGTTCTAAGAATCATAATATTATTTAAACAAATATGCCATTTAATACATGGGATTAGTTACCCTAATAGTGCCATTAGCTATCACTATACTCCATAATAAGTGGCTTCATCTTTGTTATGACATGATCTTTCCTACTGTTTATTGACCTTTCAATACAAGGGGGAGGGAACGTTCCCAGCCCCCCAAACCTTTAAGCAGCTACTGTAAAGCTGTGGTTTTCTTCTCAGCTGGAATGTTTAGAAACCCTTAGAGCTAAATACCTTGGTGTACTGCTTAAACACCAACAACAGCCTTATGGGGCCTGGCCCGACCTTAAACACATCTTTTTTTGTTGAGAATATTGCATTCTGTAGGCTAACCCAGAGCTCACATTAAATATACTAGCCTCATTGAAGCTTACTGAATTGAACTGAGTTGCTTTTTGTTTTTTCTCTCTTTACTTCACCCCCAACTGGGACTGGGCAGCCTTTCTTTCCAGTGGAGTGTGCTTTAAAGTAGCCCAAAGAAGAGAATAAGAGGTGGAGGGAGAAAGAAAACCAAAAGGTGCTGCTTAGGCCCATAATTAGTCTTGATCCTTAGAGTCTAAAATATTTTAACGCCAGGTTTCTGATTGCAGTGCGGCAAAGTGGATTTGGGAATGCAGAAAAGTAATTAGGTCTGTGCATTGAAGTGTGGAGAGCATTTAAAAGTGAATGGGTGGTTACTACATTCTTGGCAGGCTGTTTTTTATCTTTTCATGCTCCGCTGTTGTTAGAGGTGATGGGTTTATTGCAGTTTTAGCACTTTGGAGGTGGTTGTGTTTTTCTTAACCTAGCCTTTCACTTTCCTGTCTCTTAAGATGAATACTTGTGGCAGAATGGAGATTGACGAAAAATGCTTTTTAAAAAAAAATAAAAAAGGAGAGGGAAAATCCTTGAAAGGCTGGAATCCTGGAGAGGAGGGGGGAAATCATTTGGTAAAGGAGAACAACGAGGAATAAGCGTCAGCCTTGAAACAGGCCCTGTACAAAGAATCTGCCTTTAATTAATGACTCACTATCTATAGAAGCAACCAGAGACAATAGTCACCCTGAGGAGAAGAAAAAGAAAACATTTATTCTCTGGTAGGGAAAATGTTCACATAGGGTGCAGTCCACCAAGCCTTGCTACCCCAGGCCACTTCAATTGGGCTTATGCGGCAGCCCCACTGAATGAATAGAGATTGTGCAGCAGCTGTGCTGGCTGGATTGTGACCGCTGTCATCTGGAGAAACCGCCACACTGGGGGGGGGGGGACTAAATGGAGAGATATCAAGACCACAAATGATGCAGCACCTTGTAGTAATTTGTAGATTGTTGCAGCTTCTACATAACTGCTGTATTATTATTATTATTATTATTATTATTATTACTACTACTACTACTACTACTATTACTATTATTTTTTTAAAAAAAAACCTCACCAGGTGTCAGCTATTCTTTATAGCCTTGGAACCAGGCTGGCTTGTTCATTCACCATTCAGAATCTCCTCGGCGCTGACCTGAATGTCATAGAAATTTCCTGCTTTTTTAAAAAAGGAAAAGAATAAGAGGGTAAATGTGATAGAAACCTGTGCATTTCAGAGTTCTCCCTATGGGCAGAGAGGAAGGCGTCCTGCAGAAACTCCTTTTGACAGCGGTTGTAATTACAGACTGCTATATTAAAAGTGTCGTGGTCAAAAGACACGGAATTACAAGGCTAGAATGCAGGAGGGCCACTTGTTAACTTTGAGGAATTGCCTTTTTAAAAAGGGGGGGGCAAAAAGAGATCTGTTGCAGAATATGTATTGACAGTGAACAATAGCTACCTGAGGAATAACCCTCTGGGAAGTTCTCCTGAGAAAGCCCTGGTACAATGAATGGGAGTTGCGCAAGAGCATTTAAATCATTTCAGTAGGTCTTGCTCAGGATAACTTCTAGAAATAGGGAGCTGTGACTCAATCAGCAGTCCTGTGGCACTCATAAATGAGTGTTCTCTTATGTGTAATTTAAACCAATAAGTAATATAACTGTCCAGCTATGTATCAGAGAATATAGCTGTTGAGTGCAGCAGAATTTCTCTGAAACGTTTAAAAATCATGGCAGCAGGGTTTTTTATTTGTAGAGTTTTATTTTTGAAAGTTCTCTGTTTTTTAAAACAGAAAATAGCTTCATTGGGTGTGGGGTTCTTTTCCTTTGCAGATTCATAGACTATTTATTTAATTAACAGGGTTGTGTTATTTTAGATAGCCATTTCAATATTTTCCTCTGTTTACTTTGGTGTCTGGGAAACACACTCACAAAAAGATCTTTTATCTTTCCGAGTATTTAAGTGGCCTCGATTGTGTTAATATGCAGGCTGAATCACAGCGTCTCAAGCAAGCCCTCACCTAACATCCCTATTCTTTAATAAGCTGGCAGAGGAAAGAGCTTCAGTGAAAATTAAACTATCTCTTGGTTAATTTTAATCCAATTACATATTCGCCATCTGTACCTATTTAATCAGTAGAGTTGCAATTTTCCTATGAGTCCCAGTTGCGGATGTGTACTTAATACTGGAACATGTCCTTCAGTGGTACCTGAGAGGTTGGCAAAATATCAGCTTTGGAAGTGATCATATTAATCTCTTCCATTATATCAAGAATGGTCAGAATCCAAAAGCTATGGTTCCAGTTCACCTCTAGTTGTGGATAAGTAGTTTCATGTAACAAGTGGCAACCCTTATGTCTGTCTATGCACATCTGAAGACCCTTCCAGCCAGTTCAATGTAGATCTGTATGCTCACTGGATTCATGGCAAAAAAACCAACCCACCTCATTCTGTGTGTGGATCTCCTTTACTAGATGGAGTTGTGCAGAACTGAGTGGCTAGATCTGTGCAACCCATTGGAAAATATACAGAGGGATGGCATCTAGTGGTAAAAACCTGTGATTTCTAAGTGGTAGGAAAATGCAGAGTTTAGAATAAATCCATCACATCCCATAAAAGTGGGGCTATCACACTACTTGATGTCTGCTGCAGTTTGATGAGTTACTCTCCCAGGTAAGCAAATAAAGTGAATTTGCTATCATTATGAGTTTCTCCCAAAGTGCCTTGCTTATGGGGCAGCAGAGAGATACCACTGATATATTAAGTATAAATATATATTTTTATTTGACAAAAATGTACGTAATAGCTATGCAAAGGTATGATGAAATATAAAAGCACTTATATAAAGATTTGAGTTGGGGGGAGGAGTTGAGGAGAATAAGTAAATATAAGGTGGAAAGGTTGATTCAGAAGCAGTTCACATTCATCTCTGAAGTTTCCTGCATTCTGGAAGTGGGGCTGATTGTTAGATGCGTAAGTATTCAGTTTCTGAAATGGCTGGGTGGAAGGAGGCCTCTAGTCACTGGGAGCAACCACGGCATAGTAACTGAGATCATTCTTTTGAATTGAGTTCCCACACGCTGGCTGGTAGAAACAAGGGTGGAAATTATCTATAACCCTGTTTTGACCTCTGTGACCTTGGGCTGGCCTAAGTCCAATATTTAAATAGTGAAGGTTACTAAAGAGTTTGGAAAGCTCAGGAAAAGAAAAGGGAACCTGCAAACAAACAGTAAGATATACTTAACAAATATTTGAATAGAAGGCTCCTAGGAGCAAAAGGACAAACTAATAAAGAATGTGATATTTGAAGCTATTCAGTGATGGTCTCTTCTTAAATTTAGAGTACCCCATAACAGGACTGCAGTTTAAATAGCTTCAGGATTGCAGGAAGTTAAGTCTACACTTTGTTAAGTACAGTCTTAATTTATTTCCATACTGTGAAACCTACATTGCCATCACATCATGCTCTGAAATACAACAGAAGGCTTAACACAACCGCTACCCTACAGATATATACATAAAAGGCCTGTTTATGCTAGCACAAAATTCCTGTGTCCTGGAGGGTTAAATATTCCAACAATTGATGGGCAATTGTTACCCCATCAATGCAGGTTTGCTGCCATGGTAACATCCTGAACTCTGCCTTGCTTTTTGATAAGTAGGTTGCTGGGGTCTCTAGAGCAGCCTTCTGTCAATTCCATCTGCTGCACAGTCTCCATCCTGTCTTGGAGGACAGGCCAAGCTAATCCAGGATTTTTTTTTCCACTTCCAAAATTGACTGTTGCAATGCCCTTTATGTGGGGCTGCCCTTGTTATGATACAGAAGCTTCAACCTGGTGCAAAATTTCAGGCACAACAGTAGGAGGTGAGGAGTTTCTTGGCTGTTGGTATGCTTCCAAGCCCAATCCAAGGTGTTAGTTTAAATCTATAAAGCTCTACCTTAAAGATGATCTCTCCCTATTCTCAACCTTCCTGCCGTCTTCATTCACCAAATCAGGCCTGTTTCATTCACTATTTGGGCAAGATGAATGTCTACCACTAGAAGCAGAGCTGTTACATTTGTGACCCTGAGGCCATGGGATGGCTTCCTTCCCACCAACACCTTGGAATTGGTAAGTCGGTACTCTTTGCTTGCAGGTGGGCTTCAAAAATTCCTATATCATCTCGTCATTGAAATTATTTCCTAGACCCCCATACCCATTGCTACTTTGGCCATACCCATGCCTACACTTTGATCACACCTGCTTTGATATACGGCCCCCAGAGGGTCAATCGTGGGTCAATGTGGCTCTTGGCTTGAAAAAGGTTGTCCACTTCTGCTATAAAGGGACTGTGTGGGGCATTGGTTGATAATATTTATAGTTTTTTATTTTTATTATTAATTCACTTTTTATTGTTGTTTTCGTAGGTTTTCCATTGCTGTAAGCCACTTTGCATACATATTTTATCTAAAATAAATTGCCACAGAGGTGTGGGAACCATAGGACCAGTAAAAAATATGAGGGAGCTGCTGCCCCAAAATTGTTGGTGCTCATTTGCCATTCAAATGATGTGTGTGCCTTGTGATTGATTATGTGATTGATCTTGTGATTGATTATGCAAGGATGGGTGCGGCACTGTGGTCTAAACCACTGAGTCTCTTGTGCTTGCTGATCAGACAGTCGGCGGTTCGAATCCTCCTGACGGGTCAGCTCCCGTTGCTCTGTCCCAGCTCCTGCCAACCTAGCAGTTCGAAAGCACACCAGTGCAAGTAGATAAATAGGTACCGCTGTGGCAGGAGGGTAAACGGCGTTTCCACATGCCCTAGTTTCTGTCACAGTGTTTAATTGTGCCAGAAACGGTTTAGTCATGCTGGCCACATGACCCAGAAAGCTGTCTGTGGACAAACGCTGGCTCCCTTGGCCTCAAGAGAGATGAGCACCACAACCCCATAGTCGCCTTTGACTAGCCTTAACCTTCCAGAGGTCCTTTACCTTTTACCTTTACCTTTGATCTTGTGATTGATTCTGCAAGTCTTGCCGCCCACCCCCGCCCCCATTTTATTCAAGTTGGAGTCTGAGCTCTTGTGCCAATGAGCCCACCCAGTAAACTCTGAAGTAAGAATATATTGATGCTTTGAGGGTAGAAGGTAGTGGATAAAAACAGAGCAAAATATAACACATGCTTTTATATGCCTTTGCTTATTTTTGCTGCCTATAGGTTGGCATGTCCCAATGTCCTTAGGTGCTTATTTAATTTGTTTATAATTTTCACTACTCTTCTAGAGCAGGTATTAAAGCTGGGGAGGCAGCATAGAAATTTTAAAAATAAAAATGCTGAAAACTAGTACGTAACAATAAATATTTATTTCTGTGTGTCAGCAAACTTTAGAATCTATTACCAGGAAAATGTAGCCTCATTTTTGCATCTCTGCCTTTGGTGCACATTTTGGTAACCATTTATCTAGCTTTTGTATTTGGGCACAGCCCAATTATTACAGGGAAATAAAATATTTTAACTTGAAAAATGGAAATGGTGACTCATAAGCTCAAACTGATCATTTGTTTCTACATACCACAGAATGTGTGCTGTAATTTCCAGTAAAACACATGTGTACATAAAGCCAGCTGGTCCAGAATATGGACCAATTTTAAATGGTTGATTATTCGTGTTTATAGAAATTGTCTGAATTATGACATCTGTTAAAAAGCAGTGACATTAAATAAATTATAAACAAAGAAATTAGGAGTAGCATAAATTTTAATTAGAGACCTGTAAGAATACTCTTATCTATTTTGTTTTTCCAACATGCCTCAATATTAAAATGGATTAAGTGCTTTTCTTTGCCTATAAGCTATTCAATGTTTTTGGAAGAAAAAGGGGCTTCCTCTGTTATATGAATATGATTTGCATTTTCCTACTCTAAATACAAATACATTAAACTTATATTTAGAAATGCTACTGGTTTGGAAAAATATTGTGGGATGTGGAAATAGTTTGAACATTGAGATGAACAGAATGCTGCTTGGTTGTGCCTCAGAAAGGTTTGAAATCCATATATCTAGGTTCAGATTCCATTGTTATGTCTGGGGGCAGATCTACTATAAAATTAATGAAGCTTAGCTTGAGGGCCCCTAATCCCCGTGGGGCCCCAAAAGTGACTTTAGTTTTCATTGCTTAAATTTTTTGGTTCTTGTAGACCCAATTTGAGTTGCACAACTCAAACTGATTAATTTTTTGTTGTATATGTTTCAACAACCCTAAAGTCTGAGAGTCATGGGTGTAGCCAGGATTTTTGCTGCGGAGGGCCAAGCTGACATGATTGGTCAATTAGTTAAGTATTTCTATTGCTTTACTTGAGCTAAGCGGGGCAGCTAACTACTGCACCCCTTCTTGGCTACGCCCATGGGTGTTATAAAGGTGGAGTGCCATGGTAAGTTAGCCGTTATGTGGCAAATGTATTTTTCTCCCTTTTTGCTAGAGGTCAAGACCCTAGAAGAGTTCACAAAAGTACTTTAGTGGATACCAAAAATATAAAGTCCTGGAAAATTTGTGGTGATCTGTCATGGAACAACTCTACTGAAGAAGATAACAGTGGTTACCCAGACCTCATTGCTGGTTGTGAAGGGCCCCCCGTAACAGTTCAAGCTTCAGGTGCCCCAAAATGTAGGTCCACCACTGGTTATGTCCACACTAGCCATTTCTAAATGGCTATTTTAAGACTCTCAAAACCTGAAGGGGCTGTTAAAAGGGCTGTTGTTTTTACTTACATAGGTGCAGAAGCCAAAGAATGTCAGAGCCCTGGGGGATCAGACCAAAGGCCTTTCTAGTCCAGCATTCTATACTCATAGTGATGAATCAGATGCCTTTGGGAAGCCCACGAATGGGGAATGAGTGCAATAACCTTCTCCTTTTATAAGCCGCAGCAATTAGTACTCAGAGGTGGTACATAGCCATCATCACCTGTTGTTTTTGTTTGTTATTATGTATTTTGTGTTTTTATATTGTAAACTACCCTGTGATACTTGGATGAAGGGCAGTATAGACTTTTAATAAATAATAATAAATGATAATAATTAAAATTTGTATAACTCCCCCCTTTTAAAGCACCCAGGTTGTATTATTACATCTTCTTAAGCTGCGTTAAGCTTCTCTGTGCATGCAGCTCGCAGAAGTTGATGCTGTCATCAGGCTACATAACTGCATGAAGCTGTCATCAGGCTACATCAGTACACCAGAGGAGTTTACACATTTCTGTAGTCTGAGTACACCTGAGAAGCTGCCAAGCCCATGGATGGATTTTGGTATGTCCTCATATTTCACTTGCAGAGGATTGGGTTGCTCTATGTATTTCACTTGGGTTCCTCCCCATGTGTAATTATATTTGTCTATATATTACAGTCACTGAACATTAAGAGATGGACAGGGTGGACTAAAAAGTCAATAAATAAAGAGTTGCTTTTCATTGCACTTATACCTAAAGTAGTTTATAATATATAAACAGCATTCAAAAAAATCAAATAATAAAAACATATCTAAAATCCAACCTATAACAACCATAACACACAAACAATAACCTACAAAAGCAAAACCTGACCAACTTAACTTTGGAAGGGTATCATCATCATCATCATCATCATCATCATCATCATATTTATTTATATCCCACCATTTTTCCAGACCGGGACTCAAGGTGGCTTACATAAATTAAAGCAACACACAGAAAACACAAAAAGATAAAAACATATAAAAGGTAATAGTCAAAAAGTAATTAAGCTATAATAGAATTAAAATATAAAAATGAATCTATTAAAATACAGATAGTAAAAACAGCCCAGCACCATTAAAAGTTCACAAAAATCTGCTATACTAAAACAGTCTTCACCTGTTTGCTGGCAGAAGGACAACAAGGAGGGAACCAGTCTAGCTTCTCTAGGGAGTTCCAGATTCAGTGAGAAGCCACTGAGAAGATTCTCTCCTGTGTCCCCACCAACTGTGCCTATGAGGGTGACGGGACTGTGAGAAGGTCCTCCTTCGAAGATTTCAGAGCCCAAGCAAAGTATGGGGAAACATAGCCTGGGACTGAAGATTTAGAAGAGCATCATCATGTTGCAAAAGAAGAAGGAAAAGATGGCCAGGTGGTCCTTGCTGACTAATTTTTCATGGATGGAGCAACACATCTGAGAAGGCTCTAGATCCTGTGCCTACCATACTTCGGATACTGGGGGTACTCACATAGCAGGAAGGAAGAAAAGGAGGATAGGCAGTCTCAAACAAAGCACTATGGTCTGTGTTCTCCAGATACTCTTGGCAAAAGAAGCATATATGATACTTAGAGCTTAGAGGTGGGGGAACTTTTTCAGCCTGAGGATAACACTCTCTTGTGAGCAACCTTCCAGGAGCATGGCTAGAGACAAAATGTGGGCAGAGGAACAAATGTGGCTCTGTCCTTTGTACAGCAGACTACAAGTGGTAGAGAAACAAGAGGCATCATCGCAGCTGAAGAGGACGTGACACATTCTAACCAATTAGAAGCACTCCAGCAGGGTGCTGAAGCTGAGCCAGTGAGAGCCTGGAGAGAGTCCAAAGGATTGGAGAGGCCAGGAAGACCCCATTTAGTTCCTGGGCCTGAGGTTCCCCACCTGTGACTTGGAGGTTCCTTTTCCTTGTTTCAGCACCAAAGGCATGACATTTGAGTATAGGACTGGGGCTAGGCTTCAGGCCATTTGCAGTGTAAATCCTCTCCAGGTTTGCTCAGAAGTAAGTCCCACTGAGTTCAATGCTGCTTTCTCCCACATGAGTATGTTTAGGATTGCAGGTGGGAATTTAAATCAGCACCTTGAATTGTGTGCAGCTTTAGGATGAAAATAATATGCACTCCACTCCACAGGCAACCTCCATTATATTAATAACATAGTTGCTGCGTTCTCAACGAATTGTCATTTCACACAGAAATCAAGGGCAGCCCCAGATATCTGCATATTAACACATGAGCTAAATTAAAATCACAGTTTTGGAGGGTAGAAATGCTATAATTGGACAACACCCAGGAATTCAAGTTTTTCCCCCCATACATCTTTGGAACTGACATCTTAACTCTTACTGTTTTGCTTTTATGCTATTATACATATCCCCCCCCCCCCCTTAGGAATGAACATGGCAGCAGTACATCACTGTGGCAATTTTGTTTTGGCATCAAGTTGCTATTTTCTGCAAAATGATAATTGTCAGATAACGATAACCCAACAACCTAAAAATAAAATAACATAAAAAAGACTCTCTTTCCATTTTCACTTTTGGCTCTTTCTTCAAGCTGACAGCTGAAAGATACCAAGTTCCATTGATGGCTGTCATTAGGTTAGGATGACTAAATCTCAGCTCCTTGGCAAGTTGCAGAGAAGTCCCCTAGAGAACTTCTATTTTCACTGAGATGCAAAAAAAAAAAAAAACCCTGAAAAATATCTTCTCACTTTCTTGTCTCTTTTTTATGGCGCCTGTTGAATTCTCATGGGTATCTCAGTTAAAATCTTGAATCTGTCATTCTTTTCCTTATTTCAGAACCACCAGTAGCAGAGGCTGTACAAGTCCAAAGTATTATTAATTCACTGAAAGATATTATATGGCAACACCCAAAAGATTGCTATTCCCTCCTACATATTTCTTCAAAGAAAACTGTTTGAATTTTCTTAGTTGTGTGACAAAACCATGATTGCCAACAAGTTAACGATTCACTCTATAAGGGCCAAGTTCAAATGATTAAAATCCACATGCTTCCATGTCAAATTTAATTAACTATTGAGGCAGATAGCAGAATCTGGGGACATTTTTTCATTTTATGGAATCTTCAAGCTGAAATTGCATCTGTTTATAAAGACATTCTTTAGCTCAACAAAAGAAAAGTGCTCTATTAAAAGACACTGTTCTCATTTCTAAACCAAACCCTCATTTACAAAGAATCTCAGATACACACTTAAATCCCACTGCAGCACATTTTAGGCTGTGTACACATTCCCATTTACTCCGCATCCAGTGAGCTCCCAAAACTGGTTTGGGAAGCAGTATATGCACAACATTAGCCACAATCCGTATCCCATATGTATCCTGTCATTTCTTATGGAATACTGCATTTTGAGGCATTTTACCCCAAACCAAGTTCAATCTGAATTGAGAAAAAGAACAACCTAGCTGCATTTTAAGCCAACAATGTGTACATAACCATAATTGTTGATTTAAGTATAATCTATCATTTCCATGTGGGCTCAGTATGAGTAGTGAGTTTTAGAAACACATGGGTCTTGATCTATCATGGCTGAAGAGTGCGTGGAGGCAACAGTTCACATTTCTGTCCCCCTACCACAGTGAACACAATGCATGCGCAAGGTGCTGTGCACATGATTCTTAATGCTGGATTTCTGGATTTAGCTTTGACTGAACTACTCATTGGTTTGGGTGGCTTTTGGCCATTCCTCTATAAACAGCTGGTCAGGCTCCTCCAAATTAAGAGTGCCAGCCACCTCTTGGGCAGCTATGCTTATACTCAGGCAGCAGAAATATAGATATAGATGATATAGATATAGACGCATGCAGTGGAACTCTGGCAGCCTACCGCCATGTGTGCATATTTCTAATTCAGAGGCAGCATACAGTACAACAGCATAACACATAAATATAAGATTATTTCAAGGTACAATATCATTGTAAATACACATGTTTAAATAGAGGCATATGTTGGTGCAGTCATTTGTACCATGTTTGCAAGCAACACCAAGTGAATATGCATGCTCTGTACACTAAATAAATAATAAGAGAGAAGAGAGAGAGCACGTTTGTGTAGTATAAATGCTAACTGCGCAGCCAAGGTTTAAAAAGCAAGAGCAGCCCCTGGGGTGCTGCCACAGAGCCAGCCTCCCAACAGTGGTATCACAGCTGTTTAGGAGAGTAGTAAGGGAGCAGGACAAAGCAGGAGCAATTTGGGGGGGGGGGTCATAGCAGCAGGAGCCTGCACCACCCTAACCTCTCCACTATCATTGTTTAACCTCACCATCGCCCTGCCCCATCCCCTACACTGTCCTCATAAGAGGCAGTAACACTGGTACGAGAGGTCAATTCTGTGTTGCTACCACACCAGCCACTCCTGAAAATCAGTATTTCTTTGTTGTGGTAAAGCCAGTTAAGGATTTATTTGTGTAGCTGCTTTTTCATCCCACCCTCCTTCCAATGAGTGCAGGGTGGGAGATGTGCCCCTCCCTTTTCATTCACTCTGCTCGCAGTGGCTCTGCAGTTTTTCACATTTCTGCAACAATTTGCAAAAAGGTTTTTTTTATTAAAAAAAATGCTCAGTAAAATTCTTCAGCATTTTACTATGAATTTCTCCTAACAGGAACAATTTTTGTATGCTGTTTTGATTAACGTATGCATTTTTCAAGCAATTTCTCCTAATGTAAGTGCATTTCTGTGTTATTTTCACAAATATCTTTATTTTTATTTACATTTTTATCATAGAATTGTAGAGTTGGAAGAGACGCTGAGAGTCATATAGTCTAACCCCCTGCAATACAGGAATCTCTACTAGATCATACATGACAGGTGGCCACCCAAGCTCTGCTTAAAAACCTTCAAAGACAGAGAGTCTACCACCTCTCACTGGAGCCTGTTCCACTGTCATATAGCTCTTGCTGTCAGAAAGTTCTTCCTGATTAGTCGGAATCTCCATTTTCGTAGATTGAATCCATTGGTTTGGGTCCTGCCCTCTGGAGCCAGAGAAAACAAGCTTGCTCCATCTTCTATCTCATCTCAGTCTCCTCCTTCCCAGGCTAAACATTCCCAACTCCCTCAACAGTTCCTTTTAAGGCTTGGTTTCCAAAACCTTGATAATCTTGGTTGCCTTCCTCTGCACACTTTCCAGCTCATCAATATCCTTCTTAAATTGTGGCACACAGATCTAGACACAGTACTCCAGCTGAGGTCTAACCAAGGGAAAATAGAGTGGTACAATTGCTTCCCTTAATTTGGACAGTATACTTCTGTTGATGCAACCTAAAGCGGCATTTTTGCTGCTTCATCACACTGTTGACTCATGTTCACTTCGCCATTCAGTTCCTCCCCATTAGTAAAGGACCACACCCAAGATAGATGGTCCCCATGTAGTGCTGACATTAAAAGTGCAGCAGCAGATTGCCCGATGACTCTTCTCTTCCCTGATCCTTCACCCCAGTGCCCAAATTTCTTCTCCAGCTAACATCTTCACACATCACTGAAGAAGAATGGCCTGGAGATGGAGCCTATTTGCTTGCAGTACTTGACAGACTAAGGAACGCGGGTGGCGCTGTGGGTTAAACCACAGAGCCTAGGGCTTGCCGATCAGAAGGTCGGCGGTTCGAATACCCGCGACGGGGTGAGCTCCCGTTGCTCGGTCCCTGCTCCTGCCAACCTAGCAGTTCGAAAGCACGTCCAAGTGCAAGTAAATAAATAGGTACCGCTCCGGCGGGAAGGTAAACGGTGTTTCCATGCGCTGCTCTGGTTCACCAGAAGTGGCTTAGTCATGCTGGCCACATGACCTGGAAGCTGTACGCCGGTTCCCTCGGCCAATAAAGTGAGATGAGCGCCGCAACCCCAGAGTCAGCCACGACTGGACCTAATGGTCAGGGGTCCCTTTACCTTTACCTTTTTACTTGACAGACTGCAAGTGATTGCCCTGCACAAGGAGCTGTTTGGGGCAACGGGGGAGGGGGTATTTATCTGAAGAGACCCAGCCTCTCAAAGCCTCTGAAAATTTCCATCTTCCATAGCAATGCCTCCAAAGTTTACTTTCAATCTGTACAGTAGATATATGAACAGTGCGTTCATTTTGTAGGGTTTTTTCATTTAAGCGTTGTTAAGCTTCTCACACTGTGAATTTTATGAAAAATGACCTGCTTATTGAAACGATTGCACCTCCTGATGTCTTGTCTCTCACCATCTAATGGCGCTTCTTTTTATCTTCTTTCCTATGCAATCTGCCAGTGCTTATGAATGCTGGGACTCTGTCGTTGACAGGGAATCCTAAGGACCACTTAAGAGACATAATGCTTGCAGAAACAGAGGCTCTCTGGTGGGGTCTAATCTGTGAATTAGCCCAAGGCAGAGCTGGCGTAATATTTCAGATAAACAATCAGGCACGACTCCGTATCTTGTTTACTCCTAAAGCAATAAAATGCCAATTTTTTTATTTTTTTAAAAAATCTATTTTACCGAAGATCTTCACAAGCAATCTTTCTGTTCTTGCTAAGTGGAACGATTTAAAAATATATGAGGTTGGGGGGGAGCCATGTGGAGGGGTTTTTTTTATTCATGTGCACTATGCCCCAGGTGCATAATGCAAAAGACTTTGTAGGAGAAGCAACTCACATTTGGATTTCTCCAGGAAGGCTGTGCATTGCATACTTTAGCTCTTCAGTTCAAAGCAAGATATTTTAAGCCTGGGAACACAGCAACATGCCAGCCTAAGGTTTAAAGAACTACACTGCAGTGGTAGATGGGGATTTGGCCTTTGGTCAAAGACTGACTTGTAAATAGCCTATTCTTCTAGTAGTAGGGTAGCAGTATTTTAAACTTTCAGTGACTTTTATGCAGCTGTCCAGAGGGCATAATCAGATAGGCTTCCCATTTTAAGAAAGCTCCACCAGGAGGACATTTACCAACAGAAGTTCCAGAGTAATTCAGTTTTAAGAAATTGTCTTCAGGCAATGGGTGACCTGATCCCTTAATCCATTTTGAGGAACCATGCTCAGGTAAAATACCGGTTGTTTTATGTATTCTCTCTGCCTGATTTACTTTTATGTGTGTTTCTTTTATTTGGATCCCCTGTCTTCCTCTGACAAAAAGCAGTGAAGTTTTGATCAGTAGGAAATCAGGGCACCGAATTCTTTCACATTTGTAAAATGGTGTCTCTGTTTAAATTGAATGTATGATTCATCTGAAGCTGGCTTAGGATATTATTGGGTCTTGAGTAAGCAGCATGTCTATTCTTTGCAGTTGGAAGAATGTATGTCTGTCAATCCCATTAAAACACTATTTTTACAGTCCCATTAACTATACACCAGAGGTACACTTTGAGATTTAACTGTCAACTGCAACCAAACTTGGCTTTTAAAAATAAAATATTATAATAATTTTGTTGGTTGAATGTAATCTATTGATTATTAATGGTGCATGTTTTCTTTGAGATTTACTTTTTTTACATTTTTAAAGCTGGTTTTTATCCACAAGATTTCAGCCTAATGAGGTACAGTCAGTTTAGATAGCTAATGGCAGAGTATAAGTAGAAATGGTGGTCTTATTAAACATTAATTAAGTTCTGGTTTAGAAATCCTCTTGAAAAGTGTGACAAAATCAGCTGGGGTGAGTGGGTGTATGGAGCAGCATAAGTCAAAACATGAAAAGACCTCCTTTAAAGACCACATCTGTGCTGGCATATCTTTCTTATAATTATTTTCAGTTTTCATTTCCTGATATTGTGGGCTCAATCCAGCCAATGTTAAGCAGCATAAAGTCCCATTCATCTCAGAAAGTCAGTTCAGCATGTTCCCAAATGTCTCCCATGAAATAAATGAGATTTAAAAGTTATTAACTTTGGCTGGAATACGCCCAGTGTTTCAGTGTATCCTCTCATGCTTTCAACATGTTTTCAACTTTGAACTTCTAACATTGCATAATCCATTATGGCTTTGGCTGATGGGAGTTGTAGTCACCCGCTTTCTTTTTATTCAAGTGAGGAAAATGTGTGATTTATTTATTTATTTTTGCACACAGCATGTGCTATCCTTCTGCAGTATAACGCAGGGTGTTCTCAGAAATGGCTAAATACCTAAACAATGTACCCTACAACTTCAGATATACTTATAAAAAAATCAGATGGAACTGAAAGGTGCTGATTGTGTCAACAACTCAGATGGGGATTTCCAAAATTATTCATGATCCCCACAAAGCGTTTAGTGCTAGTGCTAAGGAACATAGTGGCGAGGTTGGCAAAACACCCATTTTCCTACAACACAGTCTGGAAGCTGAGCACAGATTGCAACAGGATGCCAAAACAACCAAAAATTAAATGGAGATTGTACAAGTAATAAGCAATCTTAACTGGGGGGCTGGGGGGAGCATGTACCACACACAAATTGGCCTAGGTAGCTTTGAAGTTACTTAAATTACCTTTTCTCTCTTGTTTGTAGAACAAATTCAGAACCTGGTGTGTGTGTTTGTGTGTGTGTGTGTGTGTGTGTGTGTGTGTGACTATTAATGTCTCAGATTTGGTGGCTGTCAAGCATGCAAATGCTGGCAATCCCACGCATATGTGTGAATGCCCAAAAATTCAAAGATGCAGCAGTGATGTTGATAATACACTGTTGAATGTTAATAATGCCCACTGCACAGGCATCTGTGAAAGCTATTCATGTCAATATGAAGGACAGCAAAGAGGAGAAGAGATGATTAAAACCTTAAGTCAAATAATTGGCAGGAGGTGTTGTGGCTGTGTAGGTGGATCAAGGACTAACACAGAGTCAATTGTGCACATTTGGCCTCAGCTTGTTTCAGCTCGCATCTGCTAGTTATTTTGTATCCAAGCAATTTGTGTGTTTGTTGTACAGTCTCTCTCGTGATTATTAGACACTTAATGCTAATCTTATCTAGAAAGAAGAAGACAAGATATATGTAGAACATGAAATTAATTCTTTTCATGTTTTGTAAAGTGCAGGACCAGCCCAAGACATTTTGCCACCTGAGGCAATGTACAAGAAAGCACTTCTCCCCAAATCCTTGTACAAAGGCCAACCAGGCTGACAGCTGAATTTTACTTCCAACACTGGCCTCACTCGTAGATCCCACGCTTGCTATCCAGAAAAATCCCCCGGTCTTGCACTGAACTTGATCCAACGAAGTCCAGCAATCTTGATCTGACAAAGAAGAGCTGGGCGACGGGGGCTGAAGCGGGCTGTTTTAAATCCCCCCAGGAGTGGACCTGAAGGAAGCCTCATTGTTCCTTCAAGTCCACCCCTGGATAGCCAAGACTCCAAGCCAGCCTGCCATTTGCCAATTCAGCAGGCTGTCACAGAGCAGGATTTCAAGCCGGGAGCAAGAGCCGAAGCTCGTGCTCTAGCAAGGATCAGACCCTGACACACAGTCCTGCATCGTCAGCAGGAGGAGAGGCGCTGGCCGTTCTGCAAATCTGCCGCACCCCTAAAAGAGGGTAAGTGGACTTATACAAAGGCCAACCAGGCTGACAATTGAATCTTACTTCAACACTGGTAATGGGAAAGCATTTTCCACCTCACCTCAGGGTTGAAAGCTAGTTTAGGAAGAGTAGGTGACATTTCCACATGGCTCTTACTGTTAAAGCTCTTCATGGTCTGAGACCCCATTCCCTCAGATACCACCTCTCCTTATATGAGCCCAGATACTCTTTGCATCTTGCTCCATGCATCCAGGCTGCTAGAAATGCTGTCTGTGGTAAGGATCTTTACCATAGCTGCTCACAGGCTGTGGAATGACTCCATTGTTGGAACTTGAAACAGGTCTGTTTGTTCAGCTTTTCAGAGACAGTGCACAATGTACAACCTCTGAAAGGCCTGAGGCTGCTATGTGGGCATTATTTGAGGCCCTGTGTTTCTGCCACTGTTGATTCTATGGTATTTATTTATTATTGCTATTAATGTTACTTTTAATGTTTATGAACTGTTGAAAGCTGACTTGAGCCTTGGGCGGGTAAGATATAAACGCTTCGAACAGATAAATAACGAAACACAAGTATTGCCTTACACCTCAGAAACTATCATGTATACCCAGATGTTGAAAACAGCAAATAGGTGCTGTGCTGCTTCAAGAAAAGAGCTGGTTTTAAGAGGGAACACTTCAGTGGTCATTGATAGTGGTGCATGGGGAAAAGTTGTCCGGGTGTTCTGGTGGACCAGCCTAAGAGAATGGCAGGGAGGCCAGCCAATCTCATAATATGGACTAATCAGGGTATTGTGTGTCCACAGACAGTCTCATTGGAATGGTCCTCTTCCTGGTTGCCTCTCCAGACACCAGTTGCCTCTGCTGGTCTCAGTCAATAACATAAACCTGTAGCTCCATTAAAAACAATGAATGGGCATGTTTGTGGGGGTTGGGGTGTTAGGGGAGGGGTAGTGCCTCTGGTGGGGGACACACTGTGCTCCTTCTGGGGCTGTTTGTCCACCTCTGGTCCCCACCCTCCATTCAGCTCCCACCTGTGACTCCTAGAAGCTGTAAGCATGTGACAGCGGCCACACCCTGGGAATGGCTTTAACAGGCTGCCTAATCCAGGTGAGGGTAGCCGATGGGTCTCAAACCTCCTGTGAGTTAAGGACTTCCCTGCCCGCAGAGACACATAATTACTCTATGAGTTAGTGTTCATGCAAAAGTGCAATGAATTTCCTCCTGCATGACCAACTTTTTGGTTGATTCTGGCATGTTTTCAGGAAACTTATGATTACCAAGATAATTAATGCCATGACTTTTATTTTCCCCTATCCAATCCATAATTACACAGAAGCAAGTCCAACCATGGGAGCTGACTTTTTGGAAGTGACACGTAATTGATTGATCATTTATTGGAGCTTTTCCCCATAAGCACTCACATGATTGCAACCTAAGCCATTTCTTCCTCTTTAACTGTGGCTGTGTAGTTTCTCTCCCATTATTTACTCCAAAATTATAAAAGCAGTGCAGTGTAAATCTTTATATAATAACCCAGAAACCTTCTTAAATACAAATAAATGGGTGGCCTGCTGTTTGATTTTGGCATACTCATTTACCTTTCTTTACCTTATCTAAAAAGGTTGAGTCGGACAAAATATTAAAACACAATTACAAAAGCCGTTATGAAAGCTATAACGGTCCTCATTCAAAGTCTCGGCAGCTTTTCTATGGATTCATATCGGTCTACAAAAGCTTTTCATTCTCCCTCAACCTGATGAGGCAAGAGGTAGTTAGCAGAATATAATGGAATGGAAAAAGAATGTGATGACCAAACAATATTGGTTGGTTTCAGAATAATCTACTCCTTGTGCTGTTACTTTTTGTTTCATTTGCGCAACATAAACACGGTTTATGGACAACTGTGTGGTGAATTTAAAACCCCGGAGCTCACTTCCTATTGCAGATAATGGATTGTTAATTGCTCACTGATAAAGATTGAGGCCCCAGCACCTGCAAACTGCAATAATTGCTGTATTTCATACATATGCATAGCAGTTGGACAGGTAGCAAAATAGCAACATTAACAGTAAAATCATTTTCAATAGGGTTTATGTCACATTATATTTTGCGAAGAATGTGTATGACCACAGAATCAGACATACTTCCTTTTATGTTTTGTTGAATAGTACTTTAAATTGCAGAATTAAATGCTCAGAGCAGAAACCTTGTCAGTTGCAGTGTCACTGAATCAAATGCTATAAAGATGAAGTAGTCCTGCTGTTCTTTCTGTCAAAGCCTTCTGGCTATACTTCACAATTTGTACCTTTATTTGTTCCTCCATTTCGATTCCGCAAATGAAATGTTGAAACAACAGCATGTGCTGTGAAACACAGAAAGTAAATAGAAGGACTGAACTTAGGCAGAGGTGGAGAAAAATCTCAATATGAACGACTGATGTTCCCAATTCTGCAAATAAAACATTTTCTAACGTACTTAAAGGAAGATGGGAAGTGTAGGTGTAAAATACATTTTACAAAGGCAGTGCAGATCTTCTCTTGGGACCAAACTAGACATGGCATTATTCTCATCATTTAGCTTTGCACTATGACAGCTAGCATGATTTTATTTAACAAATAGGAGCTTAAGCCAGATCAAGGCCATGGAGGGGAAGCTTTAACCCTTTGCGCCCAGCACAGTCCCAATCTAAATGTGGGGTGGAGGGCAGACCCTCCAAGTTTCCCTATCTTCCAGGGACAGGCCCGGATTTACAGAAGGCATCCCAGTTTCTGATTTGATCCTGAAATATCCTGCTTTTCCTTAGGACATCCCTATTTTCGTCAAATAAATGCTGGTAAGGTAAAGGTAAAGGGACCCCTGACCATTAGGTCCAGTCGCAAACGACTCTGGTGTTGCAGCGCTCATCTTGCTTTACTGGCCAAGGGAGCCGGCGTACAGCTTCCGAGTCATGTGGCCAGCATGACTAAGCCACTTCTGGTGAACCACAGCAGCACACGGAAACGCCGTTTACCTTCCCGCCGGAGCGGTACCTGTTTATCTACTTGCACTTTGACGTCCTTTTGAACTGCTAGGCTGGCAGTAGCAGGGACCGAAGAACAGGAGCTCACCCCGTTGCAGGGATTTGAACTGCTGACCTTCTGATCAGCAAGCCCTAGGCTCTGTGGTTTAGATCACAGCGCCACCTGCGTCCTGGGTATGGTAAGACATCCTTATTTTCATTGGAGAAATGTTGCATCCGAGCCAAGGAGATAAGTAACTATACAACCTTTAGAAGACATCTGAAGGTATAGGGAAGGTTTTTTTAATGTTTAATGTTTTATTATTTTTTATGTATGTTGGAAGCCGCTCAGAGTGACTGGTGGCAACCCAGTCAGATGGGTGGGATGTTGTTGTTTTTGTTGTTGTTGTTTAGGGTGTCGCTATTTTCATCAGAGAAATGTTGAAAGGTATGGAAGTGCCCCACACTTGAAGTTCATAATAGGAAGATATTTGAGGAGTTGCTTCTCAAACTACAGGCCTGTCTGCACTCCTAACCTCATATTTATTTATGTGTTTGTTTTTTTTAAAAAAACACCTCAATGCTCACAAAAAAGAGCATATCAGAAAGTGGCTAAGTTAGAAACTTCTTCATTAGTTCTGTATGAAAATGCAGCTTTTTAGCACAGAGGATCAATGTGCACTTCATGCAGGGACTCGTGGTGTCACTCAGATGTGTGTGATGCTTCACTGCTTACTTTTATGCACTTGGCAGAAACATTGAACAGTAATAAGCTGAAATACAAAAACTGTAATTTACTGCCGCATGTTTAGAACTGCTACAAAAAAAGGGGGATTTGGAACTAAATTTTGGATGCAGTGGAGGGATCCCACCAATATTATATTTGGTCAATTTTGTTCAGTTTCTGGTATCTAAAATGGCATTTACCCAGTGAGATTTCATTGCCCTCATTGCTTTCATTTATATCCGAAGCTGGCATAAAGTAGAGAGAATTGAGCGAGGTATCTTGCTTCTCGCATACTTCGAAACCTTTGGTGGTCCAAGGGAGTGAGCTCCCCATCACTCCTTAGCATTCAGTGCTCTACTGATGAAGCAGCCAACCATCTGAGAGTCAATCATCTTTGATGCCTTCCCACATGGATGGAAGCTATGTGTCAATGATGCATCCACATGGGTGGGGCCAATTGCAAGGCTCTTTCCCATGGACTCATTGTGATGTCTACTAGAATTAGCTTGACCATTCTGTCGGCACACAATCTACCCACAGCCACAGGACAGCACATTACGGGAATGTGAATCTCACCTGTCTGGAGGCTGCATCTACAGGACATGATATTAAGTGGAGGTGGCAATGCTTAAAACCAGATACAATCTAAAGATATTGTGTCATCATTAAACATAGCAGATTGCACTATATTTCTTCCCTTTGGTTACAAAGTGCTCTTGTAAGGGGGGGAGCTCTAAACAATTACATTTCATTTTGTGAAATAAAAATAGCATTTTGTATTTGGTTGCTACAATTTCTTTTAAGAGAAGGAGCTCTTTATCTTCAAAAACGGGAACAAACATCTCTGCATGTCAATTGATTGTATTTAAACTTTATTTTCAAAAGCATTAAAAGGAACTCTGGAACAGAGAATAATAAAAAAAAATATGCCAGCGCTCTTGTATGAACCCATTTCTGAATGTCAGATACCTGAACCACACTCACAAATCAGAATTAGATTCCTTTTTCAGGTGTTGTAGGCACAGATTTAAGTTTTGGGCCATTGTCTGAGATTCACATGGCCTGTGCATTGTGAAAAATCATTGGAAAATGAACAAATGAAAATCTAACTTCAGAAAAGTATTTTGCACAGGCTAACACCGGGCTAATTCTTAGTCCAGAGAATACCAGTAAATAATACACATAGTGCACAATGTGGCTTTCGATCTGCGTTTTGAACTTGGCTGTAGATGTTCTGCTAGGTGCTGTGGTTTTAATACCTTATTGGCAAAGATGCAGTGTAGACATTCAAACAGCATATTAGTAACTGACTGAACTCAGCACATGCACACATGCCCACATATATGAGAGCTATCCGTAGGATTCAAAGTGATGTTGATCATTCAAAGAATAAGTAGGGGAAAACCTAAAGAAAACTCCAATGAGAAGCTGCTGCTATAAATTACATGAGCTGTTTCTTCTCAAGTTAAGCATTACCCAAGGGTAATGTGCTGGCTGCAAGGATGAAACATGCCTAGGCATGTGCTGAAGCAAGAGACACAAGTGAATCTTGTTAATTAACACTAAATATCTGCATCACTGAAGACCAGCAACACACATAAATTCATAGGGTTGGATCCCAACAAAGTTTGTTGAATTTAGGTCTCACTAAAATCAATAGTAGGGATGCGGGTGGCACTGTGGCCTAGGGCTTGCCGATCAGAAGGTCGGCAGTTCAAATCCCCGCAATGGGGTGAGCTCCCATTGCTTGGTCTCTGCTCCTGCCAACCTAGAAGTTTGACAACATGTTAAAGTGCAAGTAAATAAATAGGTACCGCTCCGACGGGAAGGTAAACAGTGTTTCCATGCACTGCTCTGGTTTGCCAGAAGCGGCTTAGACATGCTGGCCACATGACCCGGAAGCTGTCTGCAGACAAACGCCGGCTCCGTCAGCCTATAGAGCGAGATGAGTGCCGCAACCCCAGAGTCGTCCGCAACTGGACCTAACGGTCAGGGGTACCTTTACCTTTTAAAATCAATAGTACAAGTTAGTCATCATTTACATCATATGGAATGAAGTGCATTAAGTCCCATGTGTATCAGTCGTGATGAAGTGGATCCAACACACCAAAACTAGATAAACCTGTTAAGGCAACTTTGCGAGCGCACTATGGGAAACAGAAGAAGCAGCCATGGTTAACTCAACCATCTTCATGCTGCTGCTTCTTGCCAGATCCTATCAGTCTGTAGATTAAGGAACTCCAGCATTATGGTCAGATATTTGCAATACACTGGTTCTGAGGAGGAAATAAATGTTAGAAATAAGGAACATTAAAGGAAGGTGCCAGGGCTATAAATGCTGCCTTGAAGAAGCTGATTCCTTTACTCCAGCAGAGTGGTGGCATTAAATGAATTAAGTTATCGTTTCATCTTTAATAATCATGTGGCCTTTAAT
Organism: Podarcis tiliguerta; assembly: GCF_965153285.1. NCBI lineage: Eukaryota > Metazoa > Chordata > Lepidosauria > Squamata > Lacertidae > Podarcis > Podarcis tiliguerta. Next base: position 28,432,004 of record NC_139544.1, on the reverse strand, counting down.
GCAAAACCAAAAAAGAGAAGACACTCTATAACCATGAAGACATTGTCTGTTTCCTTATTTTACTCTTCACCCTTAAAAAAATCTTTCTGACAGATGACTTGATTTCAGTTGTTGGGTAAAATAAAGCATGCCATATAACTCAATTCAGATGTAATCTGTGTAAAATTTACTTGAGCGGATTGACATTATTTATGTTCCTGGCTTAACCCAGAGTCAAGAAACAGCAGGTATGAGTCACCCACTATTTGACTGTGTGTGGTGATTTCCGATAAGTAAGGCGTGAATCCAGTAAGTGTTTGTGCTTTTGATGTTGATTTTTGACCTTGTGGAATGTAACTAAATCGTTTGTGTGTGTGCGCCATGTATGTATAAAGACTTCTTAGTACATTTTATGTGGGCCCAGTTGGTGATTGAAAGGAAGATGGTATTCCCCTCCGTACTGAATAACAGTTGGAAAGCTCATAAAGGAATCTCCTTCTGAGGGAAAGTTAGAAGTAGAAAGCATAGGTAAAATTATTATAAAGCTTGCTGAAGCCACGTGTGAGGGTGGTAGACCCATTTGTTGAAACCAAGGCCTCTCCTAACCACATACAAAATATATGTGTAGTGATTTTAATAACAAGAGAAGTGTGTACGTGAGGGCAACTGAATCCTCTTCGCATAGAGTCACCACCTATTAATTTCAATGGAGTTTCTGCAGATGAACTTCCCAGAAGTTCTGAATAATGTGTTTGTCAATAAAGAGGAGTCATTTTCACAAACACTTACAGAAATCAGACTAGTTTTATTTTCTAAATATGAATATTGTATCTAACCTTTGGCAATGTCAGTTGTTCTATATACATAATAACTTAAACTAGCAACAAGTAAAAAAATGTGGAAAAGAAAAAGATGGGATAGAGATTACATAGTGATTTTTGGGTTGTAAGCAAGTAGAGCTGGATACTCTTTCTTCTTAATGTTTTTCTTTTTTAATCATTTCATTTTTTTAAAGGGCATCAAAATCTGGGCTGCATTGTCACCACTGATGTAACTTCTGTTTTCCTGTTGCTGTTGAGCAAATTCTTAATACTCAAAGGCAGTTCAGTTTCTATCAACTGAATCCTCTTGGAGTTTCCAGATTGTATAGCTAGCAAGTCACTGGCATATCCTGAGGCCTTTTGCTGCTTATGAATTGTGCATCCTGGTTCTTCTTCTTAAAGCACTGTGATAGATCATTATTGGGTATGCATGGAAATCATCGTAAAACAAACTGAAAACTACCTACCAGCATTCCTCCTACATTGGGGCATTTGACAAGTGTCCAAATTGGTCAAAAAGAAATTTTGCCATGTTGAAGAGTAGCAGTCTTGAAAGTGATGTTTACTTAAGTCAGGAGTAGCTACCTTGGTGCCTTCCAGATGTTGCTGAACTCCAGCTCCCATCAGCCCCAGCCAGCATTGCCAGAAAAAAGTTAGGGATGGAAATGGGAGTCCAACAACAATTGGAGGGCACAACCACTGGCTAGCCCAATTTAAATAATGTGTTACAATATATTAGCAATGGTATTGGAAGTCTAGAATTAAAGAAGTTGGCTGTTGAGGGGAAAACCCAGTCCAGTGTATTCTATCACAGATTTGCAAATACGGTGCTGTCAGCTCTCAGACAGTCTAGCCTCATTATCATGTTCCAAGTTTGGTTGTTTGAGTCAGCGGTCTTGGTCCATGTGAGCAGCTGTTCAGTGATACTAAGTCTTACAGATGCTTTCTGCAGGAGAAGCTCAGCAGCAGTTGCTCTTATCACTGTTTGCCCCAGCAGTAGTCACCTACAGTAGTCACTCCATTGACAAATCAAGAGGAATACAATGATAGCAGCTCTGGAATACATTTTTGCATGTTTAAAGATGAAATTACAAACTTAACATACATATGCAGAACCCTGAGATTTTGACTAAGCAGATTAGTGTGGAGAAAGCTCCTTAGTGAAAGAACTCTTTTGGCGACATATGTTAAAATGCTGCTACAAAACCCCACAGGGGTTAAAAACTTTTAGAAATAATTAATTCATAGAAGAAACATACCCTTTGCAAATCAAATTCCTCTCCAAAAGATCCCTAATGTAATTTATTCATTCTCTGGGCAAGAGAGAGGGTAACATTTGAACTTTTATCAAACAAAATTCTGGATTATTTGTATACTACCAGCCTTTCAGCAACCTTACAGTAGTATTGAATGCCTAGTAACAGTGCTTTTTTCTTTAAAAATGTTTAGGGATACAGTGGTACCTCGGTTTAAGAACATTCCTGTTTACGAACAATTCGGTTCTACAAAACCGGAAGAAATGTTCTGGTTTGCAAACTTTACCTCAGTCTAAAACTGGAAGCTGAACGGTGGAAGGGCACCAGCGGCAGGAGGCCTCATTAGGGAAAGCGAGCCTCAGTTTAAGAATGGACTTCAGGAACGGATTAAGTTCATAAACTAAGGTACCACTGTACTCTCATTTTGACTCAAGAAAATCACCGGGAAAGGAAATGAAGCTGTCATCAGAGGTGGTAACAACGAAACTGACCAATCACCATGCTAGATTGCAACTCCTACTTCACACATTAATCGCTTGCTTCCATCTGAGACTCAGGAAACACCTTGACAGCAGATGAGGCTGCCATCGGGGGTAGCAACGGAACTGATGATTCACCATGCTAGAGAAGAAACTAATTTTTAAAAAAAGGTTTCTTCTCCCATTAGCTTCACAAAATGCTTTGGGGTATGCATACCCCTCCGTCCCCCCAGAAAAAAAACACTGCCTAGTAGTATTGAGTGCCTAAATGAACTTGAGGATGGCACCAGGAGGCATTTTTGGTTTGTTTCTATGCTCCTAGTATTGGGGAGATGAAAAGCTGCCCTATTCTCAATAAAGTATTCTTAGGACTTCATATCATTCTGATTCAGGATCAGAGAGGAATGTGAGAAATCAACATTGTATTCAAGCATTTGCCACACTCACTTACTTTGCTTCTATCCAGCCTTTCTACTCTGTATGTTGTCAAAAGAGTAGCACAAAAGTTGCCAATGATACTTGGGAATGAAATGGGATTCAGTTAGATAGCTTATTGCTACACTGTACTGTACAACAGACTCCTGGATTTTGATTAGTTGTACTCCAGCATCATGCTGATGCAACTAGTCCCATTGTTCAGGAAGACTTCCACATAATATGAAAATCAGTACAGCAATTTAATTCCTTTTCTTTTTGGTTGTCCTCCATGCGTTCTATTAAATAGCTGTGCCCATCATAAATTTGAGAGTTTTGCCCTTTCCTGGAAAAAATGATATTCAAAATTAGCACAGAGCATCAATATAAATGCAGCCTTTATTTGGACAAACAGAGGTGGACTGATCATCGAGGTGCAGACCCCAAACTCTTGTGGATTGCTCATCTTCTAGAGTATAGCCACTGACCTTGATGGTTGATCTGTCAATAACATTGCTGAAATATGGAACAGCAGGCTGACTTACTCCCCTTGAAGCAAGATTTCTCTTCCTCTGATTCACAAGCACAGCTCTGCCTGGTTTACAAAGGAGTGAAATAGGAAGCAGACAATTAGGCCTGCTTCTAACACCAAGGACAGAGCCCACTTTTGCTGCTGTGAATTAGCTTTGCACCCACACAGTCCTTCCTATCAGCATATACTGTTCTTTGTTATTACAGCCAAACCATAGTTAGTCATCAAAGCAAAATCAACTGTTTTAGCAAACACGAAGTCTTTTGGGGGAAAACTCCACTTGTCTCCCTGATCAGCTAACATCCCTTTTTCTTTCTGGAAAAGTTTGTGGAATGGCTGGTCATTCTGTGTCATTTGGCATCTAGATCCTACTATTTTCCTACATTGAACATATGCTATCCTGACTTTCAAGTTAGATTTGTCACTTAGGCTGTACATACAGTATTACAGTAAAAATCTTCACTTAGATAGTAATTGCATCATCCTGATAATGTTAGATCTTCCTGGCGATTTTGATACTTCTAATCACAGAGTACTGGTACTGAGTCTATGACTGCAGTATATGAGAATGATGTTTGTTTAAGAAGCACGCAAGTTGGCTTCACCAACCCTACTGCATTTTGTGATTGCTGCATTGTATTGGAATGATTGCTTTGCATGTGGAAGGTCACAGATTCAGCCCCTAAAAACTCCAGGATGAACCAATCAGCACAGACAATACTAAGCTAGATAGACCAATTGCCTGATGGGTTATATGGCAGCTCCCTAGGTTTGCGTATGCAGGCCATGTAACTGATGGGCCCCAAATGAGGCAGATTTGGCAGAGTTATAAGGGGAAACCTCGTAATTATAGTCTCTGGTACCTGAAATTCCTATTCTGTGCCAAATAATATATATCTGTTCAGGTTCACCTGAATAGAGCTGTGAGGCATATTAATAAAAGTATCTGCCTGTCTCGTCAAGACACTGTACCATTATCTGACTGTATTTTTAATATAGCCCCCATAGAGAAAAGAATTAGAATTTGCTTTAAGCAGCAGCAAAATCTGGTATCATGGGTGAGGATGGGGGTGTTACAGATAGTATATTTTCTATTTTCTCTTTGAGAAATTGTGTTTTTTAAAATACCGATATATTCCGTTTATATTCAGCCCCCCAACCTCTGCAGATTATGTTAGCCTGAAGCTCATTGAAATTCTAAAAGAAATTGCCTTTCTGGGTATTTCCTGTTAAAATGCTGTAAGATTGCTCATTCTCTTGATATTTTAGTGAACAACGAAATGATGGCAACATGAAGATTCTGCTTCTGGAAAGGCAAAGGATTCTATTTAACTTCTGTCAGGTTGTCCTAAAGGAATTCTGCATGATAATATTTATTTCTTCTGGGAGACATTCTAGATGTGAATAGAAGGGGATTGGGCACCGGGCAATGATGCAGAGGCAGCTGTGAGCACAAGTACCATATTTTATTGCAGTTGCTAAAGTAACAGCATCCCTCCCCTCCAGTATAGCCAAGAAGAGGCATATAAAGCGAGTTCAACTTACACATGCTGCACCCTTTCCTTTCAGCATCTTTCAAATTGTTTTAATGAAATCCCTGTTTTGTGAAATCGAATACATTTCTCTGCCATATATCACGAGCAATGGTGCCTGTGTGAAAGGGTGAGAAATCAGGCCAAACAGAATAAAGCCCTAACGTATATTTATCTGCTGATTCCGAACAGCAGGAATACTGCCAATATTCTTTCACCCTCCTTTATTATCCTTCATTCCACTTTGTAGAAGTGTCAAACACCAGAGGAGTAGCTAGGTTAGCATGTAGAAGGCAGAAAACATAGATAAAGGCTGAATGTGTGAATGGACTTCATTGAAAAGCACTGTGGCAGAGACGCAAAAGTTGTGCTGTGTATTTATTTCCATGATTTTCATCATGGCTTCCAGAGCAACTTACAGATCACTATTTAAAGATGAAAAACAGTCCTTTTCTAAACAGATACAACAACAAGGGAAATCAGTTCCACAGATCAAAGCAGTTGAGTGGACATAAACAGTGTAAGGTGTAACATAAAACATGTAGCATAAAGCATTGAAAAATGTGTGTTTTGCATTAAAGGTGCATGCAATTAAAAGGCAGGTTTTGGATGTGTTCTTTCAAAAAAAAATACACACATAATACGATGGAACTATGCTTGAACAGAAGTGAAACTGAAGTGAGATGGAATAAGGCTTCTCGGACCATTCCAAACTTCCTTGGAATGTCCAAGAAATATCTCTCCTGGCCACAGAAGCTGTCAGTTCATAGCCAGGGACTGGGACTTACAAGTGATTCCTGCCTGTCAAATATGGGGTGGAGGTGGAATTCCGATTCGCTCACAAATTAATTAGCCAAGCCATTTCCCAGTTTTAGAGGAAATGGCTTTGCTTATTTCTGAGCAAGCCCAATGTGAGCCACTGGTGACTCACTCAATAAAATATTACCTTCAGAATCTTTTGCTTCAAGCCAGACCATACATTATGAAGGTACCCGATGTCCACACAGACCAGTATCACAAATCTGCACAATCTTTGTCATTATGTAACTCCTTTTGGGCACAGCAAAAGAGCCATAAGTTCAAAGCTGTGAAGTAAGAGTTACTAAAGCTAGACTGGTCACATTGTAATAGTAAAATTGGCACATTTGTTACCAGCAATGAATAGCACAATATAGCACACGTATTTAGGACGCAGCCTCTCTTCACAAACACACAAGGAGAAAGCAGATACTTCGTGTTTCCAGGTGGAGGGTATTCTATTATTTATTTATTTCATAAAATTTATACACCACTTGATTGTAAAACAAACAAACAAACCCTGAAAGAGGATCTGAAATACATGTTGATCAAGCTGTAAAAGACTGAAGGGGAACAAAATCTGGAAGCTATCTCTAGTAAATACAATCATCCCCCTTCTTCCTCGCAACCTTAGCCGGTTTTGAGTGATACTTCTGTTATTCCAGAATGCTCAATTTCCTGCATCAAGATCAAACTTTGATAAGACAAACTCTCTGTGGAGCACATTTGGTAGTACTGCTAGCAACACAGGCAGCAGCAGTCCTGTCGCTGCTGGTATAGCTGTTGTTGTTAAGCTTTTAAATGCACTACATGCTCTGTGCCCTGTGCTGAAGTAAAATATCTACTTAGAGCATGGTTAACATGCTGTTTCCTTAAATTTAACAAATCAAGACTGATTTGCTCACTGCAAAAATGTGTGGAGGATTTTCTTTTCTTTTCCTTTTCCTGTTCGTTGTCATTAATAATATGCTGAGTCATGTACTTATGGGTTTTTCATCTGTTCTGTAGGCCTTGTAGTTTTTCCTTGCATGTCTGCTAGCTTTTTCCTTTAATTATCCGTACATTGTTGTTTTTGGCAAGGCTGCGCTTTCCATCTTGAAATGTTTACCTTCCAAAAAGGCCTCTCTCCTTCTTATCTTCATTGGCTTATTGATATTTCCTGTTCCAACAACTCTCTTCCTCCCCAAATGCTGTGTAGGAACATTAGCCTCTCGTCAGCCATATCCTCACCTTCACAGCTCACTTCTCTCTCTCCCACTCTCTCACCACATTTATACCATATATTTAAAGCAGTATGCTACCACTATAAAGAACCATGGCTTCCCCTCAAATAAGTCTAAGAGTTGTAGTTGGCTAAGGGTGCTTAGAGTTGTTTGGAGACACACACCCCAAATTCCTCTGACAGAGCAACAATTCCCACAGTACCCTGTGAAGAGGGATTCATTTTTAAACTACTGTGTAGCACTGTGAGAGGAATTGGAGTCTCCTAACTCTCAGCACCCTACAACTCCCAGAATTATTTGGGGGAAGCCAAGACTGTTTAAAGTGGTTTCACAGTGCCTAAAATCTACAGTGTGAACGTGGCCTCTCTCTGCTCTCCTTTTTGAGTAACAAGCTATTTCCTCTCTCAGAAGATGTTTTTGGACTTGTTCCCAAATAGCTCTGACATAAATTATGCCCATTCTACCCTTGTGTTTCCAGTGAACAACCTTCCAGATGGGTTTCATCAACGTAGGCATTTTACTCTTAAATCCTGGGTAGTTCTGAGTATGTAAATCATATGCATTGCCATGGACAATGGTGATAGGATTGGTGAGCTTATCCCCACTGGTGATATGCTCCATGGAGCTTAGTTTTGATCCACAAGAAGCCTATTGCACTGGGTTGCCCCAGCTGAATCTGTTATATTTATTCACCCTCAATGAATTTTCAGTTGACTATATGTTGTTACATTCTTTAATGAAGCTAAGCTTGTTCTGGAAATCAGTTTAACTGAGTCAAAACAAACAGGACTTGTTAACTCTTGAAAGTGAACAGGTGAACACATTGGTAAAGCAATCCTATGCATGTTTAATCAGAATTTCAAGGTCCCATTGAGTGCAAAAGGCTTACTCCCAGATAAGTGCACACAGAATTCATGCAGCCCTGGGGAAGTCTATAAATTATTTTAAGCAGTTTGGTGTTGATTTCTTGTTTTTATTATTAGCATTTATTTATTTATTTATTCATTCATACATACATACATACATACATACCCCACCCATCTGGATGGGTTTCCCCAGCCACTCTGGGTGGCTCCCAAGAGAATACTCAAAACACAATAAAAGATCAAACATTAAAAACTTCCCTAAACAGGGCTGCTTTCAGATGTCTTCTAAAAGTCAGACAGTTGTTTATTTCCTTAACATCTGATGGGAGGGTGTTCCACAGGGCAGATGCCACCACCGAGAAGGCTCTCTACCTGGTTCCCTGTAACCTCACTTCTCGCAGTGAGGGAGCCACCAGAAGTCCCTCGGAGCTGGACCTCAGTGTCCAGCCTGAACGATTGTTAATAAGTAACAATATTAAGTAGCTCATTAAATAAAGCAGCAACATATCAGACCAAGCATATGAGTTGCTGCACTGGCTCTTGGGACAGATGCTAACCCTAGCATTGAAAGAGCTTTACTTCCACCAAGTTCTCTATAATAAGTGGTTTGCAGGAAATTGTTTAACACAGGGGTAGTCAATATGGAGTCCTCCATACATTGTTGAACTAAAAACCCCATCAATCCCAGCCAGCACAGCCAATGGTATGAGATTATGGAAGTTGGTGTCCAACATAATTTGGAGACCTATACAATCACTATTCCTGCTGTAAGTGTTCTTAAATTGGGTGGCAAGCCTATTCTCAAACAAAATTGCCTGTAATGGGTGACAACTTCAAAAGAAGGGAATTTTAGAATTGCATGCCTAAACATTTTACTATTATTATTACTCTGTGAGGAACATGGCCTTACAGGATATGGGATGGTAGCATCTGTATCATCAAACATACTCAGGAAAACAGATGTATCCTCTCAAATATTAATTTATTGTTCTATCACTCCAAGTTTTTAGTGCCTCAAGACAGCTAATATTGCATTTCCAAAAATGTCTATGAGTAAAAGTTTGTTCAGGTGTGAGTTCTTCAGATAACACATCACTTAAAAAAAAAATATTGTACTAATACAGAAAAGAAGTAGGTTTTAAACTTCCCTCTGTAGGCAAACTCTTGTGTGGGAAGAGATCTTAAAGTGCACAAGGAAATGTAATTATAACTCCAGCAATCTTCCATTTAACTTAAGAAAAGTGTTTAAAAATATGAGCAAAGGGGGGAAAGGAAAACATGTTTCAGGTGTGAAAAGTTCTACAATCTTTGTCCTTCAGTTTTCCCATTTTACAGATAAGGAACTGAGATTATTTGCCTGAGGCTCCCAGTGAGATACAGACAATTCACACTTTGCATGGGGGTTACGTTCCAGACCTCCACTCATCAGTGGGATCCATATTGTTCCACCCTGCCCCCATTCCACTCTTTTACAGACCTTTCTGTGATATTTTTGTGTCAACTCCGGGTTCAGTGCCATGCACGATCACATGTCAATTGAATACACGTAAATTGGTCCTTGCCTGTAATTGATTTGAATACAGTTCTAGGTCCACATATTTGCCCCTAGCCAGCAAGGCAAATCTGAAAGCAAAATATTACATGCACTTGCATAACTGTTGTGGAAGGGCATGCAGATCCTTATCTGTGTAAGCCCCATGCAGCTGTCCAGATGTGGATTTTGCTAAAGAAGATGTGCTGTCTCATTGGGACCATGGACTGTTGCACACAAGTAGTTGCATCCAGCTAGAACTTGGATCTGAGCCACTATCTGCTCATCTGCCGCTATTCGTGTTTTCGTAATTTGAGAATTTAAGGAAAAACAGGCTGACAGTTCTAGAATCATTATTATCACTGAATATTCCATAAAAAAACAGAGATTGACTATGTCAAGAAGAGGTATGAGAGGTCGAGAATAAATGAAGCATCTAGCCCCTTGGGCCTCAAAAGCAGAAGGCAAAAGCCCTCAGCCAATATATCACCCATGACAACATACACCCATGTGTTGGGAATTCATTTATGGATAAATATAGGTCTAGTTGTCTCTTACCAGTTTAGAATGTGGGCAGCTCTGTAGCCCAGACCTGTTCACTACTTGATTGAAATAACCTGAAAGGAAGCCGCGTTTTGAGGACTTTGGTCTGTTTGGCGAGAGTACATCTGTTTTATATGAGACACGCAATCTGTCTTATTCCAACCTGCATTTCTGGGTCACTTGAGACATTTAAACTGCACTTATAATTAACAGCTATTTTTAAACAGTGAAAAAATAGAGCACTGGTAAGGTACAAAAGCATTAAAATTGCCCCAGTTTTGCTTTTCAATAGGACACACTACTGCAATATGCTTCAAGATCAAAGAGAGCTCAGTAGAAAGAGACAGGCCGATCAGTAGGGATAAATAGTTCCCATTATGACGGTGTAAGAATAGGGTTCTTTCAATTGAAACAATTTAATAACCACATTCATTACATTGGTGTCCACTTGGTTTTTTATCTGAGCAATTTTTGCATAACTGGGGAGCAAGTTCAATTGAGCTTATTCTCTAGAAATTAAGATGTGCAGGGTTTGACGTTCAGAAATTGAGCACTAATAACCTGCAAAGCAGTTGTCTTGAGAGTTTTCCCCTGGATAGACTTAGATTTTGCAGACCACTAATTATGTCAAATACAAATGTGTTCTCCAGAATATAACCTCCCCCCCCCAAAAAAAAAAAAAAATGCCGTTACTGGTTTTCAATGCAGCTACGTTTACACCAGAAGGGCTTTTGGTTGTTTGAGCAACTTTATAAAATTGTGTTACAAAAGCAGGAGTTATGAAACAGCAAGGCCACTCACAAACATCCCCATCAGCAGCCTCGGGAGGAGAAGAGCAAGAACGGATTCCTAACAACCCTGCTAAGCCAAACAACCAAGCAGTGTCACCAGGGTGACACTTCCAGCAACATTAAGAGAGAGAGAAAGGAACAAGAGGGTCATTGATAGATTTCTTTCTTCTTGCAATGCTGACTTCAGCTACGAACACCTATGTATTAGAGAAGGGTTGGGTTCTCTGCCAAACGCCTTGGCTCGGAATGATTCAGTTTGTAAGTTCTCAAACGCACAGCAAGGCAAATGTACAAAGTCAGCTGCAGTGTTTTGTGGGAAGCTAGCAAGGCGTGCTTCTGCACAAATGTTTTTTTAAAGGAAGATCTGACTCAGAGTTTTGATCGTGTCCCATCCAAGCTTCCCTACCCATTCCTTCCTGCTATCCTCCTAGCAGCAGGGAGCAGGGGGGGAGTCATCCACCAAAACCTTTAGGAAGAACAAAACATTTCCCAGTGAATGCTCAATCCTATCTTGTTTGGGGGGGGCGGTGTTTGTCACTATCACCAAAGCAGCCAAGAGGAAAGAACTGCTGGAGCATGCACCGGGTGGCAACTTCATGCTAGCCCCACTTTTCCTCTCCTCCTGCCCCCACGTCTTTTTTACAAGAAGACAAAGTGTAAAAACTGTGAAGTCACTCTTGCCTCAGTTAAAAGCTTTTAAATGGATGCTTTTTTTCCAGAAGCACTTCTCTGTTCACCCTTTTCCCTAGATAGGATTTGCAGTATAAAGCCATACATGGATTTGACACACAAAAGCGGGGGGGGGGGGGGCTTGAACAGATCATGGTTCAGATAAAGCCATGGAGATAAATTTACTTTTCTTAAAAGTAAAAAAATGAACAATTCAAGTCAATTAACATGTTACTAATTGTCCATATGATTGCCAGTTTCTATAGGGATGAGTTGAAAGCGATATAACAGATTTATAAATAGAAATTTATATCATTGCTATCTCTCAAAAACAATTATTTTGTGCTCTGTATGAAAGATATACTCAATATTATTAATTTTTGTTTAGATACAACCCTGGCTAATTAAAATAAAGTAGGCTAGCTTTTTTTCAGAATGTTGTTTCCAGCCCTGGAGCTCAAATAACAGTGCAACAGCAGCATGAAATGTGGTTATAATAGCCCGAGACCACATTTCCTGGAACTAAAACATAGGAGATAATAGTGTGAAGGTACAAATTAAATGCAAATAAAACAGATTCTCCATTGTTGCTAATCCCTGGATTGGATTTCAGTGAGGAAATTAGCTGTAATGTTTAACCTCTTTGTGTAGTAACCATTGACACATTATTTGTTTTATTTTTCAGAGTTTATGAAGAAATTATTTGACAATTTGGGAAAGTTACCTTCCAACTTTTAAGGAAGTGATAAGAGTAAATGGTTTAGAGGCCATGAGTTTAAATTCTTGAGGTAGATTTTTATTTAAAGACAGCCATCAATAAGAAGAGAAATGGCATCCTCTGTTGCTATCTACCCATATTTATTTATACTTATACCTCCATAACTTCTTAAAATCTAGAAGACAGCAAGCCAAAGACATATATATAGCAAAATAATAATAATAATAATAATCCAAATGGTGCTTCCTATCCAGGGCTGCCCCAAGACATTTTAGCACCTGAGGTGGACCCCAAAAATGGCATTTCTCCCCCCCCCCTTCCCTCCCTTTTCCTTCATCTTCACTTCTGCCCTGCCAGTTTGAGCTTGATAGGGTGTAAGTTAAGATGGTTGACTTGCTTTCTTGTTTCCCCTCACTACCATCACCTTAATGGTCTCTAAAGTGGCTTCAGTTTATGTCATCATAGAGTTCACCCGGCTATGGAAAATCTTCAATAATGTCCATGCTAATTATTATTAAGCATCATGTATAGCCATTACTTTTTTGGGGGGGGTCAACTGAAATACCCTCTTTGGAAAATATGTAACCAACAAAATCCAAAATGTTTTCTTTGAACTCACATTTGCTTTGATTTAGTGTTAGGTTCTCCTCATCCAACCATTTTAAGGCTGCTTCAAGTCAATTATCATGGTCCACTGATGTGATTCCAAATACCAAAATGTCATCACTTAGATTAAGAATTCCTGGGAATTCTCAGCTAGAAATCCATGTATGACATTCTGAAATGTTTCTGCAGCAGAAGCAATTCCAAAATGGAGGTGCTTGTAGTGATGGAGACTGAGTTGAAAAGTTTGTCACATGCCTAGATTCAAGTTAGGAATATACCTGAAGGAGCATCTTCACCCCCATTGTTCATCCCAGAACTGAGGTTCAGCTCCGAGGGCCTTCTGGTGGTTCCCTCACTGTGAGAAGTGAGGTTACAGGGAACCAGGCAGAGGGCCTTCTCAGTAGTGGTGCCCAGCCTGTGGAACGCCCTCCCATCAGATGTCAAGGAAATAAACAACTACCTAACTTTTAGAAAACATCTGAAGGCAGCCCTGTTTAGGGAAGTTTTTAATGTTTGATGTTTTATCATGTTTTCAATATTCTATTGGGAGCCACCCAGAGTGGCTGGGGAAGCCCAGCCACATGGGCAGAGTATAAATAATAAGTTGCTATTGTTATTGTTATTATTATTATTGTTATTGTTATTTTTCATTCAAGTCTGCAACAATCTACAGTAGGAATAATGTGTATCTCTCAGTTAGTGACTACACAAATCAGGGTTTTACCTGGTTGCTTTGGTTTTTGGTCCACTACTATTGAAGAGACCCTGAGGTAAGACCTTGTACTCAGTATGTCAAGCTCTTCTGGAAGTTTTTATTTTTCTTCAGGTAGTTCTGCAATGCAGAAGGGCATTGGCAGACTTTGGGCTCTCAGATTTTAGTAGTACCCTGGGTGGTGCTAACATTCAGCACATGCACACACTGCCTCTCACCACTGCAGTGTGGCACCCAGTGCAGCCACACCAGTCATGCTACCTTAAAACTGCATCTGAGAAGGGTATGTGTCTTTGTGACAGCTTCATTGTCTAATCAGTGTCATGAATGTGAAGTTTTGCTTGCTTGCTTGCTTGCTTGCTTGCTTGCTTGCTTGCTTGCTTGCTTGCTTTTTAGCTTTTCAATTCCTTTAAACACCTCTTGATGAGTTTGGAGAGTTTGAGTCAGTTTGTCAACATATATTTCTTGGGTCATCTTAACCAGTCCTAGCACACTGGCTGTCTTGTAACTAAGCAATGAATCTGTGCCATCAGCTGCCACATACACTGAACTTGTAACGGATAATGTCTCTGAAGGTGGGCTCAGAACATGCTACATGCTCATAATGGTTCTGGACTAGTGGTAGCTTCTGAGGGGATGCATCATATGCACACTGAGCCCTCATATTTACAGTTGAGCCAGTGTCAGTGAAAACGTCAGTCCTATGCCCCTGTATGAAAATGTGGCAGTGTGTCAGAAAGTTCTGTTTGGAAGCACTTGTTTGCCTGGAGCACACAATGTAAACATATTTGCCCTCTTCTTGTGGAGGTTCAGCCTGAAAATCATTTGCCTGCTTTTGGCTGTAACTGTGTGGTGCAAACTGTCGTGAAATGCAGAAACTTGAGTGCAGTAGTTATTTCTTTTCCCAAATTTGTGGGTGGGCAATTATCTCTGTGGGGATAGGATGCTCCAGAGTTGTAGCAGGTTACCTGAGCTGTCTTCAAAGACTTTCGCTGGGCTTTGGAAGATTGATTGTCACCTTGCAGGTATGTCAGCTGCTTCTTGTTGGAATGGACGTAGAGTGCATGGGCTCCATTTCTCACTTTCTATGGCATGTCTTTTGGATAATGAAAAATTGTGTTGATTTTGGGGACAAGAAGAACGTCATGAAACTGGAAGCCAAAGCAGATCTCTCAGCACAGGTGTAATATGCCCAGGTTATAGAATTCTGTGCCACCATCAGCTTCCAACCAATCCCAAGGGAAGCGCCATATAGAATGCATTACTGTAATCCAGTCGTGAAGCTACCAAGGCATGAATCACAGTGGCTAAATGGTCTCTGCTTTTTCTATGACACAGGACATCAGACCATGTCTATAGGTTCTTTTTACTTTTTCTACTTGTATACTTTTTTATATGTTTTCTTTATTGTTTATGACTACTTTTGTTAGATTTGTAAGTATGTAATTTTTCCCATTGTAAGGTGCCTTTGAGGAAAGGCAGCATACCAAAAACAAAATGGTGAATGGGTGGATGTTATTTGGGAGAACCATACAATGAAAGGGGAAATAATAGAGGGATAAGGACTGAAGAGATATAAAGACTGAGGTGAAGGAGAAGTTGGGGAAGTGGAGTTGTTGCCATGGGCTGCTGGAGTAGGAACAGGATTAGAGGCAGCTGGAGAAGGTAGTCAGCCAAAGCAAAAAAGAGACAGTGCAGAGGAAGCAAACAAGAGATGGAACAGGATGGAGTGGAGCAGATGTTTGAGAGTATGATGGTTCCATAAACTCTCTCAGTAAAGATGAGAGTGCAGTAATATGACCAGGTTAGGGGTGTTTTAAAACTGGGGCACTCCCTGTCAGTAACACTTGAGAAGTCTCTCAGTACTTAACAGTGTTTATTAATATCCAGCAGCAAGGACTTTAAATAATGTGGAAGGAAAACCTGTGGCCATGTATCATTCAACCAGAGGATCAACGTAAGCATGAGGCATGTTTGAAACAAAACTGGAATTTTATTTAAACACACTTGGTTAGGATTGAAGCTTAATGGTTACTTTCATAAGGCACACCACTTTGTTTCAGTCAGATCACTTTACCAAAGAAATTAAGAATTTTGCTTAAAACTTCAATTTAAACTGTTCTGCTTAATCTAAGTCTTCATCGAATGGCTATTTGTAGTACTGAGCCAATAAAACACTTCCAACCCCTTCTAGGATCTTTTCGTTCCCCTCAGGAAGACGATACTGGTTGTCCTGCCTAGCAAACCACTAACCACCTATCTAAACCCTGGCTAAGCCCAGTTCAAGCCCTATCTCACAGATTGTCAGGTTCTATCTTTTAACTCAACTCCCTCTTGATTGGATGATAATGACTCAAATAGGGGGTATATCTGATGTAAAGGCTATCCCAATGCTACATTATTATTTTTAATGAACCCATATTTCCTCCTCCATTGACTATTGTAACTAGTTATTTGAATAAGAGCTGGGGGAATAAGTATATATTATTACTTATATACCACCCTAATACTATTAAGTACTTTCTTAAAATATACAATAAATAAGTCCCTGCCAAAGCAGTTTAATATCTCCAACAAGGCATTGTAAGGGACACATTAAAGGGGAATAGGTGGCAAGAAATATTAAACTAGCACCATGCTCAAACTCAGGATAGTAGAAGTACCAGTTTGTGTTCAAAAATATAAATATATTACCTTTGAATGTAACACAGAACAGTTTAGCTTTTCCAACGCACGTTTTATAGATGCCTTTGAAGTCCTTTTGCCGCAAGTGTGGCTTTTACCCCCATTAGGTAATTTAATAGGTAAGATCAACTTACTCTTTTGCCGCACCCTGCCCCCATTATACACTGCCACCATTAAAGCAGTTTTGGGTCATTGCTCATTATGGTTACAGTATTTTTGTGAAATCTATTCCTTGTTCATTTCACTATCCAGAAATATCTGCTTCTTTAATTGCTACAGTTTTGTTACATCTTGTTATTGTTGTTGTTATTTGTTCATTTAATTAATCCACAGAGAGAGTTCTGAACAAATTGCACAATGGATTTTCTTTTTTTCTTTTCTTTTTTACAGGTGCAAGTGTGTAACAGAGTTGTTTAAGAGAATGGAAAATGAAGTATAAGGGGAATGCAAATATGCATAAGCCTCATTGTCATTTAACCCATTTGGAGTGCAGGACAGCATAAAAGGCTGATCTTTTCCTTACAGTTTTACATAGACGATGCTGCAAACTGAGCTTTTTCTTCTACTATAACCTTGGTAATAATGTGTTCAGTTAATCTGCAGTGTAGAGTCATCCCCTCGAAAAGTAATTCACTTCTTCTTCTTTTTCTTTTTTAAAGGTGGAAAATAAATATGGTGCCGTAAAATTGTTGAGTAGAGGAATCTATCTGGACATTTCACAAAACATTTCATTATGCTGATAATTCCCAGAAGTGCTCTCGAGAGTGCTTTAAGCTGAGGATTACTGCACTGGATCTGATGGACTTTTTTTGTAGCCCCTTTAAAAGGCAGTGAACCGTTTTTCTATTTTATTTAAATAATGCCCCTTAAAATGGATTTTTAGAGGTATAATAACTCCTTAAGAGTCAGTTATGCTAAACAGTTTCTCTTGATAGAAATGTTGTAAAACTCGTTAACTGCACAATTTCAGATGCCGGCTTGGTGAACACTAACTGACATTTGAATGGTCGGAGTTTGTAAAATAAATTGAAATAGTTGTTGTATCACACAGCTAGCTGTGCACAAGCTGTAGGCCACGAGGGGCTTGAACCTGACAGAAAATTACTTCAAGATGAATGAAAAGTGCTTGTTTCTCTTTATTAGTTTTTGGAGAACAATGAAAATGTTGAATTGTTTACAGAAGGGCTGATTAAAAATGGTCAGTGAGGCCATGTCCCCACTGCTAACTGTTAGCCACCCCCCAGCCTCCCCCCTCTTCTCCCCACCATATGCATCTTCTTATACCCATAATAGTCACACATCTGTGTGTGAAATGTGCTCATTTTGACATTCCTCTGCTGCTGCGAGCTGCTGAGGCCATTGTTAGGTAAAGGGCTGTTGTCAAGCCTAACAAGCTGGTCATGCAATTTGCTGGACACCACGGCAGAGAATAACCCACGATGAATTGCTTCAACCTCAAACAATGCTCAGTTCAATATTAGAATACAGAAGTATTCTTTGGCTTTGTGTCGTCCTGATCCTTGCAATATTTTGAAATATTCTATGCACACACACGCAAATCTTTTTTTTCCCCCTCTCTCTCTCTGTCTCTCTCTTCAGAAATGCATACCTACTGCCCAGAAAGAATATCATGGTAACCAAGCCTTACATGGTTGTTATTTCTAACATATGTTTTTGAATGGTGAAAAGAGAAATTGATACAAAGAGTTAAAGAGCGAGAGACACTTTTGTAACTCAAAATTCATTTTTTTTGTATGTCTTCCACTCCAGGCACAGTGGGATGCTTCAAAGTGCTATCCAATATTCTGTCAAACTGTTTGGTCCAATTTCAGGGCAATTCAAGTCAAGACCCCTTTAGCACAGCTTTGCCTGTAATTTCTTTTACTAACACATATGGTATTGTTCAACGAATTATAAAAGTTTGGGAGTAATTAATATTCCCATGGGGTAAGAGAGCAGTGCAGTCCCTTTGAAGCTTCAAAAACATTTCTCATGATTCTTTAAAAGAGAGAGGGAGAGAGAGACGGAAATCACTTGTATTTACATGGTACTGTTTTTTAAAAAGCCTCCCTCTCCTCCCCTCCCCTTCCAAATCCCTTCCCCCTTCCCTTAAACACACACACCAAGAGAAATCACCCATTAACATGCAGGAGTATGAATTCTATTTGTGGCATTCTGTCACTATACATTGCGTACCGCCCCAATGTGAAAGCAGGATTTTCTTTTTTCTATCTGCAGAACATGCATTCCAGGGCCTATTATGTGTATAAACAATAGCATATGTAATTACCTTTCCAGGGTGGCAATTACTATTCAGATTCAATGGCTAGAGTTAAAGTAAAAAAAAAAAAAAATCTGTTCCCATTGCTCACAAAGCTGCCAACCTTTATGGATCAAATCTTGGTCATCGGTAGCACAAGACAAACCCTATCAATCCGGTTTTTAAAACATCCATGGGGTAGGGAAGGGGTGGTGCAATCCACAGTCCACATTGCTTTGGGGACTTTGTTTCAAATGTGTTCATTTCAAGCCTTGCCTACCCATCAATTGCTTTATACAATTCTCCGCATGGAAGGGGGGGGGGGAATACAGAGAGAGACACACACACAACTTTTTGCTAGGGAGGATTTCCTCAGCGATTCTGTAGGTATGAAAATTCCATGCCTGTCATGTCAACGTTGGTGGCTGGTGTAAAATGCTGACTTGCTTGACTTCCTTCAAGTTATGATGAGTTTTCTGGAGTAGGGGAAAGGAAATTGCATTTCTCCTCCACCTTTCCCTGCCTCCACCAGCCCCACTCCCCCTCCAGCCGCCCAATATTATTCCATATGGCCTGCGAAGCTAAAATACTGAAGCACTTCAGGCTTAGATTTTCCTCAATTAATCATCACATAATCAACTAAACCTTTAATGACAGTTTAAAATGTCACTAATCTGCAAATAATAATAATAATAATAATCCAGGATTCAGGACATTTGAAGAAAGTTGTGTAACTGTGAAAGTTTATACATTTCTACAGAAGTAAGTCCCATTGAGTTTGATGCTCCCATGAAGGTGAATATTGCAGGAATGGTGGACTTGTGGTCTTCCAGATATTGTTGGGCTCAGGCTCACATCAGCCCCAGCCAGCATGGCCAATGGGCGGGGTGATGGCAATTGTAGTCCAACAACATATGGAGGGCCACAGGTTCCACAGCCCTGGAGTAGAGAATTGCATCCTAACACTGCAATTCTGTACCCACTTAAGAACATAAAAGCTTTTGAATTGGACTAATGGCCTACCTAGTCCAGCATTGTGTTCTTGCAGTGGCCAACCAGATGCCTGTGGGAAACCTGTTAAGAGGAACTGAGCACAAGACCACTCCGCCTTACTGCAGTGTCCAGGTATTCAGATGCATTGCTGCCTCCAACCATGAAAGCAGATAATGGTCATCATGTCTAGTAGCCATTGATAGCCTCATCCTCCATCAATCTATCTGATCCTCTTTTGAAATCATCCAAGTTGATGGCCATCCCTATCTTTTGTGGGAGTGAGTTCCATTGTTTAACTATGAACTGCATTAAGAAGCCCTTTCCTTTATTTGCCTGAATTTTCCAACATTCAGCTTCATTCCTACTTAAAAGGTAAAGGTACCCCTGCCCGACGGGCCAGTCTTGCCAGACTCTAGGGTTGTGCGCTCACCTCACTCTATAGGCCGGGAGCCAGCGCTGTCCGCAGACACTTCCGGGTCACGTGGCCAGCGTGACATCACTGCTCTGGCGAGCCAGCGCAGCACACAGAATGCCGTTTTACCTTCCCGCTGGTAAGCGGTCCCTATTTATCTACTTGCACCCAGGGGTGCTTTCGAACTGCTAGGTTGGCAGGCTCTGGGACCGAACGACGGGAGCGCACCCCGTTGCGGGGATTCGAACCGCTGACCATGTGATCGGCAAGTCCTAGGCGCTGAGGTTTTACCCACAGTGCCACCCGCGTCCCTTCATTCCTACTTACATGGTAGTAAACCCTGCTGCATTCAGTAGGATGTGTGCCTGAGTTCACATGCAATTGCTGAAATAAGCTGCCTCCCTTTGCCAAATCTGAAGGTCTTAAAGATCATTTTTGCTTCTGGTTGTCATCCAAAGCTAGCAGATCATTTGAAATTGTACTTGATCTTCCTTCAGGAACCTCACAAGAGCACCTTCTCTGAGAGTTTGGAACAATCACTTAAAAGCCAGACAGTTAATTGATTAAAATAATTTATTAAGTTGACAGCCCCAACTCCCATTAATTTATGGGAATGGGGCTTAAATCCAGTGCTGAACATTTAATAAAATCAAACATAAGAATTTTCAACTGTACATGTAATACATATGTTTAATTTAATAGGATTACAGTTACTGTGGCTTCAGATGTGTCATTGATACAGGGGAAATGAAAAACATGCCTGGTTCTTTTAATTCCTCTACATCTAACAACACTCTCTGTGAGGGACTGGCATTGAAAACCACACAGAAACTTTAAATGGTGCAGAACCCTGTCATTAAATCCTGAATGAGACAACGTGCTGGGATCTTGTGAACCCCTTACCTGCCATTTCCACTCTTGGGTTGAGTGTGGGGCCAGACTTGAACAGCATCTGGAAGCTACAACTGATACTGGTTGCCATGGCCAGATTGTTCAGATTGTTTACTGGATCTGACGACTGTGAACATATCATGACAAGGTTTTTAAAACTTTTTACCAGCACCTAGCTTTTTTCCAAAGTGCTAGCTGAGGACCACCATCTCCAGCAGAAACCTGTCCATAGATTAAGATAATATTCAGAGATCCTTCTCCAGATTTCACTTCCTCAGCATGCTTGCCTGGCACTTGGGTTGCTTCCAGATGACCTGTTTAGTAAGTGTTTACTGAGCATTCATTTGTATTTGACCCGGGGGGGGGGTGGCACATGTTATATGGCTTCACATCAAGCCATTTCTATTGTATGCTTTCCAATGCATTTCCCATCACTTTCTTTACCACAAAAAGTCCCTCCAAAATTGGAAGCCGATTATGGAAGCTCAAGTGTGCTAAATCCACTTTAACTGCTCAACCTGGTCTGCATCTGAATCTCACCTGCGAAACAGCAACAACAGTTTATTATGGAAAAGGTTGTTGTATCAATAAAGATCTCACCTTGAGCTTTTTGGAGGAACAGTGAGATTAAAATGTAATATATAACCATAATAATTTGGCAGCCTGTCCAAAGTACCTTTCACTCTGCCGTTCGGACAGCAGAGTAGCATACAGCTGAGATGATGGAAGACAACCCAGGTAAAGGAAGATACCTCTTTCCTTTGAAACTTTCGTGCAGATTATGTGGAAAACCAGCCACATGGACTACATAGTCCACACTTATTAGCTATGTGGATGAGTAAAGGCCAGTATCAGACCCTGTGCTTCGAAACAACAGGAAACAGCTGGTGTGGAGTTCTTTCAAGTCTACTGCCAGGATGAATCCAAAAATCTTGTCCCAAATACTTTTTGGCTCTTAAAAAAACATTTCCTAGTTATTCTGGAACTTTGATGTCTTTAGCATAGAAGGAGGTGTGATCTGACCGCTGCAAATGTTTCTGTTTTTCACTTGAGGGTGTTCTTCCTGCCTCCAGAGAAACAGCCTCCATGAAAGTTTCCACAAAGCTCACAGTTCTCCTGTTGGAGAGCAACCATCAGGCATTTATTTCCTGTGACATGAGTGCCTGCACCCCACCTCCTCCTCAAGTCATTCCGTCCAGGCGACTCAGATTATGAGTTTTGACAAACCCCATAAACATGTCATTATGGGGAAGATGGGTTGTAGTCATTGCTCAGTAGTCTTTATTATTTACTACACAATGAATAGACCAGCACAAGTAAAGACTATGAGAAGATGAAAGTAAGGTTAGTTAAACATTGAATTAACGGCTCTGTGCTTTATAAGATTGATAGCATCTAAGCTTGAGTTCAAAAGAACTGTGTAAATGTCGTTCATTTACAGGTGCTGTTTGGTTGTTAGGACTGTTTTATTGTTCATAATACTGCTGTCTGTAAAGATATGAGCTTTCCACACTGAAGTTAAAAAAATAGATTTTACATAAGTCACAAAGTGACTTCAGGAATTGACCTCTGTAAATATTCCTGTTTATCCTCACCTATGGCTCGTATACACATTATAGCTTTGCACAGAATTTGAGCAGTCAACATGAGGGTGCATGAACTTCGCCATGCACTTAATTAGAATTCCATTCACTTTATGGAAAAATCAAAGGGCAATGACAGAGCATCGTTCTGCTACTTGTGTGTGCCTTCTGAGTTCACGCAGCATTCATCTTGCTCTGGGGACTTTGATGATATATTTATATGAAAAAATAAAATCAAATATATATATCTATATATGAAGGGTGGAAAACCTATGGTCCTTCAGTTGTTGTTGGACTACAGCTTCCATCATGCCTGACAGTTGGTTATGCTGGCTATGGCTGATAGAAGATGGAGCCCAGCAACACCTAGAAGACTACAGGATCTAATGGCAGTTCATTGGCTTTGCCTGCAGTTGTTCTTGGTGGCAAGCTAAAGATATAACAAACTCTGCCTCTGTCCTTTAGCTTTTCAACAAGTGATACTCATACCACTTGAAACAAGGGAGGGAAGACTGTTTGCCATCAAGGCACAGCTGCTTCACCTGCCATGTCCCACTCTCTTCCACCTAGGAGCCTTTATAAGGGAACAGCTGCCAAATGAACTGTGAGGGGGTTCTGGACTCTTGAGTCTAGGTGTAATGGTTGCAGGAAAGTTGCTAGTTATGTACTTCCTAGCATTAGCTATTGAGCTACATTTGGATCTTAATTGGCCTGCTGATAAGCTTTATGCTCACTTAATCTTCTTTGATATATTCTACATAAACCATCATGAGCCTGTTGCCCTCCAGATGTTTTGGACTGCAACTCCCATCAGCCCCAGCCATCATGGCAATGGTCAGGGACAATGGGAACTGTAGTCCAACAACATCTAGACTTACATTCCTGCTCTTGGGGGAAGCAAAGAACAAGTCTTTGCTCTTTTCTATGTGACAGCCCCTCAAGTGAGATTTCAGGGTGCAGGGACCTCAGTCGTGTTTGGATCAATAAGCATTTTCTTGACTATGATGTAGCAGAATAGAAAAGGTACTTAGACTCCAAGCCAGACTTTTGAATTATATCTGAGACTATAGCAGTTGAGAAATAGGAATGAAATGGAAAGAAGTGTGAAAATGGTGGCTGAACTGGAAACTGACCACAGGAGGGGAGCAGTTGTATCCTAAACATTAGGAGGTTTGGGGTACAACTGTTCCACCCCTGTGGTCCTAAATCCTTCAAGGAAAGGCTCATCTAGATTGCAGTACAGTAGCCAGATGCTGAGAATCATTTGTTTGGAAAAGCTCAGTCATCCCTTCTATAATAAGCTTCTATATTAATGAGCCTCTTTCTATGATTCATCACAATGCCTTTCCTTATATGCCACACCCCTAAGTAGCCAGAGGAACATCCTCTCCCTCCACGGGGCATCCCTCATGCTGCGTCAAAATCTGTTCTGGGGCACTGGGGAAAAACCCAGAGCAGATTGGGGAGGTGCAGGGGGTGTGGCAGGAGGAGGGGAAGAGAAGGCTCAGTTGTATGAGCAGGGGTCATTCCACTTATGCAGTAGCATAGCTGAATGCAACCCAAAGTGTAAGAATAGTTTAAAATTCTTCTTCATCCGTGATGCTCATTGGCTGGCCATAAGCCATTTTACATATCTCCACCTGATCTACTTTATAGGTTTGTTGTGAAGAGGATATGGGGTGGGGGAAGGGCAGTGCCACTGAAACTCTCAGGCTCCTGGGAGAAAGAGGAGGATAAATACAGAAGAAATGAGACCCGCATGTCACTGAATCCACAGATTAACTCACCAAGGAATATTGCATGTGTAGAACTGCATCAGCCCCAGGCAGAAGAAGGTGCAATTCTGTGTAAATAGATATCCCTCAAAAGATAGATAGAGATGATATACTAACCAACAATATTAATTATAATAAATGTGTTGGTCAGTCAGTTGGTTAAGCTAACCCAATTCAACTGAACAAACAAATGGGCCTGAGCTGGCAGCCTTTTCAAAGAGTATCTCCAGCCTCTTTTATCCTGCCTGGTCATTAGAGCTGCTGCTGGAGCTGTTTCACTAGACTTTTCAGGTTTACCTGCCAGCTTTTCTGGAGTTCGCGTCAAAGCTCCCACTTCCCTTCGGTTTCACTGCTGCTATTAAAGTTTGAGCTGCACTTTGCTAAGTGTGGAGGCTTGCACTGAGCGGATCCACTGCTGATTATCATGCAAATCAGACTCCTCTGCTGGCTCCAAAGAGGCTCCCAGCTTTGCTACCCCCATTGATCCTTTCATTGTCAGAGGGATAAGGCTAACCCATCTCTTCTGACACCAGAAGCTACAAAGATAGGTTCCCGTGACAGTGATTGGTAGGAGGAAATGAATCTTTCATGTACGGCAGAAATATGGTTTGATTTAAGAAAAGAAAATAACCATATGTAATTGGGCTTCTGTCACTGTAAATTTTAATGGTAATCGTAACACTGAGGTTTCTGGAACCTTAAATTACAGCTTTCAGTGGCTTCCCACTGAATCTCTCTATTATTCTTCATAACTACTTTCTCAAAGCATGTGCACCATGACATCGATATCACAATTCACGTCTAAATTCGAAATTGACAGCAGGGCTGGATGGTGTGCCCTTGCACTGAACATCAGAGGGACAAAAAGAAAGGATGTCATTTCCTAAGATGTAGCCACCTGTTTCTCAAAGTGCTGAGCGATGAGTAATGCAGTCCTGCAGCAAATGCTTCTGGCAGCCAGTGTGCGGGACAGTTTATTCAATCAACACATTCAAATGCTAAAATTTTTCCCTGGACTCTCACTTCAGGTAGCAAGTATACAAGCATGGGTGGGTGGAGTATGGGTATTGCATGTCT
The DNA here is from genome assembly GCF_965153285.1 of Podarcis tiliguerta. Taxonomy (NCBI): domain Eukaryota; kingdom Metazoa; phylum Chordata; class Lepidosauria; order Squamata; family Lacertidae; genus Podarcis; species Podarcis tiliguerta. The sequence continues at coordinate 28,406,858 of NC_139544.1, read as the reverse complement.
GAATGTTCCACTCTTGGAGGAGGGGGAGACTGGATGTAGAAAAGTTGCATTTCAGGGGATTGTTCTCTCTTCTCCCTGACACGCTCACTTTCTGTATGCCTGTTCACACATCCAGTGGTCCTCCATGCTCAGCTAAGAAATGGAATGAAACCATCTATGATATCACTGGTATGCTATGTAATAGGCCTCATTGGTGCTGATTCTGTATACCGTATTTTTTCCGTGTATAAGACTAGATTTTTTTCCTAAAAAATAATGTCAAAAATTAGGGGGCATCTTACACTCTGGGCTATCTCCCCCTATTTTCTTAAATCTGAGTACCCAAAAATGGGGAGAGTTTTATAAATGGGGCGTCTTATAGATGAAAAATACCGTAATTTTGGCACTCCCAAAATATGGTGACCTTGCATATATCTGGTGCTTTCAAACTTTCAAAATTCTTTGTAGTTTACACTTTATTGATAGGTTTACAATTGTGTACATTTTGCTGTGAAGTACAAATGGCTGGCATGTTTCATGCTGTGTGGGGAAATCATGTATAAAGTATCAATCAGCTGCTCAGTTGAAGCAGAAAATCGCCAACTTCTTTATACCACGACATGTGTGAAGAAGAGACAGCATGCCCATACATGTACCTGTTCCAGTATGTGAAAAAAGAAGGTGGCCTATGGGAAAATGTAATAGGCATGTTGCCCAAAAATATGGAGTTAGATGAGGAATAACTTAATTGCACATTGTTCCCATTGAAATTGGATTAAAGCTAAACATCCTATTAATTAAAATGGGAACTAAGTACAATAAATTTCAATGAGTCCTATGGGGCTTACTCCCAGGCAAGCGGTTTTAGGATCGCAGCCTTGGTCTGGATCCAACCAATGGTTCTAAAAAGAATAATTTAATTCAGACCTGAATGTACATGTTGGCATTTATTTATTTATTTATTTATTTATTTATTTATTTAAAAACTTCCAATATACAATCAGAGCATTGTTCCATGAAGTAAATGCTCTATTTCTAGTGTCAGTTCATAACTAATTTCTTGAAAATCATGATGTGTGTGCATAGTGTGCAAAGCTTTACACACAAGTACAAATATGTAATGAAGTGTGGGAGAGGGCATAAGGGATATACCACTCGTCACATTCAGGATGGGATGACCTACTTTATCTCAGCATGTTGACGATATGCTACTTTCATCAAGAGTCTGATCCCAGAGAGTACCTGGCAATTTCAGGTAGCCCTGAATGGGTGAGAGCCAATTATCTGACTAGAGTAATAGAGGTTCTCTTTTAAACAATTAATTATGGGATTGGCAGGTGCATGACAGATACCCCTCCCTTGAACTCCTGTTGTGGCTTGCACATGTACAACAGTTGCAGCACTGCCACACTCTTAATCTTTTAACAGAAATGCATTTCTACTTTTTATGCCGGCGCAGAAACTTTGCAATGGAAACAAAGTTCAAAACAACACAGATTGAAACCTGTAGTAGGTGAAATGAGCTGATGGTGTGATATTAGAAATCCATGAACTAACCATTTTCTCTTTATTAAATCAGATTTTGCAGTATTTGCTGAAAGCAAGAAACACTGAATTATATTTAAATAATCATTCCATAAATACTGTGTGTTTTCACAGCAGTCACAAACTCTGGAATTTATGTGCTAATTACAGACCCCAAATCATCTCTATCCAGATTTGCAATTAAAACTGAAATATTTTCATATAATACAATTCCAGAGTTCGTACCAACATCAATGAGATGTACCAGTTATTATTTGCTTAGTACAGTCAAACATTTTCTGTTTTCCAAAACCATTGTTTCACTTTTTCTGTCCTTGGGCCTGCTGTTTTTACAGCTGGGAGTGGTTAGGATTTAGTGGCGATGTAATTTTGAAGGGCAAAAAAAACAAGAACGAAATATTCTTACATGGCAATTCACATGTGGTAGAAATCAGTAGAAACCAATGATAACCAGAAGATGCACAGATTATTATTTTTAAAAAAATCCCCACATAGCATTGACTTCTTAATATAATATTGCGGGCTGTTTTTTTAAAAATAAAATCCACATATTTTTAGAAGTATGGGCTGACAGTAAAGAAGAGCTAGAATGCAAATTTAGGGAGAATGTTGAATAATTCAGTAGCTTGTTATGTGATTAGATCTGATTGGTTCCCTACTAAGATATTGCCCATAAAAATGATTTCCCATGGTAGCATTGGTCTCAGGATAGGAAGAGGATGGGGGGTTTATGATGTCCATTAAATGGGAGAACAAGGCTTACTTGAGCTAATAATATCATGGTTGCACAGAGTGATTGATGGTCTTTAAAAAGGCCCAGATTGGTTTCATCTTTCTTCAGATTTTATCACTGACTTGTTCTTAGTCATGTGCAATCACTAAGGCCAAGAGAGGTAACAAGTGTTTGATGTATGATACTTGCGCCACTTTTGTCAGAACTGCATTTATTCTTACACTGTACTCCTATAGAGAGAGATTCCACAGAAAATGGAAACATGAATCTGGACACAGGTGGAGGTGGTCAACGTCCCCCAAAATTGATCAAACATTTACAACTTTTTTCTCCTTTCAGTGCAGCTGCTTTTGATATAAATTAAATGAACTGAGTGTATGAAGCCATCTATATGTACCTCTTTTCAGCCTACTTAGGCCTCTTTGAAAGAGCTTATCAGATTCCGTTCATTCCTATCTTTTGCAATTTGCAAAGGAGCACCAAATTCCCTTTATGGTGTTGTTGTTGTTTTTAAAGAGCGAACTATAACATGGACAGAATTTAATTTATCAGGCAGAAGCATGTAGGCAAGCATGTTTATCAGCATCTCATATACTACGCCCCCAGATGGATATCTTAATCTGTTACTGGAAACATTCATGGTAGACGGTGTATGCATGAACCACAAAATGTTGGGTGGGGGCTCTGATGGAAAGCGAGGGAGTGTGAGAAAGAGTCCTAAAAGGTTCACAAAATAGCTTTGTGCTATGTGAATAGCTTTCATTCTGAGATCCTTCAGTCATCCCTCTTTGTTCTACTGAGAAGACAAAGTGCCAAACCAATAGAATGTCAGATATCTATGACTTGCTTTGACCCAGTTTCAATCTTGCATCCTGGCATGTTCATGCATGTGTTATCATAGACGCACATGCAACATTTGGTACTATACATATGTGCACATGGACAAAGTGTGTGTCCACATTAATTGGCACATAGGTCCCCTCCCTCGTGTTGATTTTATCCCATGTAGAGTTGAATGGCTTTCTGTTTTGACAATTTGAACACTGTCTCAAGATTGTTTAGCAAAATCAAGAGCAGTTCTTGGCAATTAATTTCTGCAGTCAATAGTATTCTCAAACTGGGCAACTCCCCTTGGAACTGGGAGCCACAACAGAAAAAGCCTGTGCAAGGGAAAGAGCAAGACAATTCATTAGACAATTCTGCAGCAGCTCAAAGTGGCGGGGGGATGTCAGCCCCTGCTCCTGTGCTTCAATACTAATGAGAGTCATTGCATATTCATAACCCTAAATACAGTCAGCTTCTTATAAAAACTTTTGTCATTGAGGCTTCACGGCAAGAGCAAAGCATTGCACTCTTCGTGTCCTGGCACTTCCGCCAAGAGAGTGCAAGAGCAAGATTGATTGTTTTGCAACGCAGCCTGACAGGGAACTAAGAGATACTGCCCCAAGGGTCCTGAAACTAAGCTTAGTTTGATTACAAGGCTCCAAGTAATCAAAGAAACAAAAGAGGGGGGGAGTGGATTTTTTCTTTTTTTAAGATAAAGGAAGGCTCTAAAGATATAGCTTTCCTTATTGAGTGTTCAGAGTAATTATCTGCTAGCAGTTTAAAACAGTTCATATCAATTTTTATCACAGAGAAAGAAGAGCAGTGATCTCCAGCAAACTTGTTCCCATGTTGTAGGAACACCGCAGCATGTCTTAATAGATACAAATCTCTAAAACCATATGAAGCTTCCCGCCAATATCAATAGCAAAGATTAGGGAACTCAACCTGTCAGATATTAAAATCACTTCTGCCAAGCGCTGGGCTGCCCAGAATTCATTCACTCTTTGCAGGTTGCTTTTCCTTTGTTGTAAATGTCTTCCTTTTGTGTGGCGCATCCTTATTAATATATTTATTAAATTTGCTTACCTGTCTTCCGATAAAATCCTGAGGGTGCACACAAGCATGCATACACACACACACACCATTGCTAACCTCTGACCCCACAATACCTGTCTGGCGGGGTAGCTATCAGCATCCCCTGGAGTCAAAGAAGGAAAGCGCCTCTTTCAGCACCCACTTTGAAAAAAGGCCTTGAGCATTTTCTCACTCATAATGATGTCTTCAGCTGGAATGCCAGCACATTTCCACATCTCCTTGACAGGCGAACAGACTAGAAGATATACATAAAATTAAAATAGAATGGAATGGAATGTTAAAAGAAAGGTTTGCACTTCTGATTACATTCAGGCTTGTTGTAATTTTGTATTTAAAAAAGGCAGTTTCCAAATGGATCTGATAATACATGCAAAAGCTCTCTGTTGCTCAATAAAATGTCATAAAATATTAGTGGGAGGGGGATCTGAAATGTTAAACATCTTAGTCATATTTATACAGACTCAAAAAATAGAGGAATCCTGTAGTTATGATTGATTGAGGTAACTGATTAGCCGCAGATATTATAAGTGTTGAGACTAAATTATCAGCCGTATCAGTCTGATTGCAGTAAAACATGAAAACATTGACTTTTGTCTAGTTAGAGAAATTTATTTTTCCCTGAATGACAATCCTTTAAGTAGAAACCAGGCAGTCTGCCAGCTCTCCATGTCATACACTGAAGTTTGCAAAGGCAGGCTGTATTTTCAGCTGTTTGTCTGAGCTCAATGAGCAGTGCTCAGGACTTTTACAGTTTCACAATAAACGTATCTCTACAGATGCTGCTTCAAGCTTCCTTAAGCTGTGTGAAGGACAGTCTCTGCACGTTTGGGATAAATGAAATTATAAATTGAATGGTAACAATAGTCTACATGGAGTTAAGTCTTTGGTGAAATATTTCTTTTAAAGGAAACAGTAAACCACTTTAGAGCATAGCTTCCTGTGGAAGCTCAATTAATATGTTTAACAAGATTGAAGTAAACGTCCACCGTAACTGTCAGCAGTGTGGCAGCTTTCAAAAACAGCTTTTGCTCCCATAATTTTCTTTTAAGATCAGCCACCATCACTTCCTGCCACATGAGGAGTATAAAACCCAGGACCTGACCCAAATATGTTTAAAATATAACTTGCCCAAATATGATTTGCCCAGCATTGAACTTGGAGGTCTCCGAAACTTCCTCCTTTAAAAAGTATGGCCAGAGCTGTTGAATCTGATTATCTCTTGGATACTCACTCTTACTGCAAGATACAGATGGGGGGAATCAATCTCTCATGCCCCCAGTTGGCACATAGTGAAGACATCTGGTTATTTCCCCCCGAAGTTGTGATTTGGTAGTAGAAGGGTTTGTTTCGATGGGAAAAAAATAAGCAATATCAACTTTACCTGCAAATTTATGGAATGCTTGTAGATCACAGGGATTATTCCCTTTATTACAATAAGTTTAAAAAACCCTGCTGACAAAATGTGTAGTGTTCAAACTATGTATCTTATTAGTAAATTTAGGAGCAGGGGAATGTGGTATAACCATATGAATTAATGCGTGATTAAAGCTACCCACCTAAAATAAAAGGAATCCAATAAGAATCATATTTTCTGTTCTGACTAATGTAAAGGAAAATACTTGGTTTGGTTCAAGACCATGTTCAGTTGCAAGCTTTTTCTCTGAATTTCACAAGGGGATTCATGACATTATTAATGAAAGCAGTCTGAAACACAGGAAGTTTCTAGACAAGTAATATCGGTCTCACTTAAAGCCACAAAAGAGGAAACCCAAAGGGAGGTCAGAATGCCAGGATGGCATGCTGTCTTCAACTTCTGTTGTTGTGTCTATTTTCCTAAAAACTTATTAGAGGTTGTGTTTTTTTAAAAAAACAATCCTGTTCTTTAAAAGCTGAAGACGATTTGCTAAAATGTATATTAATAACAGTCTTTCATCTCATCAATGTTTTGTTAACCATAAATGGAAATCTAAAAGTGCAAATTAGTATTGGAAAGGAAAAGTTGGAAAGCCATACAAGCTACCAGAAAAGATATGTTAGGATGCCATATAGCTTTGGAACCTAAGGTGCTCCTACTTTGTTATGTAAAAGGTATTTTCTCAGAAAATGATCTAGAAGTGATAACTGGTGCTAAGCTCTTAGCTATGACAGCTAAATGGAATTTCTATGTTCAGAGGCAATATGTCTCAGAATAACCACCACTAAGATTCAGACAAAAAAAGGGAGTGTGGTACCTTCATATCCTGCTTTTGGGTTTCCAAGAAATTTCTGGTTGGCCACCATGATGAGCAGGACGCAGCTGGACTAGATGGTCCTTTGGGTTTGGTTTAGAAGGGCTCTTCTCTGTTTTTATGATAAATCAATGAGAATCTTCTTTTGTGGTTACAGTGGTACCTCGGGTTACATACGCTTCAGGTTACATACGCTTCAGGTTACAGACTCTGCAAACCCAGAAATAGTACCTCGGGTTAAGAACTTTGCTTCAGGATGAGAATAGACATCGTGCTCTGGCGGCGCGGCGGCAGCAGGAGGCCCCATTAGTAAAGTGGTGCTTCAGGTTAAAAACAGTTTCAGGTTAAGAACGGACCTCCGGAATGAATTAAGTACATAACCAGAGGTACCACTGTATTTAATTTTTATCACAGTATTCCAAATCCAGAATTCCTTTCTAGAAGAAATCTTCTTCTGCCCGTTCTAGCTAGCACTCTCTCATCTTCTCCCTCCTCTCCCTAAGGTGAATAAGGAAAGAGAATAAACAAGCAGGTGACATCAATTCTAAATTCAAGAGAATGACATGGTTCAAAACATAGCAGCCACCGTGTGGTCTTGGGTTAGGGATTTTGGGGGGTTGTTGTTTCAAAGAGATGCTCATTACATGGAAAAACCCAGGCATAGCAGTTAATGATTTTGTCCTTAGGAGTGGATATAACCACTTTCTTAAAAAAAAATAATACCTAACATTTTGAAAACTGATTTTTGTTCTTGTACACAAGTCGCTTATGGTTCCAACTAGAAAAAGTCAGTTTTTCTAAGCCTCAAACACACAGCCTGTATAAATATGTAAATGCCAGCTAAATTAAATTTGTTTATGATCTAATTTGCAACACTTCCTATACTGAGATACATTGTGTCATATTTATATAAGAATCTACCAAATGTTCAATATTTATATAAGAATCAGTGGATTAAAACAGCATGATTGTGTACATATATCTATCTGTTTTGCAATGGGTTCAACAGGCAGGCACACATGGCCGGCTCAAGTCATTTTTCTGCCCCCATTCCATATAAGAACTAAACAAACTACATGGGCAATTGAATGATACCAGGAATTAAATGGTGCCAGCCTTGGTCCTGGCACAGTTTATTCCCCTCCTGGTTTTTTTTTTTTTTCCTATTGGGGGAGGAGGAATAATAATGATAAAAGGATGGAAATGCACACGATTACTTCTCCACCCTCACTTCCACCTGACAGCAAGAGCCTGACAGAGGAGGAGGCTGTTTAACCCCCAGTTCTGACCTCGCCCCAAAAGCTGTAATATATTGCATGATTTCCATTTTTGTATGTGTGCCATACACTTAGGTTTCTCCCTCTGAAAATGCTGGTGAACATTTTCGGATATTAACCTGGAGAAAAAATCAGGAGATTATGAAGCCACATCTGCATGTTTTGCATAGCATGGATATTCCACACTGTCAGTTCAGAGGATGTTCGGTGTTCTGGGTATTCAAAACTAGCAACAAAGGCTTCTGATGAAGTCACAGAAGCATGATCCCTGCTTAGACAACATATCCCTGTTGACCCAACATTTGACAGGGAGAGCAGAATTGCACGTGCTCTCCTCCCCATGCATACTCAGCACAACTTGAGTTGTGTAAAAGTCTGTCCATGTACAAGTTGTATGCATGTTGACTCTGTTCAAAAGTGATGGTAAATGCACTAAGGGGCAGCTCCTATAAGCACAATTCAGTTCTGCCCCACTAAACAATGTTTGAACTGGGCTATGCATGTGTGAATAATTTAAACATGTTAAAGAAGGAGGATGCTTCAAGAGAAACTGGACTTCTAATATACACTATGGCCAGTGCTTTTTTTCTGGGGGAATGGAGGGGGATGTATACCCCTAAACATTTTGTGAATCTAGGTTTGGCCTCATTGAGAGGGGCAGTATTTCAATATGAATAGGAAAATGAGGGTACCCCTAAACATTTTTTTTAGAAATAAAGCACTGACTACAGCCAATTATTACTGTCCATCTGACCATACATATATCTGGAAAGAGGTTGTGAAGCTCTCACTTTCCCCAGGTATGAAAGCAATCATCAGAACTGGCTCCTATGACAGATGTGCAGACTAACTATACTATTTCAAATAGACTGGGATATTTTTGTCTGAACAGAGCTGGATACAATACGCCTCAGATCTGCAAATTGTTCATAAACTCTCCAGTAATTTCATCCCATGGATAGCAAGTACTTGTGCTTGCTTATGGAGAAACACAACCAAAATAAACCAACATAGACTCTTTATGAGGTGCTGAGCCTTCCTCCCCATAAAGGTTGTATACATTAAATGCACAAATGTCCAACAACCGTAATAGTAGAAGGGAGGGAAATCAGTTTTGCTTTTCTACTTCTTTTTCACTTACTTGGTATTAACTTAATGGTATGTGACACTCCTATCAGTGCAGCGCAATAAAAATGAAATGGTGCCCAATGTGCATAGACACCATGAAAATCTCAATGACAACAGCGACAACAAAAATTATATGTCCTCTTTCCTTTCCTTTCCTTTCCTTTTTCCTTTCCTTTCCTTTGCTCATTGTATTTACTTGAGAATATGAGGGTTGGCTCTCAGCACACCACAATAAAAGTAAAACTGGTGGTCAAAGTGCCAAGAAAGAAAGGCAAATAAAACCCCGCTGTTTTGCATCATGCAAGGAGATGCAATTCTGATCACAGAATATCACTTATGAGAAGTGAGAACAGCTAAAATCTTCACTGCTGGTTATTTTAAAACCACTATTCCAGCATTAAAAACCAGGTTTTAAAAGAGGGTTTTCATATACTACACTCTTATTGTGTTTATACTTTTAACAAAATGAATGTTTTTACTTAAATGTTTACAGCGAAATTTCTCATAAAAATAAAATATACAATCATTTTATAGGATAATAGGCAAGCAGACATCTGCATGCAACATTTCCCTCATTAGATGTTATCATGTTAGCTTATTTTTATGACGTTGCCGCAAAATACAATGTGCTGATTTGTAACCTCCTTAAAATATATGTTTTGAAATCTTTAAACTGTGTTTGGGGGGATTGTTTCATTGTTTTACAATGAGCAGTAAGAATCCTGAGGATTAATTATACCAAGACCATCATGTGAACCAAAAGTCCTATATGTGTTACACCAGCTCTTCTCAGATCCCAGCTGCAATTTCAAAAGTGCAATAAGAGCTGCAAATATATTAAGTATACATGTGTAGATGTGAGAACTATTGGTCTGACATAGGCTGACATAGATAGCAACAGCTGCAATCAGATACAGATTCAAGTATGCTTGTTCCCAATGGGCAGAAGACCATTTAACTGGACTGTGGCCAAAGTATGCAAATAGCCCTCCTTTTTATTCAAATCACTATACAAAGCATAGATGCCATCAGCTCTACAGTCCTTCGACATGCTGGGCAAGCACCATGAACTGACATCAATAGCATGTTTGAAATGGTGCAACGGGGTGAGGTACTAGGCATCACTTGTAGTGCTGCTCATACCTAAAGTTTGTATTACTTCTGTGTGCCCCCAACATTCCTGTAGCAGGGGGCAAAATGACCACAGAGGTGGATTTAGGGGAGCACAACCGGTTCAGCTGCACTGGGCATGGAGCCTTGAGGGTGTCACAACTGTGCTTTAGAATGGAGCATGAGAGGTGGGGGCACTAAATTTTGGCATTGCACAGGGCACTACTGAAATTTGAGACCCCCAAGGATTGCCACTGATAACCAGGAGAGCAAGGAAGTTATTGGCAAATTTTAGATTTAGCATCTACAGATTGCACATCACATGCTTCCAGTGTGCCAAATCAAAGAGTCTCAATTGTTTTCCTAACAGAACTACTGTTGCTGGTGCTGCAAAAAAGGAAATCGCTTATCAATGACTCTTGAAAGGTGCCCCAAAACAGCAGCATGACATGTGCTATTAACATTAGGAAAATCTAGCTCTAGAGATTAGTTATACCTGCTGGAAATTATTTAGCTAAAACTGATGCTTTCCTTTGAGTTTCCCATGCAAAGAGTGATAAATGGGATCCGTTAACTCTTTCAGACATGTTCCTCATAACGAAGGTGACAGGAATACAAAACTGACATTTGAATTTGAATTAAGGCCTTCTACGAATCTATGATTCTAGCACACACTTACCAGATCATCTGAAATTGGGCTACAGTCCTATATCATGCTGTGTTGGTGACACAGCTTTTTGGCATTCTGCTGCTAGATGGAACTCCAGGACTAGCACTAGCCCAGCAACATGATTAATACTGCTATTCTTACAAATTGTTCTGTAGTAGAATTCCCAACCAAACCCAGCAGTGTTGCACAAGAATAATTAAGAGTACAATGCGGATGCAAGTGGAGACATGTCAAGACTCACCAACAGCATTTCTATACAACATTCTCACAGACATTTGGCTACCATAATGACACTAAGTCCAGTACAATCTTGAATTTAATGCTTTCTTTCTAGCAAATGCCATAGAGTGTATGGTGCAATGGCCACACTGCCATATTTGCTAGGGACAAGAAACAGATTTGCACACATATATCCAAATCATATTTACATGATCAGCCTGCTCCAAGAGCACTGTCCAGTGGATTTCTTGATCCGAGAATGAAAGGAAGATCCAGCTTTACAAAGTACGATTTGGATAAGGTAGTCAAGTCTTGCAGTTTATTGTCTATTTGGTCACATAATGTCATGCTTCCTACAACTACTCTTGGAAATGGTTAGATGTTGGTTGCACTACCATATAAACTTCCTTGGCAGTATTCCCGCTGAGCTTAGGAAACCTATTTCCACTAATTATGCATAGGACTGGGATGCAAGTTATCAATATTAATTCTAAAACACACTGAACATTAAGGGAGTAATTAAAGATCAGGTAATCATTAACAAAATTGGATTGGAATTAATATGAGCAAAAATTCAAGGAATTGTCCACGAGTATAACCATCATTGTGCAATGCAAACATCTGTATTTGCAGTACTGACATACCATAAATCAAAGTGTTAGAAGAGTTACTGATCAGCATGAAAGAATTCCCATTAAAGCTACATATGTTGCTGGAATGCTGTCAAACCACTCTCAAAATGCATGGCAACATATCAGATTGTTAGGCCAGAGGTGTCTTAAAAACCTGTCTCTGAACTGGACAATCTGCATGAAGTCCTGGTTCAGAAAGTACTTTTCTGCTTTATTGGCTATGATTCAGAGTGGAATGAATCCCTCAAGCCACCATTTCTTTCATCTGGGTTTGGTCAAACTATTACACTTCTAAGCTCCAGGTGCCAAAATAGGAATATATATCTGAGAAATTCCTTCTTTTTTCTCTGCAAAACTTTAAATCCAGCAACAAAGGAATTTAATGGGGAAGTTACTTCCTCTCTGAAGAGAATTCCACCCCAGCTTTCTGCAGCTCTGCTGTTTGGATAAAAATGATTGGAAATCATCACTCCAGTCATTTAAATAATCTGTTAAAAAGCTATTAGGTTTCCCTAATGCCTAGTCATTTTTAAATGGCTCTCAATTTGATTCATGAACAATACACGGCCAGTACATGATTCATGTGACCAATCACTTAGCAAAAATGCAATTTTTATTAAGAGCCTCTTCAGGAAACTGATATCATATGGGGGTGAAATCCATTGCATCTTGTAGCATTTCAACACAATTTTTCAAATGGTTATGCCTCGAGGGTCAACTTTTCATGAACCAAAGTTGGCAGAAAAGTTAGAATTGGTAGAGAAGATCAAGGAGCCCAAAGGAGAGGGAAGATGTGGCGCAGATAATTGTGAAAATTGTGCTCCAGTTCAAGTGCAATTGAAGCTTTGTAAAGACATTGAGCTATCAGTGCATCTCAAATTTTATTGTAATCAGAGCTCATTGCGCAGTCATTAGAGGTGTGTACAAATGTAAATGGCAGTGGCTACTTAGTTATGAATACATGGAAACGTTCAATGAGACAAATGCATTCTAGCCCTGTTATTGAGACAGCATGTGTTCGCTTAATCAATATGATAAATAGGAGTTGCTAGATTGACCATGTACTCATAACAATTACATAAAAGTACATATTTGCAAATATGTGCAAAGGTGTGGAATTAGCTTGCATTTACCTTAGGGATTCAGGGAACACAAGACAACTGGGAGCTAAACTGGTTAAGAAAATGAGCTGTGGTGGCCCTGATTCAAATCTCATCTCTTCAATAAGCTTTCTGGCTGGTCACAGGCAAGCAAAGGCATACCTACGGGTTGATTGGGTTGGCCCCCTGCCAAGGGGGCAGGCCTGTGGGGGCACAAAAATCACACCTCTCCACTTTGGCTCAGAGCGACTAGGAACCCACCTGTCCATCTGCGCACTCCCTGAACTGCTCCTCTGCTGTTCTGGGCAGCCAGGCGAAGGGACAGGGAAGGAAATACATCTCCTTTTCAAGGGCACAGTGGATGGGGAGTGCTGATACAGCTGCTTGCGAGGGACGCAAGGGAGCCTAGGTACACCTTTATTAAGACAAGCCATATTTGTCAACTCCCAGTACACATCTAACATAGGAATAAAAGGTACATGTCTAAGTTGTTGGAAGGATAGCTAAATTAATGTTTGTGAAACTCCAAACACTTCAGGACAGTGCTGTATGAAAACTTTATTATTAAAATGTTGGGCTGGGTACATCTGCACAAAGTTTTAGCGGACCAAAGTTTACCCAACAACTGCTGCCTCTGTGTTCTGAGTGCTAGATTGAAATTGATCTCAGGTACCTGGTGCTTAATTCAAAGTGGAGTTTACTTTTGCAGCACCCTGGAATAAGTGTCTGTGGGGGGTGGGAATGGTTCTTCTCCGCATTTCACAAAACAATCATGGAGATTTGTTAGTTACTTTTTAAAATCACTAATATGGTTAAAGAAACGTTGCATATTTAAGGATTACAGCTAAGGCATAAGAGATATTGAATCATGCAATTCAGCATGTTAGATCTGCTTATAGAAACATTTTAATTTATCTTAAAGCATTTAAGATTCTAAGTAAAGGTTTATGACGCTTCATTATAAAATGTAAAAGTGATATGGAAAACAATCCACTAAAATCCTAAACATGTTAGGAATAAATCCTTCTAAGTTCCATGGGGCGTACTCCCTTCTGTTCACTTCCCTTACCTAGAAGTAAGCCCCATTTAACTCAATAAGGGTTACTTATGAGTGGCTGTTAATGCAGTTATGGCAGCAGTCCTAAGCATATTTACCTGAAAATGTCTCACTGTGTTTAGATGGATGCGATGTAAACATACTTAGGGTGGGAATGTGTGTTGTGTCATCCCTCATACAGAACAGAAAGCAACACATAGCAATATTAAGTAGAAGTGATCTCTTGAAATTTCTTGCTTCAGTAGAATTCATTTTATGCACTTTAAAAGTCTACTAAGCAAAAGTTCAATCACGTCATGTAAACTTGTATTTTGAGGAAATCAGTAATTGTACTTCACAGCAACTATTACATAAAAGTCAATTCTATACCAAAATGCTTGGTCACTTGAAAAAATGCAACATGCTTAGCAACCTGATCAATGGTTCATTTAGACTTTTTACATTGTGAATACCCCAGTTACTGACTTAGTAAAGAATGATTCATAGTCCATAAATGTTAAGCACTCAAACATGCGTACAAAAGACTTGGATATTATCATAGACTCTTTCTTGGTAAATGATACTGGTGTTATTGTTCAGTTAATCGGTCCCATAATATGTTAAACAATGTACCAAGATACATACAATATCTTACAAGGTAATCCTCTTTGGAATCCACAGTTCAGCTAATAAGTATTCCTCTCTCTAATCTCTCTAATCCTTAGTTGATATAGGTCAGGAAAACATTAAAACTAAGCTTCATTTGATAAAACTAAGTGTGGATTTCTTGTTAATTCTTTCTGCATTTTTTGTTATTTTATTTTGAGAACAATGTCAAAGTTTGGGATTTTTAACTTCCATTCATTTCAATGGGAAAGACTGAAGCTGTAATCCTATACCTACTTCCCTGCAACACCGTCTTCAGTTACATATGCATAAACCCCCAGGTTTCAAAGGAACACGGCATCGTTTTATAAGGATTTCCCTTCTGCATAACAGCAATAGTTGTTAAACTTCTGCATGCAATCTGGTTTGGGACCGGTTATTTGAAGGACCACCTGCAACTACAGGAACCTGCCCAGGCCTTAGGCTCTGTTCACAGGCCTGCCAGCAAGATCAATTAGATAGATGGGCACAAGTCCTTTTTTTTGGTGGTGTCTCTCTGCTTGTGGAAGTCCCTCCCAAATTTGGGAGGAATTCCATGTAGCACTCCACCAGTGCAAGCATTTCTGTTTGTCCATTAGAACAATCTTCCCTCTTCTCCCCACATGTACGGTTCTGGTAGGGTTGCCATATTTCAAAAAGTAAAACCAAAGTTGATTGACTTGCCTTCGATCCAGGGACAAAGTGCTGCCTTTCGGGGATGTTGGGGGTTGTCTGTCTGTCTGTCTGTCTGTCTGTCTCTCTCTCTCTCTCTCTCATATACAGGCAAGAGTGCAGGGGGATGAGTTGGGAAAAACCTCATTGCATTAATGGAAGACATTGTGTGGGTTTCTGCTAGTGACACCAGTTACCTGAATCTAGCCCACAGTGCCCTCCAGATGTTTTGGACCAGGGTTTTGTTTTAGCCAGAGCTTAATTCCATAACCTGTCAGGTGAGCGCCATTGCCATTATACGAGAAAGAGGGAGGCACTCGTGGTGAGCTCAGGTGGGTGCCTCTTTTTCTAGAAAAATAACACTGTTTTGGACTATAGCTCCCCTCAGCTCCTGCCAGCATGGCCAAAGGTCATGAATGGTGAAAGCTGTAGTCACCAACATCTGGAGGGCAGCACATTGGCTACCCCTGCTAGAAACTATTTCAGACAGCTGTTTTAGTGGGTGGCGCTGTGCGTTAAACCACTGAGCCTCTTGGGCTTGCCAGTCAGAAGGTTGGCGGTTCGAATCCCCGCAATGGGGTGAGCTCCCGTTGATCGGTCCCTGCTCCTGCCAACCTAGCAGTTCGAAAGCACGTCAAAGTGCAAGTAGATAAATAGGTACCGCTCTGGCAGGAAGGTAAATGGCATTTGCGTGCGCTGCTCTGGTTCGCCAGAAGCGGCTTAGTCATGCTGGCCACATGACCCAGAAGTTGTATGCCGGCTCCCTTGGCCTATAGAGCGAGATGAGCAACGCAACCCCAGAGTTGGTCACGACTGGACCTAATGGTCAGGGGTCCCTTTACCTTTATATAATGTTTTAAATCATGTAGGAGAGTCACCCTTGGAGAACATGACCTGAGAGGTAGCATATATATCCTGGAAATAAATGAATATAATGCAGTTATTGTGGATATGTGTGCATCTTCCCAAAAGAAGGTGCTGGGTGTGTTTCTCTACTTGATTGGGGTTCAATTTACTGCTTCGCTGCTTGGGCAATTTCACATGCCTTAGGCTGTTTGAACTCATTTATATGAGCAGACATAGTCAGTATAAATATGAACGTGAACATCTTCTATCACACACAGTCATGCATTTCCATAGTAAGATAGAGCCTTATATTTGGAATAGTCTTTGTTTAAAGCCTTCTGACTTTATTTTATTCTTTCTCCCCTGCTCCAAAAAGGAAAAAAAAGGAGGGGGAAGCCCAGTTATAATGGAAGCTTCAATTTATGCTTTATGAACAATGCCAGCATCATCATTTTAATGTTGTCCATATGGGCTTCTAATAATAGATAAGAGACTACACTTGTATTGTATGTCTTAGAGACATTTAAAATCTTGATAGGGAAAGGCTGATTTCATTGGCCCCACAGTTAAAGGAAAGCAGACCCTAATTAAAAGAATTCTGTTCTGAATTAACTAGTTTGACATGTGCTAATTGACAGTTCCTGTGAAATGGTTCTAATTAAAGTCAATATGTCTTTTTCAATTAAAAGGAAATTAAGAATATACTAATATACATTAACAACTTAATCTGCCTTCAATATCCCATATATCAGCAGCCTTAATGTTATTGGAGAGCCATCTGACATATATCTTCCACTGTTTGGTTGCAAAGTCTTATTACTCCAAAAGAACACCAACCATATATGAATCCCCTTCCACAAGGAGAAAGCTGGATTTTGCTCTCATTTC
Organism: Podarcis tiliguerta; assembly: GCF_965153285.1. Lineage (NCBI taxonomy): Eukaryota > Metazoa > Chordata > Lepidosauria > Squamata > Lacertidae > Podarcis > Podarcis tiliguerta. The sequence goes on along the minus strand of NC_139544.1, from coordinate 28,390,230 downwards.
TGCAGACCCTAAGTGCAAGGATGATTAAAGGTAAACCCACATTTCTTGACAGTTAAGGTAAGGAGGTATTCTTATTACGCTGCAAACTTTGGTTACAAAAGTTATTCTAGGAAAACCTTCTGACATTGCTCCAACTACTAATCAGAAGGTTGGCCCATTTTCAAGATTTGACCCAAGTATAAAATACATTCATATGAGACATGTGCCCAAGAAAACTGACTTTCCCCCATTATATTCTTTTTATCAGCTTGAAAGGAGATGCTCTCAATAAATACTTTTTGATTTATATAAAAATGAAAAATATGATTGCCTGGTAGGTAAAGGGAGAATCCAACATTGAGCAAATGGAGCACCACTCAGGCAGCAGGATTTCACTTTCCCTCCCTCTTAGAGCCCCTGTGTACCCCAAAAATCTGCTTTAGTGGGTCACCCAACTCTCCAGAACAGATTTTGAGGGCTGCAGAGTGAAGGAGAAGAAGGCAACATCCTGATGTCTATAGGTGGTAAATTTTACTCTGAGTATACCCATTGAAATTAATGAGCATGACAAAGTTAGGTCTATTACTTTCAACCGGTTAGTAAAACTTTGTTGAATACCACCCCATATGTTTGGATTCAGCCCAACGTGCTAAAAGCTGCCCCTTTACTATATGCGATGATAAGGAAGTGCTGTTTATCAACCACAATATTAAATCAAATATATATTATCAATACTTTAAAGCTAACAGCTGTGCTGATTGATAATATTCCTTTGCCCTTTCTTCAATACCGGCACTGATACATTTAAGCAGCTGCAATATATGGTAGACTATTAAAATTCAAATGATTTCCTTACATAAAATATATGGTTGAACTTTGGTTTCTGTCTGTTTCAATTGTTTACAATGAACATAATTAATTATGTTAATTTTGGAGTCACTCTTCCCTTGTAAACAGCATACAGTTTAATTGAACGTGGAAAACTGCCCTATATTGAGTCAAACTACTAATCTATCTAGCTCAGTACAGTGGTACCTCAGGTTACATACGCTTCAGGTTACATATGCTTCAGGTTACAGACTCCGCTAACCCAGAAATAGTGCTTCAGGTTAAGAACTTTGCTTCAGGATGAGAACAGAAATTGTGCTCCGGTGGCACAGCAGCAGCAGGAGGCCCCATTAGCTAAAGTGGTGCTTCAGGTTAAGAACAGACCTCCAGAACGAATTAAGTACTTAACCCGAGGTACCACTGTATTATCCCCATTGACTGGCAGCATTTATCTGCGGTTTCAGAAAGGGATTCTTCCTAACCAGCCATGTAGCCAGCTGTCCTTGTAGAGATGGGCAACCACATTTCTAGATGGGGCATTTGAGGGGGGGAGGTGAATTGTGCCAACCAATTCCTCCTCCACCGCCCCACATCACTGCTGGAGAGGATGTGAGGGCCAGGCCAAGGGAAGGAAAGGCAAAAATGTGTCATCGTCCCCCCACCATCTGCCCCAAACATAGCTGGCAATGCCAAGGATTGAACTTGAGGCCTTCTGCATGGAAAACACATGTTCTGCCACCCTCTCCCTTTTTTTAAATAAGAACTTTGGTATAGTTTCTCATCCTAAAAGACATGAAAAGAATCCATGGCCACATTCATACATAAATTTGAAGCACTGTGATACCACTTAAAACAGTCAAGGCTTTGCCCAAAGTATTCAGGAAGCTGTAGTTTGTTAAAGGAACTGAGAATTGTTGGAAGACCTCTAGTCCCCTTACAGTTCCCAAAGTTCCCTGTGAATTTGTAAACAGTTCTGGAAAATGTAACTTTGGGGGGGGGGTGTCTTCTAACATCAGGTGTACATGGCTTCAGACATCAGTGGTATGAGTGCACTGGACCCAGAGGAAATGTGTACACAGCCTGAAAAAAGGCCATACGGGTCCTCCATCAGAGTGAGATCTCCTGGGCAAGGTGGCCAGGAGACTGCCTGTACCACCACTACTTTGCCACAGTGACTAGAATTTTTGGCCCTCGCTCATCTCGCTTTAAGAATGAGGCAGGGTGGAGTAGGAGAACCCAGGAGTAGCATCATATGGGCAGCAACAGGAGCCTGAGGAGTGGTCCAGCAGAGAGACCACAAATTTACTACTACGTCTGCCCATTGCTTGATACCATTTTTTCATTTTGCCCTGTGACAGGACAGAGTGGGAGGAAGCACATGGCTGAGGTTTGCTCATGTAGCCCTAAGCCATGGTTCAGCATTACATCGGAAGTGGACCAATGCATCAAGATGGTGTGCTATGCTTATAGCTCAGTCCTTTGGATGTATACAGGGGAGAGCTTCCAGGCTATTACTGATAACCCCTCTTTATTTCCAGCAGATCCAATGTTTTCCCTAAGAATAACTTCTGCACTACATTCTTACTCACAATTCGCAGGAAGCAAACTCCAGAACAGAAGCAAGTAGGAACAGGGGCGAAATCATTCGTGTATCCCCTGCTTATATAAGCCACCTCCAAATGAAGTTGTTGATTCAAGCTAACAAATCTGGATCACAGCCTCAGGACCATGTAAACAAACAACCTGAAGATTATAGCAAGCACATTTCTGAAGGTAAATGCATAAATCTAAAGGCGTCATATACAGGCCTGGTTCAAGCAATCATGTCTTAATAAGAACAAACCTAGGGCTGCCATATTACTGGAATGTCAAAGGCGGAATTTGTGTCCTGGGGAAAGTTCTGAAAGGTAACGCTTTGTCTCAACAAGTTTCGGTTTTTCCTTTAAAAAGCTCAACAATTTTGGGGTGTCCTGGTTTTTACTTTTTGAAATATGGCAACCCTAACAAACCAAGATCTTAAATCTACTTCAAACCATGGTTTAAAAGCCTGGCTTGCTTTGAACCTGGTAACCTTGGTTCAAATAAATTGGGAAATTGTAGTTAATTAAAGACTTCCGGTTTAATTGTTTCACACTGTGGGGAGAGGCAAGAGGGGCCTTTGCACAGGCAAAGGATTTGTACATATTTCATCTTATTAAAATGAGATATATTCCAAAAGCAGCTATAGGATCCAAACCAGGATGATTAAAGTTCAATAACATGTGCTTTGTTAATATCAGCATTACCAACTGATTTATTTACAGGTATTTGTTTTGCCTTTTGAAATAAGCTTCATTTGACATGGATTTTTTTCCTAACTGTACTACAGTAAATGTGTTTTTATTAAGTCACTAGATTACCAGGATTTTTATAGTAAGAACAGGGCAAGTGAGAACTGCAACAAAATATTGCAGTGCATCCTTGTTCCTAAAAGCATCTGAAATGTCCGGGGAAACCCGGGGTCTTTGGCAGCCCATATTGGAAGTGTTGTTTTTTGGCGATTTTCATTTAAAAATAGGTTAAAAACTTCGTTTTCTTTGGAGACTTTGCAACAACAAAAAAGCCGCCCCCCGCCACCACCCAAAAAAAATTTAAAAATAAAAGTTCAACAACTTGCCTGAATTTTCACTTTTTGAATATGGGAATCCTACCTCCAAGCAATACTTGTTTTCCCTCCACCACCTCACAATTCCATTTTTCATCTTCCAACCATTGCTCTACATTGTGTAGCTACTGAGTTTGTCCAGTACTCATTGCACAATTATTATTATTTATTGAATTTATATACTGCCCTATACCCGGAGGATTGCCCCCTCAGATTTGTTTAGCAATGACTTATGTTTGTTTTTATTTCCCAGTTCATTAGACTTCAATTCCCATCATCCTTGACAAATCGGCCCACGCTGGCTGAGGCTGATGGGAGACATAGTCCAGCATTACCTGGGGTCCCAGGGTTGGGAAAGGCTGCTTTAAAGGAACAATTTGCGCATTGGCAATAATTCATCTGCACCATTTTGCTCCTCTTTCTATGGCTCCTGATTATCATAACCCTTCTACAAGATTAAAGTGGGAGAGTGCAGACAAGAATACAGACATTCTGTCCTGCCTTTCCATTATGTAACGCTCAAGGTGGCTTACAGAAAATTAATATTTTTTTAAAAGCTGTAAAAATCAAATCAAATAAGCACTTTTTAAAAAAGGTACAATTGGCATGTTTTTAAGGCTGCTTCCCAGTCCCAAATCCCTCAGCCAAACCTCTGGAGAACAGGTCCCTGGAGAGCCAGCACACCCTTCGACTAGGAAGTACATGCATGCCACTTTCCTCTTTCTGACTAGACAATACATTACTGCTGCTATATAAACAGAGGAAGTGTGATGATTTATTATTATGACCCAGTTCTTACGTTTCTCTGATTTTCATGGCTTTAAATCAGAAAGAGTTTTAAACTGGAACTATTTTTAACTGCCTTTGTAAGTGAAATTGTTTTTAAATGTTTGTATTATTTTATATATGGAATTGTTTTTAATTGTTTTTAGACTTCTTTTATGGCTATAACTCTTTTTTATTTTTATTTTATTTTAAGATTGTAATATGTTAGCATTGCAACCCACACTAGGACCCTGTTGTGCAGGGAGGTAAGAAGCAGAAATAAATAAATACATAAAAATCCAATTTCATGATGACACACTGGTTTTATTACATACACCACTCTGATTGGTTTTTCTTGATTTGTGGTGTATAAAATAAATAAGCAAACAAAACAGGCATGCAGGTTGAGATCATGGTCACCTTAGGCAGTACACCTTTCTTTAAATTAAAGTCATTTCAGCTAAACATCTTGAAATTCCATATACAGATTGATGGTGCAAGGCTATTCGTGAAGGGTCTGGTGCTATTTGGAATAAAGGCTTTCTGACTTTCTGGTGATCTCTAAATGGTGCAAAGGTTGGGATTTCCTCTTCGGCTTGCACACACGTGTGCAAGGCTTGGCTCTCCGGTTCTTGGCTTGTTCTGGTTTTAATCTGATTGTTGGCAGATGGCAGATGGGAATGTTTTGTGGCTTGTAAGCTTTGGACGTCGCTGATGCAACCATGATCGCTCGCACAGATGCACCAGAGAAGAGCCATCTCAGTCCTTATACAATTTCCAGATTCCAGCTATCTTTGCCTTTATACAAATAATTAACCCGGCATCCTTTCTGTTTATATCCCAACTAGCAAAAGCAGAATTGTTTGTGTGAGGAAGAAACTGCTGTGTTGGCAAGGCGAGGCAAGCACATCCTAAAAAACGCTCCAGTCCAAGGAAAATTTTTCTTGGCAGTGGGTCTGTTCAAGTAATCAGCATGTGGGACATGGTATGCCATGGCCCAGGCAAGACCCCCTGTTACTAAAGCCTGTTTCTGCTCAAGTATCTGTCCCCCATCTCTCCTCCTCCCTCCCCCCACACCAGTCACATTTGCCTGCCCTTGAGTTCTGTGAAATAACTATACATCCTCTCTTAATATATACATTCTGGAAACTGTTTTCACTGCTAAAACAGAACAGATAAACATATTTTCAACATTTATTTGTTCAGCAGATAGAAAACAAAGTAATATGGGGTGGTTTTAATATCTTATTGGCTTTGCTATCCCAAGATCTTGGCCTCCGGCAGCCTTTCTTTACACACCAGGCACTGTGCTTCCCCTTCCCCTTCCCACCCCCTTTGTTTGGTTTTTTAATTGAATATTTCATACCTTAGGTCAGCTGATTCTGGCCCCTGTTTGTTTTCCACATTCCAATGTGTGTTGCAGCATCAATTTTTAATTATTGTGGTTGTTATGATGAACATGAAACGCCATTCAAGTTGCTCTCCTCGTTGCCTGGGAAAAGAAAGGAAAACTCCTTTTAGTATCAATGGCTGTATCAGACTGACTGCTTTTACCATGTGTTCTTACCAGCTTTATTTTTTATTAAAGTTCCAAGCTCCTGTTTCTTAATTTTCTAGAACCTTCTGAAGTTTTCCAAACTATGTGTAAAAAATAAGACCCAGGCTGTTTCCAGACTGTTGTTATTTTGCAGATGGGATTCGGCGGCAAACCAGCAAATGGAAAGCGCACAGTGAAAATGGATTTGGAACTCTTGCACAGCTCACCAATGGATTTTTTGCAGTAAAGAAAGTGATGGGCAAAAGGCACCAGAAAGTGTGGGGTAGTAACAACTGCTTAAGGCAGTTGTATAACCTCCTGGCAAACAAATCAGAAGAAAAGCTCACTAAACAAGTGATGCTGTATAATGCCCCGCATAATTAGTGTATACAAATCGGGATACATCACCGATCAATTACCACAGATAAGGCTTTATCACCTCAAAGGTAAAGGGAACCTCAAACACAATACTTAATGGAGCTACAAGCTTCTGTAGGCTGAGATATCAGCTGAGACATCACACAAGGATGTGTGAATATCAGCTCTACATTTTGTGCCTTTTGTGATGTGGAGGCTCTAGCTGTCAATGAAAGAAAGAGCTTCAGTGTGACATCATCATGCAACTTGGTCATTCACTGGTCATACAGGGCAGCTCTTAGCAAAGGGCAAAAAACATGGTGAAGCATCAGCTCACTTTGATGGAGTTGGTATATTGCAGGCTTCCTCAACCTCGGCCCTCCAGATGTTTTTGGCCTACAACTCCCATGATCCCTAGCTAGCAGGACCAGTTGTCAGGGATGATGGGAATTGTAGTCTCAAAGCATCTGGAGGGCCGAGGTTGAGGAAGCCTGGTGTAATGGTATAAGTAATTGCTCACAAGTAGAAGCAAAGGCTTCACGGGTTGAGTTTTGATGTCTAATATAAATTTGAGTTTTGAATTGCAGTGTAATTTTACTGAGAAGCATCTGATAGGCAGAAAATAGATACCATTTATGCAGGATTTTCACATACCTTCTAAAATGTTTTTCAGCCTAATGACTGTATAGAAAGACATATAGATGCATCACACTGCAGATATGCTTTTCCAGCCAGGCATGTGAGAGAATTTGCAATAAATGAGGCTGATTTTAAGAGAATAAATCTCTAAGAGGGGGGAAAAATACATTGTACATTGTGCTTTCTGAAATGTAGGAGCCTGCCCTTGATATATGGAAATAATTGAATAAGTGGACATTTAAAAATTCATATAGGATTTTATTTTATTTTTTCCACGTAAATATATTCAGTAGAATAGTTACAATTCACTGGGTTGAAAAAGTCTTTTCTTTGATGAGGAGTGTCGCTATGCAACTCCGAATGAGTGTGTTTTGAAGGTTTAATGGTGTAAAATGACACAAATGTTTCAAGACCGGCTATGCTTTAGTACACAAGAGTGTGCTATGAGGATAACAAGAACACTGAAGCCACAAATTGCTGGGAATGAAGCATCATTCTCTTTACGTTTGTGTGTGACAGGGAATCCTCTCAGCACTTTCATCAATGCAAATGCAATTAAAACATTGCCTGCCCACAATAAAGGGGAAGGTGTTCTTTATTTTCAGCTAGCTGACAACCTTTTACTTAGCAAGTGTGCAGGTTTGGAAGGAAGTTGGGGATAAAACGTTCCTCCAAAGGGGGGAAACCTTTGCTCTTTCCATGGTCTTTGCCACATGTGTCTTCAGGCTCTACAAGGATCTCCAGTTACTGTGGAATTTTTAAAGTTTGTTCATTATATACTTATTTATTTACTGTACTTATCACCCTGCTCTTCCCACTGGAGCTCAGGGAGTCTAAGAACAATGTTTAAAATGAAAGAAATGTATTTAAGTCAGTAATTAGGAGTCATCAATGAATCAACAACGATACAGTTGACCGTAGGCCATTTCTTTTGCAAGATGTGGCAAACCACCAAAAGCCTAGAGAAATAAAAACATTTTTAGGTTGCCATCTAAATGTCATTGTTTGGGGTGGCAATCAAATCTCCGTCCAAAACGAATTCATAGACCAGTGGACAGGGGTACATTATGCAAAAGATGTTCTTACTCTTTTGAAGATTCATTTTTTGCCGGAGCTGGCTTTGCCGTGAAGCAGAGGAGGCAATACACTTCAGGTGATCCTGCCCAGGCAGGGTGGAGCTGAGGAAAGAATAGAGGAAAGCAGAGAATGGTGTCTGAATGGGTCAAGTCCTTTGAAAAGTGGTGGTCCTCAACAGTGAGGGAGAACAATTTGGGTCTGATTTCAGACATCAAAATAGCTCGGGGAAGTAATCCGTATTGCATTCATATTAGGGATGGAGAGAAATTTTGTTCGATTCATATTTTAAGGCAAACCTGCCTAATTTGGCCTTCTGCACATACACGAACTGAATTCGAATTTTGCAATTCATTTCTCCTACCCAAAGGATGTATTAAAAAAAATGCGAATATTAGGGGAAGATGTGCACACACACAAAAATATATAGTTTAGTAAGAATAACAGGCGAAAATTCAATATATTGGTTTAAAAAAATGCTTGCAAAAATGTGTCTATTAGGCAAAATTGGGGAAAAGTCCCACCTGTAAATTAAGAGAAATGTGCACCAAAATGCTGATGGGTTTTCATCAAGACTTTTTATTATATATATTTTTAAAAATCACCAGATGTTGAGAAACTGAAAAAACTAGAAGTGTCATCTTAAGAGAGTGACTGGGGAATGAAGCTGGAAGATACTAGTTGCTGGAAGCAGAATGTCAAAGAACCAGACCAAGTTTTGTTCCAAATCTCTTATGAACTGAACTTAAGGTTGCACCTTATTGTGGATCAAAATTGGGCAATCTGTTGCCCCCAAAAATCGGCTAGCACAATTGTTACCTGGTCCTCTGTTCAGCAACATTAAAACTCACCTACGCAGTACTGTAAGAGCCTTTGTGCTAGTGAGCAGAGAATGGTGGACACCACCTTGTGCCATTTTTGGTATATTACCATTACCAGCTTAACGGTCCACATACAGTAACCATCATTAACATCTTTCAAACCTGTTATGGACACTCTTGGGGTCACATTTCCCTGCTAAAATCCACATAGTGGCACAGCCAGAAAATGACAGCTGACACACTTCTCTGTGTCACAAGGGTCATATACAATTAAGAACTGAATAGCTAATAAAGCTCCTTTTCTCTTCTCTTGAGTTCATGTGTCGCTGTCGAATATTCCGCTTGTATTTACAATGCCATATTGCTATTTAAGGATGTTTTCACACATGAGGCTTAAATTGATTTTTGTTTCAATTGATCTGTAATGCAAATGTAAAGCTTGCAGTGACCAGAATGTACATTTGATTTTAAAATGGCTATTTTCTGCTTTCTTTCACACATTAACAACATTCACACATGGTACAAATAAGCAATGTGAAAGGGACTCAAAAGTGCTCTTTATGACATGTGTGAAAATGCCCTAGTTACAGTGTTTTTCCAAGATGAGCAGAAATCCGTAATATGTGCATTTGATATAAGAGAAGTGTGCTGCTGTCGAAACCTCAGGGTAGCTCCGATGTAATAATACAGTGGTACCTTGGGTTAAGTACTTAATTCGTTCCGGAGGTTTGTTCTTAACCTGAAACTGTTCTTAACCTGAAGCACCACTTTAGCTAATGGGGCCTCCTGCTGCCGCTGCACCACCGCTGCACGATTTCTGTTCTCATCCTGAAGCAAAGTTCTTAACCCGTGGTACTATTTCTGGGTTAGCGGATTCTGTAACCTGAAGCGTATGTAACCTGTGGTACCACTGTAATGTTCATAGAATCATAGACTTGCAGAGTTGAAGTAACCCCAAGGGCCATCTAGTCCAACCCCCTGCAATGCAGGAATCTCAGCTAAAGCATCCATGACAGATGGCCATCCATCCTCTGCTTAAAAACCTCCAAGGAAGGAGAGTTCACCACCTCCCATGGGAGTCTGTTCCACTGCCAAACAACTGTTATTGTTAGAAAGTTCTTCCTGATGTTTAGTCGGAATCTCCTTTCTTGTAACTAGAATTCATTGGTTTGGGTCCTAGCCTCTGGAACAGGTGGAAACAAGTTTGTTCCATCCTCCATGTGACAGCCCTTTAGATATTTGAAGATGGCTATCACAGGGAGCTGGGCATGTTTAGCCTGGAGAAGAGGACGTTAAGGGGTGACATGATAGCCATGTTCAAATATATAAAAGGATGTCACATAGAGGAGGGAGAAGGGTTGTTTTCTGCTGCTCCAGAGAAGCGGACACGGAGCAATGGATCCAAACTACAAGAAAGAAGATTCCACCTAAACATTAGGAAGAACTTCCTGACAGTAAGAGCTGTTCGACAGTGGAATTTGCTGCCAAGGAGTGTGGTGGAGTCTCCTTCTTTGGAGGTCTTTAAGCAGAGGCTTGACAACCATATGTCAGGAGTGCTCTGATGGTGTTTCCTGCTTGGGAGGGGGTTGGACTCGATGGCCCTTGTGGTCTCTTCCAACTCTATGATTCTATGATTCTATGATCTCCTCTCTGGCTCCTCTTTGAAGGTGGCTAAGATCTGTGCACTTGCTTGACATCATCCCTACATGCACAATATAACATATTTATTGCAGTACTGTATGCACATTCCTATGCATGCATTTCCCCTTCCCAAAGCCCACCAATTCACTTTTTAGATGGACGGATTACAAAACTTGGGTGCATGCATGTACATACCAATGTAAGCACATGTTACTTTCATATTACATCACTCATCTATGTGGTAGGCACATACAAAGGCCGCCACACCACTATAGATACTCCCCCCCCCCCAAACTGGAGACCACAATAGTAGCCAAGGTTGAAAAATTAAGAGAATGCCTTACCCAAACTATTCAACACAACATTATCACTGGGGTTATAGTGTGGCATCTTATCAAATATTATCGTTCAAATTAAATACAGTCAGGTGTAGTCCATTTCTTTGTCCACATGACCTTGCTTTCTGCGACTGTTGACTTTACTCATTGTCTTTGATTTTCTCAGACCTGTGGTGTAAAATCACGGTCATGGATCTAAAGTGGAATAAGTAATTGCTTGATAGCTTCTTGCTAACTCTGGAAAGTGCTGTGCAGCTGCTGATGTATGTTTGTGCTGGCATTGCAGAGTGGAGCCCTGGGAATAAGGAATCTGACTTCAGAGAAACAAGAGCTAGCTTCAAAGAAGGGAACAAGTCTCCCCAGCTGATAGAACTTTTACTGAAAGAAAAACAACAATGAACTAAGAAACACACCAGTAATATCTCTTGTTACTCCTCTGCAATCCTTTTCCAAACTTTATTTTCATTTATCTGATTACACACTTCCGTCTCCACAATCTCCATTGTGATGGTTCTACCTTTTCTGTTAGTTTAGGTGCTTGATGGTAGATTACAGTGAGACCACATTACTTCAAAGCACACTTTTTAGTTATTAAAGCAAAAAATATGACTCCCATTATTATGATATGTCCTTAGAGGTTTCTACATATTTGGAGGTACTAAATCCAAGGAAATGATTTGATGTCTATTAGTTATATGTGTTTTTTTAACAGATTAAGAAGCTATTGTGTCCTAATAAATAGCTCACCTAGAGTTTCACTTGTAACCTGACATATTTTATCACAACAAATCTAGCCTTGGTCATACTTTTCGTATGGTGAATTGGTAGGTGGGCCTCCAATTGTTCCCATTTTACTTCATTTAAAATAAAACTAACATAAAATAGTGGGGGCTGAAATAATGTGTATCTTTCCAAACTTGAACTTGGGGAAAATATGGAAAATAAAATATTATCATAAGACTCTAGGTATTACCTTGTTCAAAGCAAATAGGGAATTTTGCCACTCCAGTTATAGACAAAAGGAGCCTAGTTGAGCATTGTTGGGTATTATGACTATAAATTAGCAAATCCATTATTGTCATGTTAGTTTACACCTATTAACAATGCTAAATGGTTTATTTAATACCCATTAAGCTTTTACTTGCAACATTTTCACTTGGGTCAGCCTTTACAGAAACTGATTGTGTTTTTAAGGAAAATTTGAACATTATCAATCAGTTTCATTCTCCTGGCTGCAGGCAGTGCAAACTAACATGAGTATAACATTAATACACTATTCAACAAAATTCAATTTGGCAAAATAATACTTGGTGCACCACTATGTTAAAGACACACCTATGCACACTTACCTGGGAGAAAGCCCCATTGACCTCAGTGGTACTTACTTCCAAATAAACATGTATTTGTAATTGCTCTTTTTTAAAGTACCATTTGCAAAATAGAGACCAATGACAAGAAAAGCCATGCCTATTTCTACATTGTCTCATGCTTGCCTCATGGGGAAACAAATAAGATGAATGGATGTCCATGCATGCAACAGGTTTTTGTATACCCAGTTTAGCAGAACCATATGTAGAAACACTGGGGGTTGCTTGATAGAAGACAGCTATTACTTAAAAGGACAGTTCTGTTTATTCAGTTGTAGTTGGTGGGAGGAAGAATAATACAAATAATATTTTTCCCCCCGAGTAAGTTGTAAAAAGTGGGACTTACACAACAGCGTCAGAAGAGCTTGCCATTGTTCAATGAATCACAGTGAGAGAATAAATTCATAGTTTTACCTGTATTTACATTAGGCAATGGTTCCACGAAAACAAAGAAAAGGATGCAAGTGACCTTCCTGCTAGCCATTTGCTTGGGTTCCCTGCAGATAGTCAGTGTGAGCAGGAAATTGGCAAAGCACAGTCTGAAAATAAAAATGAAGCTCCATCAGTAAAGAACAGAAGAAGGCTTTCAGCATTGATAGTGCACATAGCCGAGCTAAGCTTCTTCTTACCTTTCAAATGATCTGCCTCTACATCACAGTGTAACATTTTTATGAATGTCTTTTTCTCAAGAATATTTCAGCCTCGTGTATTTATCCTCACAATTACTTTGAGAGGTATGGTGGACCTGTCAAGGTTCACAAGTGCTGGAAAATCTCAACCTCTGTCCCCCATGTTCCAACTGTCTTCTCCATTCACAGCATACTTAGATACTTTTCACGTGATTGTTTAATACAGGGCACACAGAAATCCAAGAGAAGTTACCCCAGAAGAGAAAGGGATGAAGGAGCCTGGTTGGCAGGGCCCCAAGAAACAGAGGGAGAGGACAAAAGGTCAAAGGAGGTAGGGGGCCGATAGAAGGGTGGAGCCCTTGACTCTGAGAAATAAGAAAAAGAGTTAGGCTCAATACAGGGGGGGGGGGAGGAAAGAGGAGAGACGGATGGTGTCAGATAATTGAGAGAAGAAGAACAAGCAAAATCCAGCAGAGGGCTAAGGAAAGACTGGTTCTCATGGCATCAGTCTGCCAAGAGGTGCAACCTTCTGGATGCAGGGTGGCCAAATAAACCAGGTGCCCATAGAAAGAAGAATGCAGTGGCACCAGAGGAAGAAGGAAGCCAAGGAGCTCTGACATTGAGCTGGGCACACTGAAAGGCCACCACAATTTACAACCCTAAACTAAGGCCTTAGGGCTTTGTACCCAACTCTGGAATGATGCTAAGTGCCAGAAGGTGGGTGAATAAACCTATTTTCTTGCTGTGGTGTGAGGCAAGTGTGGTGCTACTTCATTCTCCTTTGATCAAACACAAAAAAGCTGTGGAGCTCCGACCACCAGGCCCCAACACATGAGGGAACACAAAAATGAATTAAGTGGAAGAATGAATTTTGTACCACACACAAAGATTACATTTCCTTTATGTTCAGTGTCCCTTGCCAGAGAAAGAAATGTAAAGAAACAGCCACTGGCAGGAGTCAAACTTGGGTGTTTTGTTTGTTTGAAACATTTCTTAGCTGTCCTTCATCAGATTCCAGAGTACAAGAGCATGAATAAAATCTGCAAGGACCTAAAAACAAAAGGCAGCCAGATGGAGCTCCCATTCCCAGAAAATGTTTCTGCATGATTTTCAGGCTTTCTTCCTTTCCCTCCCACCCCCATGCTACAGCCCCCCTCATTCAGAAGTTTTCCCCAATCCTTAGGAGAAGGGGGAGAAGAGGTGGGTAATGTCCCTTTCCATCTACTAGCTTTCTCCAGCATATCTGTAGATCAAATACCCTTTTCCCCATGCACCCTACTTCCCAGAACAGTAAGTAACCAGATATAAAGGAGGACCAAACATTTCTGCCTTTTCTCATTGCATAGAAAAAGGAATTTCAGCAGGTGTCACTGGACTGTACCACTTCAGACTACAGGTGACATGTTTACTCATATAACAAGCTCTTTGCAGTCAGACTTCAGGGACTTTTCTTCTTTTTAAAAGCCACAAATATTTTAAAATGTAATTCTTCCATCTGCAGTCAAAAGTGGTACAATCCATTCTGCTGTGTGTACCGACCAGGCCATAGGTCAAAAGCAAGCGGCTTAGTAGGTAATATATTTTGTTAATGGCCTTGCTCTTATAATGTGCATCTAGCTCAAGTATTTGCAATTGTTACCAGGTAGTTTTCAGTCTTCTAAAATCCTTCTGTTATCTGAGTATCATTTTATCTAGCTTGCTATTTGCTGGTGTCATCTGCAATAAATAATTGGCTTAATAAATGCTCACGTTTAGCCTCCATCCCTAAGAGGCAAAACATAATGTATGCATTATTTCTTTGAAATAGCAATTTGTAAGTTTTGCCAAGAAGTTATATATTTGATATAGAGGAGTTTGCAAGGCAGCAGAGGAATAAAGACCATTTTTGTAATGCAATCCTGTCTCAGTCAAGCTCTTGCAGCTAACAAATCCCCTGGCAGGAAACCTCTCAGTGGACTGTTTCCAAGTCCTCAGCCTGAACAGCAGTTACAGGCTCTTCAGAAGAGCAAGCCCAAGATGGTTCCGCACCTTTGACTTCTGACACTTCATCCTCCTGTTACCTCATGCTTAGTGAACCTCTGAAGGAATACTTGGCTGCCCTGTTTATAAACAGCCTTTGCCTTCTTCAGAAACAGCCTGGAAGGACGTATCTAGGTCACAAGCTACAAAACAGTCCCCTAATTAAGTCAAAGAGCCACATGTCACTGCTTGTACTAGTAGCTGGGTGGCAAAGATATACCCTGCATGGAGCTGGCGCCCCACTCAAGAGCAGAGTGAGGTGGCTGACAAAGGCAGCCAGTGCAGGAGGGCAGAAAGCCATAGACAGGTCTCTGAGACAGAGCTGTGTGTACACTGCTATGTAGCATATTCTGTGCCCCTTAGCTAGCATAGCCTGCTATACTCAAAGGCAGCAAAGGACATTGAACTAAGATTCAATTGCCAGACCAGCTTCTGTATCTAAAAAGGGCAGACATCAAAGGTGCCAACTTGAATAAAATAGGGGGGGCAGGTAAACCCTGCCCCACAAGAGGCTGTGCACACACACCATTTGAATGACAGTGCCCATCAGTTTGGGGGGTGGGTCAGATTCCTCAAATATTTTATTGCGGAGGGGTGGAAGGACTTGGCCCCTAGGAGTCCATCCTGTCCTTCACTTCGGACTGCAAAATGTCTTGTTTTAATCATCCTACTAGCGAGCCCACTAGTAAAAGATGACTCAGCTCACCGTGTCTCCCGCCGGAAGTTCAAACAACAAAATGTCTTTCAGTGGCCCAACCCCTTCCCATACTCTGTGACATGCCCTGAAACCGAAAACACCACACATACCACACTTAAGCTTGGGGGGGGCACCAACTCCTGGTTCCATTGGAAGACTTTTTTCAAACTTAATTGCTGTGAAGGGCTTGGTAATCATCTTGGAGAGAGCAATGGAAAGGGAGAGTTAGCCCAGCCCTCTCTAGTTGCAACCTCCTGGAAGATCAGCTTGGAGGAGAATGTAGCCCTAATGGGGGTGTGCATGCATGTAGACATGTGAGAATGTTGTGTGGTGCATGCTGTGTGTGTGTGTTGTGGCTCGGGAGGGGGGAATATGTTCATTTCAATTTCTCTAGCGTTTTTGATATTTCCAGTCTTAGGGTTAGTCCTCCACATTTCTACATTCTACATTCTATGTGCAACCTGTGTCTTCAATCATCACTGGCTACTAATAATGATGACTAAATGCAACTTCAGGATCTGGTTGGCCACTGTGGCCTGAGGAAGCCATTCTTTTACCTAAGAGTCATGAGGCAATGCTTTAACAGTACATTCCCATGCATGTTTACTCCAGCAAAAGTAGGTTCCATTATATTCAGTGGGCTTACTTCTAGGTAAGTTGATAGAGGACTGCAGCCTGGAGGTCCTACATGAAAACCACAAGTGTCAGGAGACATGAATCCAGCCTCATCTTGTAAAGAGAAAGGGGTTTCTGTTTACCCCAGTTTCACACATGGCAGTAGTTCCATTTTCTTATTTTTCTGTGGTGAATGATTTTACCCACACCTTTATAAGCATTCTTTGCCTTATTAATCCTGCTCTCAAGACTAAAACAAATTACTGTAATTGAAATGAGTATTGTGTTTTAGTTCATTTTATTCAGTAGTCAAAAGGTGTGGTTGCCAAGAGGAAATTTCATCATGTTTCTGTCATGTAGGTTGTGGTTTGGGGGCAGGAAATAGAAATAAATTCACAATTGGGAACAATAAGCTGATGCAGCTGGTAGTTTGATCAGATTGGACCCCTCAGTTCAGTTTCAGGTCAACAC
Source organism: Podarcis tiliguerta (assembly GCF_965153285.1). Classification (NCBI taxonomy): domain Eukaryota; kingdom Metazoa; phylum Chordata; class Lepidosauria; order Squamata; family Lacertidae; genus Podarcis; species Podarcis tiliguerta. Next base: position 28,373,809 of record NC_139544.1, on the reverse strand, counting down.
TGAACTCCCACAATCTCTTTTAAAATTCATTGATATATTCTAGTGAGCTATTTCCAGTACTGACCTACATTCTTGACACATCTCTGACTTCACTAGGGTTGTATAAGGTGAAAATCAATGAATAACTTGAATGCAGAATTCCACGCCTTCAGATTGTGCCTGTTTAATAGCTATTTCACAGGCACAATTTTCTCACTCTGTCCACAATACAAAGTTGTGTACATAGTAGTGAACAGTGTGCGTAGGCATAGGAATGGGTTTTTCTGAAGATCTTGATGTCAAGCTTATTCACATAGATTTTTTCTAATTCCTGCCTTGCTCTGTAATCTCAGTGAAAAGAGAGTGTTTGTCCCCCTTACCCCAGTTCTGTTTGTAATACAAACAATATTTGCATATTATATGCATTATTATATGCCTATACACTCCAGGTTTCCAGAGTAACCAACAAATATAATTGTATAGAAATGCATATACTTATACAATTATACTACATAAATATAATACTGCATAGGACTTGGCTCTTATATAATAATAATAATAATAATAATAATTATAATAATAATAATGTATTATTTATTCCCTGCCCATGTTGCTGGGTTTCCCCAGCCACTCTGGGCAGCTCTCAACAGAATAAAAAAAGTGATAAAACATCAAACTTAAAAAACTTCCCTTCTAAAAGTCAGATAGTTGTTTAATTCCTTGACATCTGATGGGAGGGCATTCCACAGAGTGGGTGCCACTACCGAGAAGGCCCTCTGCCTGCATAATATATGTAATTTTTGCATATAAATTTGCATGGAATTAGGTTTGTTTTTTAAAAAACCTGATAATACATAAGTGGCTCAGATATAAGTGGGGACTCAATACAGGAAGTAGTACAAAGCTAACTGGGTCAGAACCACTGGATTCCATATATAATTCTAAGGTGCTTGTGTACAAAGCTTGCAACTAGGATACCTGAAAGATCGCTTCACTTTTTATATACCCAGCAGATCACTGGGCTCTACAGGAAAGGTATCATCTCATCCTGAAGTTAGCATGGTGGCACCTGCTGTTTGGAACTCCCTCCCATTATATATCAGATACATGCCATCTTTATTGTCTTTTCCACACCTTTCTCTTCCAACAAGCCTTTTAAGTGGCAATTAAGTGGTGATTACTGTTCCAGTGCTTATGTGCATTGTTGTTGTTAACTATTTGGGGATGTTTCTCGAGAAGCAGTTCATGAATTAAACAAATAAATAAATAAAAGTATGCAAAACCGATTCCTCCTACATCCTTCAGCATTCATGACTCTGACTTATCAGCTAGTCAGCACTGTCAGCCTTGACAATGCCTATTATCTGCTTAAAGGAATGGAACTTGGTTAGCTGGATTCAGTTGGCCCACCTCAAACTACCCAATCAACACCATACATATAGGCCCCTAAGCCACAACCACCTCCTATGCCACAAATTGATCTCAAGGAAAACTGGAGCTCCACAGCACTCTCCTCTTCTTCGGTTTCCATCAACCGGCATTGAGAAGTGTTCTCTGCCTCTGATGGTGGAGGTAGAACATAACCATCAGGGTCCATAGCCACTTACTGCTTTCTCCTGCGTGACTTTGTCTTTAAAAGCCACCCAGGTCTGTGGCCATCACTGCCTCTAAGATAGGCTTGAATCCTTATGTGCCTGAATGACAATAATAATTGTGAACCATAGTGTTTAAAAGCAAAGTGGTAAAAAAAAAGTCAATACCTGCTGATCTTTAAGGTACTGCAAGACTCTTCTTCACGATTGCGGCAAACATTGCCCATTGCTCAGTGGATCTACAGTCTTGAACTTAAAACATCATGTCCAGCAATACGAGGTACGCTGAAAACTCTACAAAAAGACAGAGAGATATTATTCACATCAGAATGTATACATCCCGCTATCCCACATGACAAAGGCAATTCTACAGGGGAAGCACATGCAAATGACTTCACACAATGCCTGCTTTCCAAGATCAGTCGTTACCTGTGAAATGAAGTTGGTCAATTTGAAATACTTATCAGTCCTCCCTTCCTTAAAATAGGAGACTCGCTATATATAGGATACTGAACTCTGTGAGATTTATTCAGGAAAAAAGTAATGTTGAAAAAGAAAAGAAAACCTGACATCAGGAGGATAGGAAAGTTAACTTGAAAATGAACTGCCTACTGCAGGTGAGTTCAAGGAACTCAAAGTAAAGCAAGAGACACTTCAAAGCATCAGTAAAAGACGAGTGTCATGAGGAAGCTGCCAAGTGGGAGCCATGAAATGATGAAAATGAATACAGATCATCTTGTATGTTAAACAATGATCAAACTTCCTTAAGCGACCCCTCATCTTTATTTATTTTTTAATATAGATATATTGAATAATAGAACACAAAGGTTCTCAAAGCACTAGACTTGCCTCTCTTGGGAGATTCAGACCATGAGAGATTCAAGTTTCTCACCCTAAGCGCCAATCGACATTTACGCTTTCACTGGTCCACAACGCAGAGCATCGAATTCCTACTTCACTCATACAAGCTGTGCACCTTCACTTGATAGCCAGTTCTAGGCTTATTCATTTGGGACAGAGTACACAAGATTTTATCAGTTGAGGGCCAAATTCACTCAGAGATAATCTGTTGGGAGCCACATGGCAGAGACGAGAGGGGCTTCCTTTCTCCCTGCAAACTAAAGGTCTGAAATGACAGCTTGCAGAAGTCCTTTGACATCCATCCAGATGCTACACATAGCCTAGAGCTACAGATTGCTGCCCCTGATTTAGGGCAATTATACTGCCCTTCATAATACATAGCTCAGATTTTAGGTATGCATACAAAAATGTGTAAAGGCAAAGGACCCCTGGACGGTTCAGTCCAGTCAAAGGCAACTACGGGATGCGGCACTCATTTCACTTCAGGCCAAGGGAGCAAGAATTTGTCTACAAACAGCTTTTCAGGTCATGTGGCTAGCATGACTAAATCGCTTCTGATGCAACAGAACACCGTGATGGAAACCAGAGTGCATGGAAGCACCATTTCCCTTCCCTGCACAGTGGTACCTATTTATCTACTTGCACTGGTATGATTTTGAACTGCAAGGTTGGCAGAAGCTGGGACAGAGCAACGGGAGCTGACCCGTCAGGAGGATTCAAACTGCTGACCTTCCGATCAGCAAGCCCAAGAGGCTCAGTGATTTAGACCACAGCGCCACCCGCGTCCCTGTACAGAAATGTATAGGATTGTACTGTTAGCTATAATGCTACACCAGCTCAGTAATGGGCATGATAAGCAGCTGAACATTTTCAAATGCAATACCACCTAGATCTATGGAGGGGAAATCAGCATAAATAATACCTTCACACCACTCTGATACTTTTTTCCCCATCTGGAGAAATAAGTAAGTAAATCCCATTAGATTGGGGAATCTTGTCATGGAGGTGCATACATTTTTACTGAATATTAACCAAATGGTTGGTTTATGATTCTATTCAAGGCTGAGCTGCTTACTAGGAGTATAATTGTTTAGAAACAGATCAGAAACTATGATTTACATCTCTGAAAGGTATTCTGGTCTCTGAGATTTACCGCACTTGGCAAAGTTCACATGTCTGATAAATGACGGCCCTAGAAGTGTGGGATTTTTCCTTTAACAGTGTTATGCCTTAAAAATATCTGACTGGGCAAGCATAATGGAATTAAGAATCTGCTTTTGTACATTCTTGGTGTGAATTCCATCTGATCCGTAAGTTTTTGTTCCATTCATATTAATGATGCATGCATTCCTGTCAATACTTTCTAAAACTGGTCTTAAAACTTGTGGGATGGGATCTAAACAATTTTGCACGAAACATATCATTCATAAATTTAATGCTTCCAATTTATTTATGTATCTATTAAACTTTTAGGCCACTCTTCATTACAAAATGCCATAAAACAACATAGTATGCAAAAAGAAAACTCACAAAGCAACTAAACTTTCAGATCCGCTGAAAGAGGCGGTCATTAAACCGCTTCTTAAAAAACCATCTTTAGACCCGGCCAGTATGGCCAACTATCGCCCAGTCTCAAATCTTCCATTCTTGGGCAAGGTGATTGAGCGCGTGGTTGCTGAACAACTCCAGGCACGCCTGGAGGATGCGGACCATTTGGATCCCTTCCAATCGGGATTCTGGCCTCACCATGGGACTGAAACTGCCTTGGTCGCGCTGGTTGATGATCTCCGGCGAGCTAGGGACAAAGGTGAGAGTTGTTTCCTGGTTCTGCTGGATCTCTCAGCGGCCTTTGATACAATCGACCATAACATCCTTCTGGACCGTCTAGAGGGGCTGGGAGCTGGGGGCACTGTTATACAGTGGTTTCGCTCCTTCCTCCTGGGCCGTGTTCAGAAAGTGGTGGTGGGGGATGAGTGTTCAGACCCCTGGGCCCTCACTTGTGGGGTGCCTCAGGGTTCCGTCCTCTCCCCCATGCTTTTTAACATCTATATGAAGCCGCTGGGAGAGATCATCAGGGGGTTTGGACTGGGTGTCCATCAATATGCAGATGATACCCAGCTCTACCTCTCTTTCAAATCAGAACCAGTGAAGGCAGTGAAGGTCCTGTGTGAGTGCCTGGAGGCGGTTGGAGGATGGATGGCGGCTAATGGATTGAAGCTGAATCCTGACAAGACAGAAGTACTGTTTTTGGGGGACAGGAGGCGGGCTGGTGTGGAGGACTCCCTGGTCCTGAATAGGGTAACTGTGCCCCTGAAGGACCAGGTGCGCAGCCTGGGAGTCATTTTGGACTCACAGCTGTCCATGGAGGCACAGGTCAATTCTGTATCCAGGGCAGCTGTCTACCAACTCCACCTGGTACGCAGGCTGAGACCCTACCTGCCCGCAGACTGTCTCGCCAGAGTGGTGCATGCTCTGGTTATCTCCCGCTTGGACTACTGCAATGCGCTCTACGTGGGGCTACCTTTGAAGGTGACTCGGAAACTACAACTAATCCAGAATGCGGCAGCTAGACTGGTGACTGGGGGCGGCCGCCGAGACCACATAACACCGGTCTTGAAAGACCTACATTGGCTCCCAGTACGTTTCCGAGCACAATTCAAAGTGTTGGTCTTGACCTTTAAAGCCCTAAACGGCCTCGGCCCAGTATACCTGAAGGAGCGTCTCCACCCCCATCGTTCTGCCCGGACACTGAGGTCCAGCTCCGAGGGCCTCCTGGCGGTTCCCTCATTGCGAGAAGTAAAGCTACAGGGAACCAGGCAGAGGGCCTTCTCGGTAGTGGCGCCCGCCCTGTGGAACGCCCTCCCAACAGATGTCAAAGCGATAAATAACTACCTGACATTCAGAAGACATCTTAAGGCAACCCTGTTCAGGGAAGTTTTTAATCTGTGATATTTTATTGTATTTTTTGTTTCTATGGAAGCCGCCCAGAGTGGCTGGGGAAACCCAGCCAGATGGGCGGGGTACAAATAATAAATTATTATTATTATTATTATAAACTTATCACTCAGTGGTAAAACAATCACATATAATAGCAGCTGTTCAACACATCTTAAAATCTTGAATAGCCTTAATTTGATTTGCCAATTGCTAAGAACAGATGTATTTTAATCTGACAGCAGAATACCATCAAGGTTGGGGCATTCCAAACCTCCAGAAGGAGACAATTCCATAGCCAAGGTGCCAATGCAAAGATGACCCAGCAGGCAACAGCCAGCAATGGAATAATGAGAAAACACTCACACTCACATACAGTGACCTCAACACCCTCATCAGCTGACAAAAGGAGAGGACACTGACAAATACTGTGCTGTGCAGGGGTTTATAAGATCATTTATAACACCTTTAGTTCAGCCCAGTAACATTGAATTGTACCCTTCTGTAGTGTGTGGAGATTTTGAGAGTCTTCGGAGGCTATGGAGAGCAGGTTAGATAATTATTGGATCCAGATCATGATCCAGGCAAAAGTAAGAGTATTTTAGTCCTCTTGATTATCAGTGGGAAAGCATGACATAACTCTCTCCTATTGGAATCAGTGGTACTTTAAAAGTGCCTGTCTTAAGACTGGATCACGGTACACATTATTTTATAACAGGATGTCTTACAAATCTGAGCTTCTGAGGCTGATTATATAGGCTGTTTTAATTTAGAAATTAAAACCTTTCATAAGAGTTAAAGAGATGCAGAGAGGATAAGACATGGAATATAATATGCTGTGGTGGCTTATGCTTAATGCTATCCTTTCAAAGCATGCCTGATATTAAAATGCGTATAGATGCTAGGTGGGTATCACTTTCTCCTTACCCCTTTATCTGTGGCCTGATCCCCAAATTCTTACCAGGACTTGACCAAAGACCTTTCTGCTTTGTTCTCTTCATCCAAAATCCAAACATCTGACTCATGTCAGTCTAACCCAGGGGTTGGCAACCTTAGGTCCAGGGGCCGGATGCAGCCCAATCGCCTTCTCAATCCGGCCTTGGGCGGTCCGGGAATCAGCGTGTTTTTACATGAGTAGAATGTGTCCTTTTATTTCATAAAATCATAGAGTTGGAAGAGACCACAAGAGCCATCGAGTCCAACCCCCTGCCAAGCAGGATACAGGATATTTAAAATGTATCTCTGGTTTATTTGTGGGGCATAGGAATTTGTTCATTCCCCCCCCCCAAAAAAAATATATAGTCCAGCCCCCTACATGGTCTGAGGGATGGTAGACCAGCCCACGGCTGAAAAAGGTTGCTGACCCCTGGTCTAACCTGTCATTATAGAGCAAGGACAGAGCCAAGTGGACACAAGTCTCACCAAACTGAACTGCTCTGTGTGTGTGTGTGTGCACGCGCGCACGCGCACAAGCTTTGCCACAATGTGCAGGCATGTGTGTGTCCCATTCTGTTACCCATCCACTTGTATCACAGATACCCATTGTGACAGCCCCTTCTACAGTCATGTTCAGATTCAGTCAGTTGGTATTCCCAATCGTTCTTTTCCATATTTCATAAAGCAAAGCAAAAATGTGATTGCAGGCCACCATGCTGTCTTCTCACACAGTCACCATAATGAAATGGTTAGTGATTAGAGTGTGTGTGGGTTAGGGTTAAGGTGTAGTCCTTAGAAAGTTTGACAAAAATGGGAGGCAAATCTGGGTTCAAATTTCCACCCAGCTCACTGGGTGATCTTGGTTCTTATTTTGTAGCCAAAACAGCACCACCAGCTGTACACAAGAGAGAGGTGTTAGCAGGCTTGAGGGAACCCAAAGTCTTGCTTAAGTCCAAACAAAAAAACAACAACTTTTGGGGGGGTCTAAAAACAACCCAAAGAGGACTGAACTTGCTCAGTAGCTAAGTGTTGTGGGGTGCAGAGGAAGTAGGATAGGGGAAGAGGAATGGAATGGAGTGTCCCTAAAGAGGATCTGGCTGGAGATCTGGCTGGCTGGTACTTAGTAGGAATACACACTGTAGCATTTTGTTGCAGGTGCGCTTGTCACTTTCAGTTTCTATAAAAATGATTGTCTCCAGCCAAATCCAGCCCCTCTGTTAAGATTGCAATGGTTTAAGCATTCCAAGGGCAGAGTTACAAAAACTTTGCAATAGCATCATTCACCAAGGGTGCTTAATTGCAAAAAGCACCTCTTGTTAGGTTTCATTTCTAAACATTGTGCCACTTTTCCTTCTTTGCTCTGCAATGGCTCACTTGCTCACACGTTTCTCCATCTCGGTAGCCGGAGAGCCAAAACAATATTGCCTGATGTTCTGCTCTCCCTTATCTGAATGGTGTTGTGACTCATCTAGATGGTGTATATCCATCACATTTTCTGGTTGTCATGAAATTTACACTGACCTGAAAATAAGGAGTGCCCATGGTACATTGAAATTCCAAGAGAAATTTCCCTCAAACTACTAGACATCTACCAAATTCATTCCCTCCTTGAAGTGACTTCCTATTGACCATGTGATGAAGTGTCCTTAGGAAGGGTTTCTATCAGCTACCCCATGTTGGCCCAATTTGGGCTGATTCAGACTATGTGAAATTACAGCAGTAATTCAGATTTGCAGTATTTTAAAATCATATTTGAAATGTGCCTTGTGCATTCATTCTTACGCTTTTTCTCTTTCACCATATGGCTCATATTAAATAGTCTGATGAAACTGTACAATAAATAGACAGACTGACAATGGCCAATTAGTAATCTGTTCTTAAATCTTGTGGGTTTTTCCAGTGTCAGCGTTGTCATTCAGGGATATTCTTCACATATTCCTACAAAAATCACTGGTTATTTTTTGATTCCATTGCTTCAGGATTTTTTTGTTTCCAAAACAAGAAATGGGCTACTATTTCCCCATATCAGTGCTGATAATTTCCACTGAAGTCTATGGGAGTTCCATGTATGGACAGAAGGTATATTACTCTTCAAATAATTTCAGCAAAGTCAAATACTTAAAAGCTATTTCATCACATCAGCTTCCGCCTTGGAATAGCAGGCAGGAATTACATTGCTGCCCTGTTAAAATGTTAGCAGCCACATTTCATTTTTTGAAAAGGCAATTTATTTGTCCTGAAATAAAGAGTTGATTATATCTCTTATTACTGTTACAAGAACTTGATATATCACAGAGAGGAAGAGTTACAACATGTACCAACTATCAACCAGGAAAAATGAATCTGATTCATAATTCACTCTGAGAATGTCTAGTTAGTCAATCAAGTGATTTGTAATCATAAAGGCTGCCAGGAATTGAATGAATAACGGGCCACACTAAAATCCTTGGATTTCGTAGTATTCTTATTTCATTATGCGACTTTTATTGCTCTTGCTGGTAGTTGTCTCTACTTCAGTAGAACAAATTAAACACCCCACAGTTATTTGCATGAATCTATTCGGCTATTTAATGCGCATACAAAGAGAGAGTGACCACTGGAGTAACAGACAAAGCTAGATTTCTTTTCTTCATGAAAGCTGAACCTTTTTATGATGTAAAGCTTGTGGAGAAAGAGTCTATGCTCCCATCCCCATTTCCTCCTGAAAGCATTTTGGGGGTAATGAATCTTAGCATACTGTTACAGTACATTTTCTCAAGTTATTTTATAACTATAGAAATGACATAATTCATATAGCATGCCATCTGTTTAACAGCAGCATCCCTTCCCCTGCCTCTTAATCTTTACAGATTATCAACCTATTAACATGTTAGCACTAAATAACATGTGATCGCCAAATGTAGATTTCTGCAAAAACTGCGATCCAGCTAAAGATATGGAAACAGAAAAACCAAGCTACATTTGACACATGTCTCCCTAAATACATTTTGCATTCATTTGACTTCTTTTCATATAAGAATAAAATAAAACAGTCTCCTGCCACTACACAGGAAGACCTTCACAGAAATTTATTTATTACGTAATAAATTTTTAGACATGCTGTTTGCCATGCTCAGTAGCATCCAGACTCCCCCCCCCCCCCCGCTTTACATTTATTGTACAATACTTTCATAATGACTTAGGTATGCTGGTGTTTGAACCAAACATAACTGATCCAAATATAATCAGATATGGTTAAGGTAGATTGGCCCCCTATAACATTTTTACACTCCCTGCAATGGATGTTGCGAGTCTGAAGTCTTTTTCTCCTTGCCTTTTTTTAAAAAAAAGCTTTTAAAAGGACATGACTGACATATTCAAAGATATATTTTTACAGTGGCATTGCTGTTCCTTTAAAACAGGAGGACCGTAAAGTCTGCAGTTGCTTTATCAGCCTTCTTTCAGCAATCCTTGTGTGTGAAACAAACTTCCTATTAAAACTAATTGTAAATTCCCATAAAATTGATCCAAAATATGATGGTTAACTTCCTCCTGCAATGAAATGCTACCAGCTCCAGAACTTATATGTGAAATGTGGCACTAACAATGCACCAATGTGAGATCACATTTCAGCGCAGAATAAGAATTCTCTCTCCAGAGAGATATAATGAGGGGGATATTTAGAATGTACAGTTAATTTAATTTAAAATATATATTTAGACTTCTTCATATTCATTTACAAAATTTACTTAATTATTCTCAGTGCTTTTGCACATCTTCTATAAACCGGAATCACTTTTAAAAGTATGTGATTTACAGCTGCATGTTAAAAGGAAACCTAAAAAGCACATTTAGATATAGTAGTTTTTTTCAAGCAATAATAATAATAAGAATCTGCATGTGCCCAATGTGAGCATTGTGCTGAGGAAGCACAATGGATATATTAATGAAGAATTAAATTGACAAATACATTGTGCATTCATCAGACAAAGAATAAAACAAAGCAAAAAATATATAATAATCCTTCATTGAGCTCTGAATTAATAATTCTATTTTGGTGGATTTTAATTGATATTTGGTTTGCTATAAATTGTCATAGAACACCCTGAACTACTTATTCTTTTAAAACTTCTGTTGGCTGTAAGTATAAATAGTATTTTTCATATTTACAATGTGCCTAGATCATAACCTAGACGTTTTACAGTTAACGTAAGATTAGTGTGTAAATACAGGGAAAATAAAAGAACACAGAACATGAAAAATCTGTAGCCCTATGTCACAGTATATTGGCAAGGACTATACATACAATATTGCACAAGTTTGAAAATTGATTTATCATGTATTTAAGTCATTGCATTCTTTGATGCATGCTTTGAACAGGCTCATAGTTCCCACTGAGATCTGTGATTCATTTTACCAAAAAGGAATAAAAATAATAATTTATTTATGTGCCTTATTGACTCCATTTACTTACAAGTATATACCATCAAAATCAATGAGATGTACTCCCAAGTAAATGCGTTTAACATAAAGTGTTAGTCATGATCGTAGCTACTACGATTCTAAGCACTTTGAAGTAAAGTTCTATTGAAATGTTGCTTTCACATAAATGTCTTTAGAACTGACATATAAGCATATTATCAGTGCACGCCTACACATGATTACTCAGAAATAAGTCCCATTGAGTGAAATGAGACTTACTCCCAGGTACTTGAGTATAGGATTGCAGCCTCATATTTAACATTTATGCACATCGCGAGGGAGACAGCTTAAATTCAGGCTGCTAGCTGAATCCCAAACTATCAAAATCTGTTCGCCTCCTTTATGCAAGAAACCCCATGAAAATACAGCTAGGAAATGTAATGGATGAACTCATGCAAAGGTTACCAAACTGCAATCAGATGGGTTGCTTTCCTATCTATCTGGAACAAATTGGAACTAACATGTTTAAGTCTCTACAACACATTAACATTCCTGAAGTCCTCCAGACTCCTCAGAGCCACTTTTGTTAATGGTAGCAATTTTCTCAATACCCTGAAATGTAGTAAAACTAAAAAGCTGCTAAGATGTTTAATGCAGTGTAGAGTTACAGAGACAATTGGATATAACTAATTCTGATAGCTTGGTCAAACATAAGAATATACATTTGCAAGATCCCACCACATGGAACAAAAGGGACCGTACAGAACAAAGCATTCACAGAGTAACTTTTTAGCACCCTGTCAAATGCATTTTTAATAAAACAGATGCCTATAACAATACTAAACATTTCCTCTTTTTCTCCCCCTCATGGTGCACATCTGCCTTTGGATTAGTAGAAAATTATTGTTCATTAAGAATTCTAGTTTTTAACTAAACTGGTGGACTTTGCTTGCTTTGGCAAATAACATCACTTTAATCTTTGGTATAACAACACAAAGAACAGGGAAATGGATTTTACTGTCATTAGTATAAAAGCCCTGCAACAGCAGAGGTTAATGGTTGGGCAAGAGACTCTGTACCCTCTCTAAATATCCTTCAAAAGTGTTTGCGTATTAGCCAGTTGAACACCCCTTCCTCTTGTAAATCAAGCCCATTAAACTTCTAGGTGAATAATAAAACATACTGTACTGCAAAAAAATAATAATAATTAAGACCCATCAGGCTATTGGCTTTTCAGAACACATTAAAACTAATATACTGCTGTTTGTCTTGTTGTTATAAATCATTGCAGGGAAAACTGAAATCAGAATAATTTGCAGAGAAGGAATTAACGATTCCACAAACTTAGGAAGCAACTTTGTACAGATCTACCTAGAATGCACACTTCTGACAGTTGGCAAAGGCAAGATACCAACTAAATTTGTTTTCTCCGTACTTAGGAATGCCTGTCTCTCTGGTGAACTCTCACCCTTTGGGGAACTAGGGTTATGGTTGTTCTGAAACATTTGCCTACAGTTCTTGTGAGGGTCAAGGGCTAGATTTCCAAGAACAGGAGGGGTACTGATATTAGTCCCTCTCCTCAAGAATCATCTTATCTACATTGGAGCAGCTTGCTGCCATAATCTGAAGACCTTATGCAATTGTGAGTGGAGTTTCTGTGGCAACCACAACCTTTTTAACTTAGATTTGGAGTCCTAATGTAACTGGAAATGCCGTGGAGTAATATATTCATAAAAGTTGGTTTCACAAGTTTCTTTTACAGCCCTTTTAACATAAAAATTGGAAACCATGGACCATGTCTGGCCAAGGGCACAGGCACCCTGAGAACCATCTCCTCAGCAAACTGATTGAAATTTAACATTTCTGCTCACATGACAGTCCCTTTCATTTCAATGGAATTTGCACAGGAAAAGTTTCCAAATGCCCTTTGAGAACAATACCAGAGTGTACCAAAGCCCACAAGGGAAAGCTTTGCCATCTATAACTTACCAAGGATGCCCCCTGTGGGCCTATCATAGTCAGCAAAACTATTGAAGTAGCCTTATCATCAGTCTCCCCAGTTGGCTTTGAGTACAATGTATTTCCCACAGTCATGCCTGATTCAAGTACATGCTGGTCACTGGTCTGTGTCTGTTCTACAAGCTCATCCATGCCTGGGGTTAGGTTGCTCAGCTTGGTTCAATAGAGCCAGTATTTTCACTGTCTTTATTAGTGGTCAAGGGATCAACAGGCCTTTCAAGAGACTCTTTATGTTCACATAAAAAGTAAAGCAATGCCTTAATTCATTTACTTAAATACAACTTCATCTGAAAATAGAATTGCCTTTCTTTTTTAAATGTTCCCAGTAGGGCTACACAGGGCTTCAGCTGATGCAAAAGAGATATGAATTTGTTTTGAAAGCTGAAATATCTTTTATCAGAGCCCCCTGCCAAAAAAAAAAATCTTTTTTGTTTAAAAAATACTTTGCTTTATTTTAGTCACTAAGAGTTTCATATATGCAACTTCAAAAAAATGCCATTTCTAGGGGTCCGGCTCCTTAAGAAAGGCTTATTCAGATAAAAGGCAAATTTCCCATAGATCATGAGAATAAAGATGTTAATAATGTACAAGTACTAAGAAACCTATAGGACACCATGTGGGCAGCAACTAAGCTTTAACTATGTGTAAATCCAGCACTGGCATGAGCGGGGGGGGGCTCAATTTTGCCCAAAGACAAACTGATCCTAAGGTCACAGCTGGAAATACTGTGGGTGGTCTTGCCCAATGCTATATTAGATCTGGTGCTAAGTGTTAATCTCATGTGCACTTTGAATACAATAACTGAGAATTAAGTTTTCAAACAATATAAATTTGAGAAAACACATTGTAATGTAACATTAAGCCTTTTCCTGACAAGGATAAAGTTGCTATTATACGCAGCTCTTAGAACTGATGAGTGTTAAAAGGTACAGTAAGTAAATCTGTGAGGAGCGTACATCTGTCACTTCAATAGGCGTGCACTCCTGTTCGAGGGGTTAATGTTTGCTAATCTAGCTGGCTCTTGTTTCTCTCCGGTTCTGTAGGGATGAAAGGCTGCAGCCTTGTTTTAGAGTTTCAGATTTGGATTTCACTGAAATTCATCTTACTGCTTTTTGTAGGTGGCAAAAGAACAAGAAAGGGCCAGGAGGATACATTGACTGTTTGGGCTCTGATTTGCCATGCCGAGTGGAAGAGGTATAATAAAACATTTGAGGAATTAGCAAACGTGACCATAAAGTGGTCCCAAGTGGGAGCCATTTTAGAAGTGGTTTATTTCATCAGCGTTCTGCATTATTATATTGAGTCTTGGCTACTAATTACTGAAGACCGAACAGACAAGTTGAAGTCTTGCCTTAGAAAGCCTTCCGTTGGTTGAAGAATACTGCAGGCTTCTAAGTAACAGTGAAGTGGTTTCAAGAAGCCTGCTAAAGAGTAACAAATAGATATCTTCCTTGCTTGCACACATTTCCTGTGCAAATTCAAGCTATGCATGTTTACTTGGAAGTCCCACAAAATTTAATAGGTCTGATTCCTACAAAAAGTATGCATTAGATTTGCACCTCCAGTCTGTGTGTGTGTGTGTGTGTGTGTGTGGTTTATTTTGTTTTGCTCATCTTTTGTGTGCTAATGGCCTTACACAGTGTTGAATTTGGTTCTGGAAGGTTGATTCAATGCAATTAATATCACAATGATATGTTTCATGCATGTTCAAAGAGTGGTATTTTTGTTCCTGTACACACAGTTTTGTTTACCCGTGACAAAGATGACATGCGTCAACTGTCAATGTGTATCTTTCTGAATTTGTGCATGGAAACAGATCTATGAAATACACGATTTACGATGCATATTTACTCAGAAGTAGACCCTATGGAATTCAATAGGGCTTACCTCCAGATAAAAATGTACAGAACTGCAGTCATTTACCTCAGTCCACAAAGCACTTTCTCCCACTGAGCTAGTTGTGGAGTTCACTGGGACTCCTTTGTCCCACTTTTGTATTTTCTGTTGCATAGATAACTGGACAGCTAAGCATGTTGTGGCAAATCTTACAGAACAGTTTCATAACAGGATTTCTCAAGCCACATATTCAACAAATGTACTTTATATGTGTAGCCTGATCCAATGCATGTTTACTCAGAAGAAGCAATTTTCACTGTGTATTAGATTTTGCACAGTTCCCTAACCCCAGGCCTTTCAATAGGACTTATGCAAGAGAACCTGCAGATATTCTTATAACAGGGTAAAGGGCTACATCGTATGGCTAACCAATGTGCTTCAGTTGAAAGAAAATTAGCTGGGTGCACAAAAATTAGCTGAATAGGCAGAAAATAAACAGATATGGCTTTTCCACCAGCATATCTCCCATTCTACATCTGTTGAATTTCTGCCTGTGGTAATGCTGTTAAGAGCAAATGGTCATTGCCAAGGGACAAAAATGGTGGAAATTCCAGATCTGGAACATACAAAAATCATAGGGAGCCCTGTTGAGACATATAAGTGTTTCATTGTCCCAGAATTGCACCTAAAATCTATTAGCACCTAGCATATGCTAATCAAATTCACTATGAAAAAATCCCTCCAGGACTCCATCTTAGACTGTTGCAGCTACAGACTTTATGGCTTTATCTTTATACCAGCTTTCTGTTCATCCCTACCACACACACTTTTGCTCAGCAGCCAGCCTGATGAAGAGTTCTGCAGAACTCAATCGCTTGCTATTTTGGTCCATCTTCCTTTAGATCTGGAAGACTCAGGTTGCAACCCAAAAGACACTTACTAGGAACTAAGGCTCACTGAACACACTGACTTACTCCCAAGTAAATGTGCATAGGATTGCAGAGTTCCAGAGTGATCCTAAGCATGTTTACTCAGAAGTATGTCCAACTGAACTCAATGAAGCTTGCTCCCTAGATAGGGAAGCTGGTGGCTCCAACCAGATATTTCTGGACCCCAACTTCCATCAGTTCCTGGAAGCATGGTCAACATGCTACCATGGGAGTTATCTAGTAACACTGAAAGGGGCCATAGCCTCCCCTCCCTGTTTCAAGTCCCACCTCTGCCATAAGACTGTCTGTGTTTTTCCTGTGTATAAAATGGAAATAACACCAGAATTGTTGCAAGAGCCACAATAATAAATTCTGCCGCACTGAGCACATTTTCAATGATCAAGTAATTAATTAAAGACAGCGCTCTCAAAGTTGGACATCAAGGGATGGTTTTCACAGAAGCGTTATCAGGATCTTCTTCAAGGCGACTGGATCTTGTCAAAGGGCTTTCTTTCAGACCGACTTAACAAAACTAATGTTTCTTTGGAACTGAGCCTATACCTCCCACGATGGCTCTGGGCTGCTCCGGCGTCCCATGAGAATCTGGAAGACGCTCCTGGGGTAGGATCAGAGTTCCGCCAGAGGAAAGCAGCGATTGGCCAGCTCACATTCAGAGGCATATCCCAGAGAGATCTAAAGGCTTCTCCTCCGACGCGACTTCAAGCGATGCTGGTTTCTTCCCCGGGCTGGTAAACTTAACAAGCTGACTCACAGTCCACGCCGAAGTCACGCCGAGACTGAACTTCAGGAACTTGTAGGCCTGGGCTGGGCACTGGCTTTAACTAGGGTTTTAACTGGTTTTAACCATAGCTTTTTTTTAACTACGTCGGCATCGGGGGAATCTGGTTTCCCGAGTTTGATTTAGATTAGAAAAGGAAGAAAATTGCTCAGAGCCGATAGGTCTATTGGCAACAGCCGAATGTTTCAGGAATGGGGAACCTGTGGCCCTCCAGATGATGATAGGCTCCAATCCCCATCAGCCCTAGCCAGCATGACCAATGGTTAGGGATGATACCAGCTATAGTCCAGCAACATCTTGCGGGGGGGGGGGGGCAGCTTCTCCATCCTGGCAATACGTGGTTCTTTCTCAATCGTAAATCTAACCTCCTCGGTTGCCTCTCTTAACCGACTTCCAAATCTAGGCAGCCGGTCAATTCATCGACGTATAAGTTAAAAGCCAGACAGCTCATCAACCTTTTAAAAAAATAAGCCTTTAACTGATTGACAGTTTACTCATTATCCGTAAATAAAAGTTGCTATCACTAAATCAGAACAGTTTCCAGCTCCGGAAACAAATCATTTCTGCCTCTCCCAAACGCTGTAAGTTGGTTGTTGTAGCTGAGTATTTGCTCAGCAACTGCTCTTTTTTTGGAAAGGAAAAAAAAGCACATTGTTTCCGAATAGATCAAAGGTGCAGATGCGGATTTGGAACCCGGGCTCACTCCATCCAAGAGTAAAACTATTAGTCATATTAATAGCTCACTTAAGCCGAAGTATTTAGTCTTATGGGGTGCAATCCTGTGCTGGTCTACTTAGAAGTAAGACCCAGTGAGTTCGCTGGGGCTTACTCCTATGTAAGCGCACGCATAGGATCGCAACTTGACTCAAGTCTGCAAGCGCACATACTCTGGCGATCTCCTTATGTAACAATGGGCGTGACTTTTCTCTATGTCTGAACGTGGCATGATTCCCCATCTGCCCGTCTAGCTCGAGTGTCTTTCGTTTTTCCAATCAAATGACCCTCTTAACGCTTCCAGACAAATTGATCAGACGGTTTCCTCCCTACATTGCACTCGGGAGGGGACTCTGAAGCCTGACGTGTCTTGGCAATATCGCAGACGGACATACGGAGAGACAGATCGATAACAGATTAGCTATAGGCCGACGCCTAATATAAAAAGAATGAACTCTTGCTTTGCCTTGTTTTCTTCTATTGGACTGAACCGGGGTTGAGCAGCCACGAAATGCCCTTTAATGGTTTTCCAATGGCTTCTCATTATGGGCCAGTAAGGGCTGGGGCGGCTGCGTCGGCGCTGTTGCTACTCGCCCTTCTTAAGAACTGTTGCCTCCAAAGCAGACGCCACTCATTGACATCAGTGGCTAATCTCATGGATGGAAATGGTTGCGTTTCACACCCGTATTTCTTAAAGGGGGTCTTTCCCACGCAAAAGCTGACCTGCAAGCCCCAAGGGCGACGAAAGAAAAAGGAATTCTGCACATGCTCCGAGTTACTCGTCTTCATTCCTGCATTGCAGGGGGTTGGACTAGATGACCCTTATGGTACCTTTCAACTCTGCAATTCTATGATCCGACTGGGGGTATACTGCCAACATTGGCAATGAGACCAACACTAGCAGGAGACTCCGGGGTGGAGCCGGAGCACAGAACTGTCAGTCATTCCAATTCAATATTCCCTTCCCGCCCCCCTTGTTGTTAAAGATCTTCTTTTAAGATATTCACAGACCCGTTTACTTTCTGAGCACAGAAGCGCGGGCGACCAACTTCTCCCGGAGAGAGCTCAGCGTAAAGGGGTTCTGCGTTTTCTATTTTTACACAAAACTGGCTGATTTGTCTTAGGCTATTACTGTCTATTACTGCTGGAAGTCTCGGGGAAAGGTGGGAAGCGGCGGATTCTGGCAATCTGCCTAAAGAGAAATCAATGAAACAAATTAATCCTTCGCAGGCTGCAATGACACAGTAATCCATCATTCAGGACTGCTTTTATACACCAAATCAGAGTGCAGAGGGAAAAGCCCAGGGGAATGTCAGAGACAACAACTTTCACCAACACTGGGAAAATACAGAGGAATCCGTTTATTTAAAGAGGATAGATTTCACTTGATTGCCTGCTTCACCCTATAAAGATTTTTTTTTTTTACCCCTTCCCCGACTGCTGAGAAACCAATGGGCGAATGACTATATTTCCCAAGTGTTCCCAACCCAACCCACCCAGTCTGCATCCTCAGCATCTGAACAGACTCTTCGCCACCTGAGGCCTGGAGCAGTTGCTGTTTCAACGCCACATCCACAAGATCACACCCTTCTGCTCTGCATCACATTAATCAATCCGGAGTTAACTGCCCCGCCACCATCTGCACTCACTGCCGCTGGTTTTAGATTAGAATTCCAGCTCCACAAATAAGTGTGCACCGAAAGGGGGGGGGGGGCTATCTCCTTTCACTCACAGTCAGCTGTCGGAGAGCGCTCAGGATGGCTAAAAGATCACTAATCCGTATTAACAAGCAGGATCCTCTGCACGTCTACGCAGAAGGAAAGCCCCGTTGAACTCAATCAGGCTTTACTCCCGGGTAAGCTTTTGACTACAGTCCTATATGCAGTAAGTTCGCACCTAATTCAATGGGACTTTCTTCGGAATATACGTGCATAGGATTGCTCTGTAAGCGATCTTTACACTGCGTCCAATCCTTCTCCAGATATGTACTGGTGAGCGCCCCATAAAAGCGCCACTGGGCTGACTCAGAATCGGGGCCTTTCTTTGCGTGCTGTCTCCACCATCAACAGCGAGCAAGAGGTCAGAATCCACCCAGCTTTCATGGGGCAGCAGAAATTAAAAGCAGCCGAAGAGTTTTGCCGTCACAGAGGCTGGAGGAGTCGGCTGAGGCCTGTTCAATGGGCTGAGAGGAGCATCTGCTGCTGTTCTGAACCCACAATCGGAGCGGCAGGGTTCAAAGTGGGTGGCTCTTGCAGTAGGAGGCCACGTCGGGACTACCCGCCCACTCGCCCGCCTGAACCGATGGAGCTTCTTCTGCAGCCCTCCCGCTTCGCAAGACCACAAACAAGCGGCCTAGTCGCCAAAGCGACCCCCTTACAGCTAGCCCCGTTTCAATCGGCCAGCTCCGCCTCTGGGCTGCGGAGGGACTGGGGCAGAAGCATCCCAGGGTCCTGCTGCTCCTTCCAAAATGCAGGCGACGTCCGATGCTGCAGATAAACACATTAGCCTTCAAGGTGCCGCTGGGACGCCTGGTTCTTCCATTTTGCAGACCCACCTTTTCTTCTTCTTAGCGCTTTGCTGGTGAATTTGAAAGCGACCCCTTGTAGGAACCAGACGTTGCTCCGAGCTGTGGGGAAACCAGGGCCCACCCCCTCGGAAAGTGCCTCTCTAAGCCCTCCGTGGCTTGTTATTTCACACTCCTCGCATAACAAGCAAAGAGGGATTGATGCGTTGCTGAGGGGGATAGGAGAACAGATCTGCAAGAGCGAGAAAGCAATCCCTACAGGCGGGGCCTCACGCTGACAGGATTGACAAAGTGATCCCTGCTGTATCGCCTAATAGGCAGGATTGGGTCCTTCATGGAGCAGAACAAAAACAAAGTAGGCTGAGGCCTTTTTCTAGTAAGGGTCCAATCCTGCTGGTTCTGGAGAAGGCAGGTAGGGTCTCAGATTTGGAACAGTCAGCTGCTGAGTTCTTTAGTACAGTACTTCCCCAGACCTGAAATCCGCTGAAGTTAGTGTTGGGTGTCCAACACTGCATGCATAGATCAGAACCTTTCATATTTTAACACTGACTTCTCAGCAGGATATATGTCATCCCCCCCCCCCATGTGATAGTTTAATTTGAGGGTTCAACCCACATCCCCTGTGAGGACCGAATTTGTGCTGAGGAACCTGTTTTCAATGCTAGGGCTCAGCCAAGGAGCCTTCAGGTCGTGATGATGAAGAGGATGTCTGATCTCTCTCACCACTTGAGCAGCAGTAGACATCTCCCCGCTGGAATTCTTGGAATATGTGTGCAGATTTAACACACAGCTTGGAAGCCGAGCTGAGTGCTTGAATTTCTGCTTTACCCTTGGTTATAAACCGTGACTCTGAGTTTAGGAAAGCAAAGGAAAGGCATACTTGATAGGAAAGTTCCTTGATCTGTCTAACTATGGTGGAGATACAAAGACTCATGCCAGCTCTTTGATCTCAGCAAGAGTAACATACAAATATGTCTCCTCCTCTAAGGTGAAGAGGAAGAAGAAGAAGTAAGAGAATTAAGAAAACAGCCCCGAGGGCATCAGTCTAGCACCCGAGGAAAGCTCATCACAGGTTAAAGGATAGTCTGGGAGGTTTAGAGGTTCCTCTCTCTCTTTACGTTCTCCCGCGCAAACCCACTTAGTCTTCAGTACAAGCTGAGTTGCACTTCCAAGAGGAATTAGCCAGAAACAGTTCACAGAGCTGAATGTTATTTTCCAGGAAAGCATTAGCCAAGCAAAGGCGTCTTTCTTTTTATACAACACTGCTTTCTTCACAGGACCCAGTGTCTAGCTCCAGAAGCCACAAGTTTCATCTGTAATCCAAAGCTAGACGTATCTTCCAGTGAAATCCACATTTTTGTTCAGGGGGCAACGACAAATCCTGAAATTATATTATCTACATTACAAGAGCCCTACTGGATCAGACCAGGGACTTGCCAAGTCCAGCATCTTGTTTTCACAATGGTCAACTGAAGACCTGTGGGAAGCAAGACATGAGAGTAATAGCCCTCTCCCAGTGTTGTTCCCTGGCAACTGGTAACTCAGGAGTATACTGCCTCTAATCTTGGAGATAACATCATGAATAGGAGCCACTGAGAAGCTTGAAATCAATGGATTTGTTCAATCCCCGTTTACAGCTACCTAAATTAGTGGTTGAGGATGCGGGTGGCCCTGTGGGTTAAACCACAGAGCCTAGGACTTGCCAATCAGAAGGTTGGCGGTTCGAATCCCTGCGAAGGGATGAGCTCCCATTGCTCGGTCCCTGCTCCTGCCAACCTAGCAGTTTGAAAGCACGTCAAAGTGCAAGTAGATAAATAGGTACCGCTCTGGCGGGAAGGTAAATGGCGTTTCCGTGTGCTGCTCTGGTTCACCAGAAGCAGCTTAGTCATGCTGGCCACATGGCTGTACGCCGGCTCCCTCGGCCAATAAAGCAAGATGAGCGCTGCAACCCTAGAGTCGGCCACGACTGGACCTAATGGTCAGGGGTCCCTTTACCCTTTACCTAAATTAGTGCTTGCTTTCATATTTTGTGGTAGCAAGCTCCATACTTTAATTATGCCATGTGTGAGGGGAAAGTTCTGTATGTCCCACCATTCAGCTTAATTGCATAGCCCCAAGTTCTCATATTTATGAGAAAAAAGAAAAACATCTCTGTCTACTTTCCATTCCCCATGCCCATATTTGTTGTCTTTTTCCTGTACAATAAAGCCCTTGCCTCATAGAGAAGTCACTCTGCACTGATAACTTTGCTTCTTTGCTGTTCCTTTTCCATGCCATTTTTGAGGTGCAGCATCCAGAACTCTATGCAGTATTCCATGCATGGGTCACACCATAACTTTGTATAATAAATGCATACTGGTACTTTTATTTTTGATCGCTTTCCTAATGATCACCAACATGGAATTTGCCTTTTTCACAGCTGCTGCTGCTGCTGCTGCATACTTCACCATGACCTCAGGATCCCTTTCCTGGTCAGTCACTGCCAGCTCAGCCCTCATCCATGTATATATGAAGTTAAGAGTTATCAGTCTTATTATAATCATTATTAATTATTAGCCTAATGTGTATCACTTTATACATAAATTTAATCACATTTGCCATTCTATCACCCACTCACCCTGTTTGGCAATCTCCTTTTTGAGATCTTCACAAATGCTTTTTGCTTTTACAACCTCGAATAATTTGTTGTCATCTGTAAATCGGGCTGTGAATCTGCTGCAATGTGCGCCAAGCCTAGGGGGCACTGCAGGGTCTCTAGTGAGCTTCTGCTCATTAACCACACAGGTGTTCTGTTGGACTTGATGGTACCTTTCCTGATCTGCAGTATATGTTTTAACTGAGCATCCATTTACTGCAGTTTTGAATGTTTCTCTCAGGTGTTCTGAAGAAATTTGACTGATTTGGCTTCCTTGTTCAACTTTTCCACTAGTCACCTCCTCCTTTTTCAGAAATTTCCTCTTTTGATGTCCAAGCTATGTTGGACATTCTCAGCATTTCTCCACTTACATATTAACTGAATTTGACCATTATTTCCAATTCATTCAATAACATGCTTCACACCAGGTCCTGGATGCCACTTAAAAGTCATCACCTCTCTAGTTGGTTCCATGACCGACACAAAGTGCTCTGGGTGATTACCTCTTTGTTGTGAACTAGAACATGCATTTACCTAATGGATGTATGATCAGTCACCTGTTAATGCAACACTTTCTTCTTTGGATACCTTCCTGAACTGATCCTCCATCTCAAGATCACCTTGAGTATTTTGTTCAGGCAGGCAATCTTACATCTCCAAGAAGCTGATTATTGTGGGGTCATATTGCCAACCATAGTGATTCTATGGTGGAATCTGCCCCTTTGTTTGACTCTGTGTCTTTTTTACATACAGAATGACATTGCCTCGAGTATACATACAGTTTCAAACTATTAAACATGAAAAAGAGAGAGGCATGTGGCCAGATACATTATGAGAATGCATGGGAGAATTGTTCCATTTACCACATCTCTTCAGATTCCCTAGCTCCAATCACTAGGCTGCCTGTAATCCTGTCAAATGCCATTGTTTGTGTTTTGCAGTCTGATACTGTGCATGTTAACTCAGAAGCAAGGATGTGCTATAAGGCTTTCTTCCCAAGTTAGTTCACCTAGGATTTACTTGCATCTTAACCAAGCTTAACACCATTTGCCCACATTCTTCCTAATTTTGTCTCTTGCTTCCCTCCCTCTGTTGTTTCCTCCATTGCTTATTTGTTAATGTAAGCTCCTGGGAGGCAGCGACCTGATTATTTTTGCCTGTGTAACACCTGCCCACTAAAATTAGGCAGCCGCCTTCACTGTTTCCTGTGCCTGCTAAGAACATTTTTGTTTTAGCAAGCCTACCCAGACACATAATTTCAACATGTGATTTTAGTGTGTGTTTGTTTGAAAACTAATGACTTTATTATATTTTGATGAATTTTAATTTCAATATGTTTTTAACATTTGAGTTTATTGATATTTTTATGGATATTTTTTATGTGAACCACTTAGAGATTCTTGTTAATTAAGTTGGAATATGAATCTTGTAAAATAAATAAAAGAGGAGAAATAACTGCATTAATGCTACTTAATAATTTGTTTGGAGGTTCTAGCAGGGGAGCGCAGCTATCGTATACCCTTGACCGAAGAACGGTACACTCCTTCTATCTGGGATGGTCGTCCTCTTCCACCAAGCGCACAGCTTCGGGAGGGACGCACATGGAGCGGTGAGGGAGGAAGGGGACACCCGCCTAGCCAGCCAGATCAGCCGAATCAACCCTGGCGATCAATGGGGTGACAGATGTCGCAGCCAGATCGCCCTCACATCCACAATGCCCAATCCCCTAAATGTTAGTTACAGGGGGCACGTTAACAATTAATTTTAATTTTTATATTTAAATCCTTGTCATTGTCATATTGTCACTTGTATTTCTGATATTTTTATGATTTGTGATATTTTATGTGATGAAGCTGGTCTGTGACCGTATTAATAAATTCATTCATACTTAATAATTTGGTATCTTTGCAATAAAAGGAGGTAATGGTCAAATGTAGTAGCAGCTGAGGCCCCAGACCTTTAATGGCTGCATCCAAGAGTGAATGGCGTAAGTGTCTCCACTTGGTGACAAAGTACTGCAAGAATGAAGCAAATTGTCCCTGGAACATGCTCCATCACCTATACAACGATGGTGGCTCCAAGGCCCTTCTCTTCTCTTCTCTTCTCTTCTCTTCTCTTCTCTTCTCTTCTCTTCTCTTCTTGAGACTTCTGGTATTACTGGAAAGTTCT
Organism: Podarcis tiliguerta; assembly: GCF_965153285.1. Lineage (NCBI taxonomy): Eukaryota > Metazoa > Chordata > Lepidosauria > Squamata > Lacertidae > Podarcis > Podarcis tiliguerta. Next base: position 28,349,481 of record NC_139544.1, on the reverse strand, counting down.
GACAGAGAAAGGCAGGCACTCAAAACTCACACTTTCCTACCGAAGTCAATAGAGCTTCTCTAGATTAGGTAAATAATTGGTTGTGGTCAGAAGCTTTTGTTTGACAACAGCCAGCTGTAGTGGTAATGTAATAAGGAACCATAATCCACTTCGCCCTCCCTGTAGTGATGTGTTAGCTACACTCCTCCTTGACCTTTGTCTGTCTGCTCAAAAGCCCCACCTAGTATAAGTTCAGTCCTTGCAAGTATGCCCATTATTTTTCAGACAGAACTTGAAAGGCCTCTCCCCTGCGTCCTGTTATATATATATATTTAAGTAGGACAAACAATGCTCTTTCGGTGGTCTACGCCAAAACAATGCACTACGCTATAACTTCTCTTGAGATTGAAAGTCTGAAGCAAACTAAAATCCATTAGTGTTCAAACAAACACTTTGTCTCAAGAGGCTTGGCTGGTTTGGGTGCAAAGCTGGTGTGAATGTCCGCTTCCCTAGGGAGGGCAAAGTAGGGGAAAATATATCCCAGTGTGAGGAGGGGAGTGTGATGGACTTCACGCTATGCTAAGCATAGAAAAGGCCCCTTCAGTATCTGATCCAGTATCTGTCAAAACATCCAGGAGGCAGATCTCTTCTAGCAGACACTGCTTGGGAAAGGAGGGGAGGTCACACAGAGAAGGAAACTGCAAGGGTCAAAAGACAGTGAATAATTCACCACTGGAATAGCAAATAGAAGCAAAGCCTGTCTCTTAACTTCCTCTGTCAGTTAGAGCTCTTATCACATATCCAGCCTGTGAACCAAAGCGCTTCATGGTCAGGTCTTATTTTCTTTTCTTTCTTTCCTTATATAAGAAAAAGAAAGAAAGAAGACCTCACCTGATTGGGCTCAGAACTCACATCAATTCACACCCATCTGGAAGTTTCTCCCAAATGTGTGCGAAGGGGGCTGTTTACAGCAGCTTTCTAGTGAGCAAAGTGCACTCCATATTATGTCCAAGGACATTCTCTTTTTTTAACCTATCATTTCACATGATCTGGAGCAGAACCATTTCTAGGATTCAAAGGCTAGCTTCAAGGCTAGTCCCTTAGTTCAAATTTCTATCCTGTTCCTAAATTCCTAAAGTTTACTCTCATTTATTATAGCTTATAAAGTCATCTATATTTATATTTGAGAGAGGGACAGGGTGGGGGAGAGAAAGTGAGCGCTGACAGCACAATTCTATACATATTTACTCTGATGTAAGTCCCATTAAGTTCAGTGGCACATACTTCCTAGTAGCATACTTCTGTGAGCTCATAACTCAGTCTGAGCCAAACATTTCCCACTAATGATTAAGCTCTCATGTATAACACAATGGAAAATAATGCCACTTTCTGACAAAGCTTAATGTTAAATGTAGCATAAAGCTGCTACCACCTCATTCTTGCTCTTATTAGTAACCTCCTCCACCTTTTTACCCTTCAATGCACTCTAAGCAGCAATATTGCACTGTGGCAGAAATAATCATTTTTGAAAAAATATTTTCCTTACACATCAAACAAACACTTTAAAAAGCAGATTAAAACCCGATCCCAGCCAGCATAATATATATCACCAAAAGCCAGACAAACAAACAAATGCCTAAGCTTTGGTAGATCTACATAGCAAAGGTTTTGCACAAGCCTTCTGTCTGTGTGCATGTGATGTTCTAACTGGGCACGGAGACTGTCAGTAAGATGGAGCTCTTACGGTGCAAATCCTGTTTTTTATGAGTGGTATTCAACTAAGTGTTACTCAGAGTAGACCCAGTGAAATTTGTAAACAGAAGCTATGATCCATTAATTTCAATAGGTCTAGTCTGAGACACTCCTAGTTAATACTATCTCAGGTCTACTTAGAGGTAAGTCCCATTGAGTTTAATGGGGCCTAGATTGCAGCCTTACTTCAGGGATTGTCTTTGGCCTTTCAAATTTCAGTGTGTGTGGCCAACACTTGGCAGCCCCTGCCCCTTGCCTTCCATTTTGTTCAACTTTCATAGTTGGGACACCCTGCGGCACCCCCTAGACTCAGCGCCCAGTGCAGTAAAGCCTGTTGCATTGCCCTAAATCCGCTTCTGCTTAGTTGACAGAACATATTGTGGTGGCTGGTGCTCATTCAGACTGGTAGTGCAGAAGGGGGGGGGGGAGATCAAACAGTATGTGGAATCAGAGCCAGAGCAAACAAACAGAGCAAACAAGTTCCACTCTAGTCCTCATCCTCCTCTCCGCTGAGTGTTGGCTCCTCTTGCAACACTGAGACCAAGGAGGAGGACACTGATAGGCCATGCTATCCCCTGGATTGATTGTAAATAAGAAGATAGGTCAACAGGAAGACAGATTGAGGCTGGTTGGGCAGTGCTTCATACAACCTAATAGAAGCAGCCTCCACTGTGCGGTGGCATAGTGGATCCAAGTCACTTAGGGTTAACTTAAAAGCATTGACCTTGAATTCTGCCTTGGACACAGTAGGAATGCAGAGCTAATACTGGAGGCTTTCTCAAACTCGGCCCTCCAGATGTTTTGAGACTACAATTCCCATCATCCCTGACCACTGGTCCTGCTAGCTAGGGATCATGGGAGTTGTAGGCCAAAAACATCTGGGGGGGGGCCAAGTTTGAGGAAGCCTGTGATACTGGAACAGCAACATTATCATTATGCTGCCGGTGACCCACCAACCTAACCCCATTGGGAGAGAGACAAGTTTCCAGAACAGTTCTACACAAGCTGAGACCTTTTATGCAATGTGACCTAAAAGGTTCCATAGGCACGCCCAAGTAAGATTCTGAACCTGGAATCAAATCCTTGCCCAATCTTACTTGGGACCAGTAATAGTCTCTCTGCTACCATCTGAAAACGAAGAACTGTGGCCTAGCTCACACCACAAGGTCATGCGGAAAGCAAATGCTCCTCATGATCCGAAAGCTCTCTAACCCTTCCAAGCCTAAAGTTTATACCATGCCAATAAAAAGTTAAGGTACTGTTTTTTAGCATGAAAGCCTTAAGTGATCTGATTCCAGCATACAGCCACCCCATCTAATATCAACCAAGAGTGTCTTACATTAGGCTGAAAGCATAATGCATTATGCATTATGAAATGCATAATGCAGGGACGCAGGTGGCGCTGTGGTCTAAGCCACTGAGCCTCTTGGGCTTGCCGATCGGAAGGTTGGCGGTTCGAATCCCCGCGACAGGGTGAGCTCCCGTTGCTCTGTCCCAGCTCCTGCCAACCTAGCAGTTCGAAAGCATGCCAGTGCAAGTAAATAAATAGGTACCGTTGTGGCAGGAAGGTAAACAGTGTTTCCGTGCACTCTCTGGTTTCCATCACCGTGTCCTGTTGTGCCAGAAGCGGTTTGGTCATGCTGGCCACATGACCCAAAAATCTGTCTGTGGACAAATGCTGGCTTCCTCAGCCTGAAAGTGAGAAGAGCGCCGCAACCCCATAGTCGCCTTTGACTGGACTTAACCGTCCAGGGGTCCTTTACCTTTTTTTTACTTGAAAGCAATGCAAGCTCTCTGAGCCCCTCAGCCTTCCTCCCTTACTCTCCCAACCTACCCCTTTCCCTTTCCTCTTACCTCAGCAGTGGCATAATTATAGATCTTGCCTTGAAAAGCAAAGGGGAAATATAGCTTCCTCTTAATTTCTTCAGGAATAGCTTAAGTACTGCAGGGAGCAAGAGGGGGAAGGCAAATGCTGTCTGCTGACAAGGGGCTCCATAGGAGAAAAACAGAAACACACAAATGAGTCCCTAAAATCCACACTTCCTCCCCCATACACCCCTATGCTGTTTGCAAGATATGTTGCAGGCAATTTGATTAGTGCATAAAACTGAGCATTTTTGTCCCCTTGGACTAGCAGTAGCATCATGGATATAGCTGCCATTGAATGTTGGCCTTACAATCCTTACCCTGGCTTACCTATGACTCTGTGCACAGAACTTAGCTTTGGGTTCAAATCCCTGTCTTAATTGCAAGGCGGGGTTTAACTCAACCAGTGTTCATAGAGGTCGATCTCCAGAACCTATCCACCCTAAGGCTCCAAACCAGTCACAAACAAGAATGCTTCTAAATATGTGCAAAGTGCATTTTCCTCATCATTGAGTATCTAAACTCACTGTTGTGAGCCCTCCCCCCCGCCCCTAGCCTTAAAATACAGGACTTGCCATTCACAAGATCAGCTAGTCACTGAGCCTGAGTAAGTTTCCAGGATGCCTTTAAAAATTGCATATCATGACACCACAATAAGAGAAGCTATCTGTGTTCAGCGAACTATTCCTCCCTTGCTTATCACAATCTAATAGCCAAATAAATGAATAAATCTTTAAGGCGCCCCAGGACCCTAAAGACTTATAAACAATAGTTTTGGGACCCCTTTCAAGGCCTAGAGGAAATCCTATTGTTGGGGCAGATGAGATAATGGTGTTTTAGCCATGATCCACAACAACTGTTTTCTTCCCACTGGGGATAGGCTTGTTGAAGAATGTGGTCTCACCCCTTCAAGTCCATGCTGTGTTCAAGTTTTTCATCTTTAAAGAGCTGCCTAATGCAAGGACCTGGAGAAGCTCTTGGGGTCGGGAGAAGTATGCTAATTGGGAGGGCCTAATTGCTTCAAGATATTCCGGAGAGCCTCATTGATGGGCTTGGCCTGTTCCTAATAAAATGAAGAAGCAGCACGGACTTCAATCCCAAAAGCAGGAGGACTCCTGGAGTTTCCACAGGCGAACCAAATGACTTCACCTAGCCCCTTATTCCCCCCTCAGATGACATCTTGAGGGAAAGCAGACTCTGTTCATCCTCCAGAGTCATAAATTGGCTGTGCCGAGGCCAGTAAATCTGGATTGATTTAAAAAGGCTTTTTCATCCTCCCAATCAAATGAAGTCACTGTTAATTAGATGTTTTTTGTTAACAGTGTCACTCCTGCCTATATTACCTGCTCACACATCAACCGGACTTATTACAACATCTGGCTCAGCACTTTGCTTTTATTACAAGGAAGGAGATATTCCGATCGTTTTTGATAGAAGCAGGTTTCAAAATCTCTTGGCAGCGTTACCAGAAAGAACCCTGGGCTTGCTGGTAACACAGCCACTGTCTTATGAGTGGTGCAACACAAACAGAAGCTGCACAGCTTAACTCTGAACTAAGTGTTTTGAAACAACATTTAACTCTTCAGCCTATGTTCACAATCACTAGCATAGCTTGGAAAAGAAAGAAGAATGGTTTCACCTATAATCATGTACTGGGAATGGTGGGGGAGGGTGCCACACCTGAGCTATCAAAATAATAAGGGCAGTGATGGGCAACCTGCAGCCTCCAGGTGTTGTTGAACTTCAACTCCCATCAGCCCCAGCCAGCATGGTCAATGATCAGAGATGATGGGAGTTGCAGTCCAGCAGTTTCTGGAGGACCACTGGTTCCCGGACTCCCTTTAAAGGGTGGCTTAAGGAGCAGTCAATTCAGATTGAGGCTGAAATCCCGTACAGCCCTACTAAGGAGTAAGGCCCACTGAAATATCTTGGAGCCTATTCTGAGTAAACATGCTTTTGCATGTGTTAGACCTATTCTTACCTATACATCTTTATGCTATATCCACAAGACTGAAGCCCTTCATTGGAGCAGCCCAGTCCTATTCATGTTTACTTAAAAGTAAGTCCTGCTCATTTCGACTGGACTAACTCCAAAGCAAGGGTGCAACGTATTTCAGTCCTAGAATCCTTGATCTGGAAAAGACCTGAACTTTCCTGAGTAGTCTGTTTAAACACTGGGATGCAAGCTTAAGGAGATATTACTCTGCTGTATTGGCTGGCATCTATAAATAGCACAGAATATATTATGTCAACAATATTATTATGTCAACCTAAGCTAATGTCAAACAGATTGCAGAGGTTAGAAGCGGTCAGTTAATCGGTATGATGACCCAAAAGGCTTAATAAGAACAGGTTGAAAATACTCTGAGCAGTCCAAGCTCTTTCAAATCAGTATGGAGTGGATTGCACCCATAGCTATTTAAATGGGATTTTAATCTATAAAGCAAAATAATAGAGAATAAAAACCTGCCAAACAGGACACTGTTATAAGCCATTTCCTGCTCTGGACAATCCTTTCTCTTGTGGGGAGGGGGTCCTCCTAGTGAATAAAATAATAGCCATGATTTCTTTTTGGAGTTTGGGAGCCTATCTACTCTACATTAAAAATGCTCTTTCAATATTGCTGCATATTGCGTAGAGAGATAAAATGACATCTCTTGTAGAGTGACCTACCTAGTTAATCGGTTAAAAGCATGATAAGTTGAATGACTCAAAATATTTCCTACTTTGCTGTGTGTATGAAAGTCTGGTGACAGGTAGCTCAAAATGCTTGGTAGGCCAAATTATGGATTATAACCTTTCTAAGCAAGATTTATGGCATATTCTCCTGTGTAAACACTAGGTGTTCAAGGTAGGGAGGAAGAGATTGTGCATTTAAAAATTAAGACTATGTACAGTATTGCAAGTTGTCCATAAAAAAGCACCAGCATTTTTTGTGTTGGTTTTCATTTTTTAAAAAATCTAATCTACCTTTCTGCACAGTGCCCAGCCAAGGTAGCTTACAACATTTATAATATGACAATACCAAAAAAAATACAGTTTTCAATCCCTTCTCCAGATAAACTCAATCAACATACTCAGTCAGCAAATTAAAACACTTTTTGCAGAACTATTTAATGTTGTGCTCAGTTATATACATATATATATGTCTTGCATACTTATTGTCTGTTAATTGCAAAGAAGATGTTTTCAGGTTGCAATCCTTGCCCAGCAGTAAATCCCACTGAATCCAGTGGGAATTATTTCCATTTAGATGTTCCTGGGATTTCACAGAAAGCCCCCTGCCTTTCTCAATAATCTTCAAGGAGGCCTCAAACAGGCCAACTTTCAGATCTCAAGAGTCTTACAATCCACCAGGTGCAACATAATAGAGGTTAAAGCCAGAAACGGGAGTGTGTGTAACACACACATTTATAATCTGTACACACACACACCTGAAAAATCTCTATGCTTCAGGCCTGGGAGCTGGCAGATCAGAGTGACCATCCCAGAGAGGAAGGACACAAAGTGTCTGCTAAGGAATCCAAGTAGGGCTGCCAACTTTTTTTTCTAGCATAGGTCTTTTGTAATGACCCAGAGGCAAAAAAATAAACAGGTGGAACTGTTTCTATCACTCCATCTCTGTGTCTGGAAAAGCTCCACCTGCCACTTAGGTAATTGTTGAAGGCAAAGGGTGTGGGATATATTATTACTAGAGCAATCAAGTACAACATTTTCCTGTTGCCTAGAATGGGCACACAGGGGAATGCGGCTCCAGACAGGGAGGACTTCCTGCCATACCTGCTCTGGAGCTTCCTCCCCCTGTGTGTGACCAGGGTAGATGGGTGTGACCCTAGCTGACCAGATAAAAGGGCTGGCCATGCAACCATCTCTCTCATGGACTCTTGGACTTTTAGTCTTCGACTCTCGCTCTCCTGGCTCTTAGCCAATGCATGGCTCAACCTTCACATAGGATGGAGTCCACAAGCAGAAAGTCTGAGATGTAGCTCAGGCTTCTTCTCACTGGAACCACAAGATAAAGCCTGCCTTCAGATTACTGCTGTGAATTGAATATGAGTCAAACTTTATTCTTACTTTTAAAGAAGACTATGTTGTGTTATTATTTTAAGAGGGAAATAAAAAGGGAAACTTACCAGGAACAAGCCAGACTGGATTGCTTAATTAAAGGATTCTAACGAATCATCAATTCGCTTCCAATAAGTTGCAAAGGGAATGTGCTCTGCTGTTTACTCACTAGCGTGAGTGAGGAGGGATAATATCAAAACAATATATCCTCTCCTACCTTCCTTAACATTCTCACAAAGGGGGCCTCCCAGGAAAAAAAGTGGGGGCGGGTGAGAAGTAAATGCCTCAAAAATTGGAACGTCGCACAGTCTATCCCCGCAGGCTAGAGAAATAAGAAGAAAAGGCGAGGGAGAAGGAAAGAGGATGGGGAAGAAAACGGAGAGTGGTTCTTTATTAGGCTGGCAGGGTTAGACACAGCCAGTTGTTGGTTTTCGAAAAGAGAAGTGGTATCCCCAGCATTAAGCCCTGTCCTTTGAGTTTACTTTGTGAGGAAGGGGTAGCGCGCTCTGCACGCGCCTACGGGCATTCGCCGCTCCCTGCTCCCTATCCCGGGTCTGGAAGCGCGCTTTCCTACACAGCTGAGCCTCCTCCACTCCTTAGAGACAATCTCATGGAGCTCAAGGGGCCGATTTCGAAGTTCAGCTTCTAGGGGAGCGGGGGCCGCCAGGGTGCAATCCAGAAAGAAAGCTCCATTGAATGCAAGGAGAAGCCGACAAGGCGTTGATGGGCATTTCCCGGGTGATGCTCCTCCTCCTCCTTGGGGCTGCGCAAACCTCCGAGGTCAGGTTCCCAGCACGCGCCCCTTCCCCTTTGACGGGGACTCTAGAGGCTTCCTCCTGCTGGAAGGAACAAAAGCTTGGGCCCCTCTCTGCTCTCACCGCCCCTAAAGCTGCTCTGCCCCCGGCCCCGTTGACCTCTCGGCCAAGGCCTGGAGACTCCGCAGCGGCATGATGTGCCTGCTGCCTGCCAGTCTCTGTAACGCTCGTCCAAAAGAGGCTGCGGAAGTTTGCTTGGAAGTCCCTTCTTTTTCTAGTAGGAAGCCGGCTTGAGAGGTCGCAGCCACGCGACCCGATTCCCCACGCGCGTCTCCTCGGAATCAAGTGCCAATGAGTTCCAGGGGATTTACTCCCGAGGAATGGTGCGTGTGGTTAGTAGGGCAGAAGGCCAAGGAACGTCCTCAGACAGGCTCCCAGAAGGCGGCCTTGCCCTGCCTGCTCTCTTGCTTCGTGGTTTATGGATCCCAGCCTTCCCCCCCACCCTCTCTAGTTGCTAGCACGCTGTGCCTAAAGAGCTGTCCTTTCCCCCAGGTGGAGAATATGCTTTATTAGTTTCATAAAGGTCTCCGTTCGCCGGCTCTCCGTCTTTTTCCCCTTTCTTCCCCTGCTCCCGCAGTCTGTTTTACAGGTTCCAATCTAATTGTGCCTTATGAGCTGCAAAACAGCCCAGAAAGCCTAATCATAACAGAGAGCGCTCTTCGCCTCTCCTTACCAGCCGGTGTTCTCCAGATCTATGTCCCAATATACACCTGGACAGGCGCAGATCCGTCACCCAGGCGCGCCGGTTACGGGTGCATCGCGTTTAATGGGAAGCTACGCTTCTCTGCTCCGACGCGCAGGGAGGCAGGTGCGGGAGATTCGCTTCTGTTCCAAGTTGCTCGCCGTTCTCCTTCTCCTGCCCCAAAGGCCAGAGACTTAACAGCGGGCCCGCTCAGAAGCAAGTTCCACGGAACCGAATGGGGCTTACTGCCGCCCAGAGAAAAGATCTCAAAGCTACAACGATCGCCGCAGGAAATCCCACCCGCAGGCAGGAGAATGAGCAAGAGGAACCCCAAAGACATCCCACATTTTGACCTGAAATGATACACGTTGCCATCTAATGGGGCGGGGGGAGCTCCTTAATACCATTAAGTCTAGCATTACCCGCGCTTGCCCTCGGTGAACCTTGCTTCTGAGTAGAAGGTGCATAGGATCGGGACGAAAGCTGCCACTCACGTCCCCGCTCAGCCGGGTCCACGAGAACTTGAATCAAAAGGAGGACTTCAAAGTCGACCTTTCTAGTTTCACTGCTTCAGAGAAGCGGTTCTGACCAGGCCTGAGTCTTTACGGGGTCGAAATTAAACCAGGACTTCGCTGGTTTACAATGTTTATTGCCAGGATTGCTTTTTGCACTCAAAGTCGAGACGATTCCAGATACGGAGGATCACTACACTAATGAGAAACTGAAATGAATTAAATCGATACGATTCTAGTCGTGCACGCGGGACATATACAAATATAGCCGCCTCCTTTTTTGTTGCTGAAATCATAGCAAACTTGGTTCTGCAGCAGAGAGAAAATCCACACAGGGGATATTTTAATGTACATGAAAGGGAGACGGGGATCTCTCCTTTCTGACACATGGAGTCAAACACTCTAGAATCCAGGGATGGACAGAGCTCATGAATGGGAAATGGATTCCAACATTTGGAGTGTTGGATCGCACGCTTAGAGTGCTGGCGAAAGGGGCGAGAGCGCGGACAATTTCTGCAAAACCCAACCTTACGGCCTTCCTTTAATCTTACTCCGAAGTCAGCTTTTATGTTAGGAGGCTTCCTTCCATGTAAGCGGGCACGGAAGCTGTCCAGTTAACGTCACTCTCTCAGGACAGAGGTCTGGTCAGTCTGAAACAAATCCAAGCAACTATAAGGCCAAAAGCAACGAGATGGGGCAAGGGAGGGAGAGAGCCAAGGTCTGCATTTCTGATGTCGAAAAGCAGAGAAATGCTACCTTGCTATAATTTAAAGAGGTTTGGGTTGGGGGGGGAGGTTTCCGTCTCCCTTCCTCCCACCCCCGTATAACGTGAGAAGCGAGCCAGAACTCGACCTTAAACGCCCGGCTTTATGTGGGCAGAGCTGACACGTCCCTAGGTAGGGATCTAAACTGGCTCAACCTGGATTGTGCACCACTAAACTGGTTTCCCCATTAAACCCCATAGGCTGAGCGGATGGGAGTTGTAGTCTAAAGCTGATTGGGGAAGCTCCAGGTTGTGGGAAGCTGAACTAGATCCCTGCCCCGGGTGCCGGGGCGTGTGATACGGGGTCTTTCTGCTTCGGGGATCTGAGAGATGCAGATGAAATTGCGACAGTTGGAGCTAAAACACCTGCGATCGACTTTAACTCCCTCTCTCTGCTTTCAGAAAGAACTCGAACATGCGAGATGAAGGTTCGGGTCCATTGGAAGCATAAATCGCTTCCGCAGCTCCCGAAGCAAAAGCAAACAGACAACAGGGAGGGAAAGGTCGAGATTGTGCGTGACTTTCCTGGAGGCCCTGATCCCAGGACACGTTGGGCGCCTTTAACATATATTACACGGTGATTCTTAACATCCCCAGCCAAAACACTTTCAGCCCGATCCTATGCAGAGTTAAGCATCCATTGATTTTCGGTGAGTTTGGGTGCGTCTAACTATATAGGGCTGGACAAATTCACTTGGAAGCAATAACATCGATTCCAAATTCCAATAGCTCTGGTTTCCTAGTAAGTCTTGAAGATCTGGTTACTAAAGAGTCAGGACGTCAACATTTCATCCGCGGGAGCGCGGGGAGAGAAGAAACTGGACTGAGGCAAAAGGAAAAGTTTAACAAAGCACACAGGAAAGGGAAGGTGTTAAGTTTCACTTCATTTTCCTTGCGAGATGTGGGAAAGTAACAGAGACACGGCGAAGAGCGATGACCTCGCGCCGGAGTGTTTACCTTCCTTTATTCTACCGCTGTAACCCCTTGGGCGACATCTGCATGAACACACATGCACACTTTTCACATACGTGTACACTTTTACCTATGTGTGTGTGTGAGAGAGAGAGAGCAATGTGTTCGCTAAAATAGGGCAGAGGTACTGCATGCGGTGTGTCTATATAGCAATATGTATATCTGTGCAAAGTTATCTCCTGTGCATGTCAAAGCAGACCCGTGTGCACAGTATATAGGGGCTCCAGTAGGAATGTACGTCGCAGTGGTGTCAAAGGGGTTAAAATATTGCGGGGGGGGGTCAGGCAATCCCCGCATCACAGAATCGATCACAAGATGCGGCGCACAAACACCATTTGAATGGTGGCCCGTCCCCCTCAAATCTTTTCTGGGGGGGACGAAGGGACCTCGGCCCCTAGCAGTTGGCTCCTGTGGTATGTAGATAGAGAGATAAATAAATACACAACACAAGCGAGTAAACGCTCCAAAAAAGTATTGGACATAACACACTAGAGACAGCTGCAATCTTCTGCTCCCTTGGTTGGGAGAAAGTTCCATTGATCTAAGTGGAGCCCTGAGGAGAATTGCAACCAGAGCGAAGAGAGAATTTCGGTTTCACAAACACGCGTTCTGTTAGTTTCTGTGACTGGTGCGCTTCTCAGATGCCAAGAAATGCAGGCACCTGTGTGTGTGTGTATATAGAGCTTTGTCACTGATCGTATACTAATAGGCGAAGCTTGGATTTGGACTGCGAGCACATCGCAGTCTTACGCTCTGCCAAATCTTTATCAGTTTCTCCTTACCTACGCTGCACTCTTTACTCTTGCATATGACCGTAAGACGTTCAGGATACGACGAAGTGCCGGAGGATCCTATTGCATGCTTGCTCGGTATCCAAGCCATAGGGAGACTCCCTCCCCGTGGAACAACATCCCAATTCACTTTGTCTTTTCCCCAACCGAAGGACAGTCGGCTAGCAGTGAAACCTCCACGCCACCACTTGAAAGGAGTGAGATCTGATCCGGCTCTGCAGTCGCAACCTCGACTTCACGCCCAGCTAGCATGGCCTAAAGGTCGGCTGCTGGGGGGAGAGGCCGAGCGTAGGAGAGAGAGAATCACTCACCACCTTTGAGTTTGGGAAAGAAGGATGAGCGGACCCCTGCTTCTTTGTATCTCGCCTTCCTCCGGTGGAGCTCAGTATAGTACGACAACCTTGAGAGGTAGGCCGGCTTGAAAGACCGTCATTTCCCAAGACCAAAGAGCTTCTCGGGCCTTTATCCCCACCCTATCAGTCTCCTACCATTTACTTTCTCGGTTCGCACTTCCCCAATAAGTTTATTTACTCAATCTTAAATTCATTGCCTTTAAACACAGAAACACAAACTCGCTCCCTGCCTCCCTCTCCCCTTGTTTGCGCAGATCATCACGTTCCAGGGACAAATTTGTTTCCTACGAAGACCACTTTTAAAATGCTCCTCTGCAAAGCGATGCCATGTCACCCGTGTGCGTGTGCTTCTTTAAGGTACATTAAAGGATCATTGCAGTCTCCCTGTGAAGTCATTACGCCTTTATCCCCACCAATTAACCACACCTCAGAGGGCTGCTATTAACAGCTACATTGAGCTTAAAAGTGAGGTATCCCATTTCAGAGAGATGTCGTGATCTCGCTCAGGAAATCCCAGCAGGCAGCCAAAAACGGAGCTCTGACTCCTGATCTCTGCCTTAACAGGTCTTTAAAATAAAATAAAAAAACACCACTCCACGCAACCCCGATAAGGGGAGAATTAAATATACTAGGGGAAAATCTGAAGGCTAGAAAGTTCAGAGGTAGAAGGTTGGAGCGGGAAGGGTCCTGGAAGAACTTGCGGAACAGCTTGAAATAAAGGAGAAAGAATTTCAGGTGAAATTGCAGATTGGGAGGAGATCGTTTGTCTCAAAAAAAAAAAAAAAAGCAACTACAACTGAATTGTAAATTAGCAGCAAGCGCTGATTAAAAGGCAAATAAATGCACGTGCACACGTTTGTGACTCTGAGAACTATCCAATCCTCCTAAATTGGTTTTGTGACATCCGATTTCTTATCTCGCTCTCTTTCTCATCACACAAAACAGGAATGAAACCCCATTGATTTTCGGTGTGGGTGTGACTTCCAGGTGTCACAGGTGGGTTGGCGGGGAGTAACAGAAGACGTGATGGGGAAACTCGGAGAGCTTGAGGAAGAAAGCAGAAACCCTCCTCGCGCTTCTCCAGCAACTCTGCCCAGAATTTGTCTTGAAAGAGACGGGGGGAATCTCTTTCTCTTTATCTCTCTCCTAGCTCGCTCACGTACACACACACACACACCCCAAAAGAAAGAGAAAGTGTGGGGAAATGCCCGGAACAGAATGTTGCCGGTCAGCAGCGTGTTCGAAGGCAGAGGGTCTATTCCCTGCCACTTTGCCTCTGTTTCCTCTTCTGAGTAACCCATGAGGTTCCAGGTTAAAAAACTCCCCCCAATGCTGGCAAGCTTTTTTCTTTTCTTTAAAATAGTAACAACAACAAGCCTCATCTGAGTCTTCTGCTTCTATCCCGGATACTTACCAGCTCTGTGCTATCGCCTTATAATAGCACTCTTATATAAACTAGAAAACCAACTTTCTGCTGTTGGGTGGGTGATATTGCTTTTTTGGGAGCTCTGAACACCTTATGTTGCTCTTTTTTGCCCCCTATGGCATTTCTCTTACTCGTGTCCTCGTTCTTAAAAAAACCCCAACAACTAACCCATCCAACGGCAACAGGAGTCCTCACTCTTCCCGCCTACCCCCACCCTTAAATGAGGCGGATTTAATTTTCAATATTTGGTACACAAAATTTAGCCAGCCGAAAGGAGATTAATTTTCTAGAATAATCCAATTAAAAGATTTCTAAACTAATCTTTTGGGGTGGGGAAACAGGCTGGGGTGGGGGAAAGGAGGGAAAGTGATTTATGGCCGTGGTTGATTGAGAAGACCGGACGGCTCCTTCTGCGGCTCTCTTAAAACTAAGCGCTCGCATCTGAAATTGACCAATGTCAGACAACCCTCCCTCCCAAAATTCAATTATCCCAAAGCAGTATGCTTTGAAGATTGATTTGTACCCGTCCTCACTCCAGTGGCACAAACCCGGTATAAATCCCCTACTCCGGCTTGTGGGTCGGGCCGCTTGTTTGCATTGTCTTCCCGGATGGGTTTAATTCAGATGTTGCATTGGGGAAGAGAGTCGCTTATCACTCACACCATTCTTCCCCTCAAATCATAATGTGGAAAAGGAGTTCGTGCTGCTTACAAGCCCCATGGACTTTTTTTCAAGTGCTAATAGATTTATGGTCTCCCTTTTTTTTCTCCCCAACGCCCATCCACAGTAATTAGCACATATGTTCTAAATAGATGATAGTTTTGTGAGCAATAAAGCAATTACCCATCGGTGGAGCTGACAGTTCCTCCAACTAAACTCCAACCAGCAGCTAATTGGAAAAGTCATTTCAGCTCCATTGTCTGCAATTAGTCTTGCTAAACTACTGCACCCCAAACTAGCCGGTTTGAGGTTTATTTATTCATTTGCATTTGCATTTGCAAGCGGTCATCGCACCAAGCTCAAACTTTTCCAGAGCTTAGATCAGCTTTGCAGATTCTCTTCGACTGCCTTGATTTTCTCTCTCTCTCTGCCATTTCTGCCCCTTCCCATCGAAACCGAGAGGTTCAGTGGTTCCCAAACATTTGTTCCTTCTGCTGCGGCGGTTTGTAAAAACAATATTTCCCCAGCCACTCGGGAATGGTGATCAGTGTTGCCAAATGGAGGAGGCTTAAATGCTGCTTCTAAGTTTTGTTTGATTTTTTTTTCCTCTTCGCCCTTCTCCTTTTCAATTTTAACTCTGCATTGGGGGGTTGCTTAGGGGGTCTTCGCTGTGGCCCCAGAGCACTAAATCAAATAAATCAGATGTTCTGCTTAATACACCGCCGGTCATTTTCTTTGTGACAAATGGGATGATTGGAATCCCAGCTCTCTCTCTCACACACGCATGCATTCAGCCAGGAATTCCGGATCAGTTAGCAACGTTTATGTTTACTTTTGAGTGAAGAAAATGAGGCCGGGGGTAGGTGAGGGAACAGGCGAAAAGCCGACCTCCCCGCTCCTTTCTGTTGAAGATGGGGAGGGGGGGAATTAAGAGGGTCTTCCTGATGAAGACTTGTGCACAGTGGGGGGAAGCAAGGCGTTAAAAGTGACGCCTGGACGCGCCAGCGGAGCTTCACACGGAAGATCCGCCAGGTTTCTCCGCCACTTAATTTAATCTTCGTGGCACTGGGCCGGGAGATGAGTTGGGGCTTCCCGCCCCCGCCTCTCCGAAGCCCTAGGGTCGAAGTCAAATGGGGAGCTCTTGCTCTGACCTGCAGCCTTTCGGAGGCGTTTAAACGCGAAGGCGCTCCAAGGAGCGTGGTGGCCAGGAGGTGGCCTTCAGGGAAGCCCGGTTGGCCCTGGGAGGTAGGAGAGATTCATGGGTGGGAACGGGCAGCCCCTAGCAACCATGCCACTATTCGGAAGTATTTCCAGCTTCCAAGCATCCCTGGACTCTTCAGACAGCAAAGGTGGCTCTTTCTAGTCGGAGGGGCAGCAGCAGTAGTAGAGAGGTATTTCCCGCCCACTCCCTGGCAAAGGGATTTGGAAGCTGCCTCTGAAATGCTCTTGGTTCCTTGCAGCCAAAGCCATTAGGCTATTAATAGGAAGGCCTTGTCTTTTGATGCAAAGGAACAAATAATTCTCTCTAACCAGGTTCTTTTTTCTTTTCTATTTCCCCAAAAAAGACACATACTCATCTCCCACACAAGGGTTTGGGGGGGGGGATAAAAAAATCGTTTCTGAACAAACAGGGACTTGGCTTTCGTGTCTTGTGGGTTCAACTTTAGCTTAGCATGACAGCTATTGGGAAGCAAGAGATCGCTCTCTCTCCGCCCGCCCCCTTATCAGTTTATTTCGGATTCACTGGGTGTCCTCAGCAGCAGTGGACGAAGCAGGGCCTCGTGCGAAGCCTACAAAACAAGTCCGGGATCTGGAGTGCGGATGGACGCTCTTTTTTTTTTTTACTCGCCAGACCAACAGTTCCGTCCTAGCCTTGAGAAAATTGTTTCGGCTCCCAGGGACTTTGCAAAAATGGGAGAGGCGGGAAGCCTCTTCGAGGTTTGTTCCCTGCTCTGGTTTCCTTTGTATCTGTTTGCCAATGGGGAGTGGTGGTTGGAGGGGACATTCTATTTTATTTACGGAACGAGTCCATCAATGAGGCCGAGGGACTCCTTCCATCCCAACCCTGCTTGCTGCCAGGGCGAAATGCAGGCAATGGGAGCAGGCAGCGCGCCCCTCTCGCCACCTTCCGCGTCTCCAACCGAGGCGCACGCGGTGGGGATCGAGGCATTCCTCCGCTCGCCGCCGCCTGGCTTGAGGCCTAGGCGCAATCATGCAAGCCAGTCCCCTCCTTCCTAGAGTGAAGGCATTTTCGAGCCTTGCCCCACTTTCTTTCTATGAAGAGCGATTAGATGGCGCCTATTCAAAGCTGCTGATCCAGAGAGAAAAGAGGAGTAGATAAAAGGCGATTTCAAGTGACCTCTTCGTCCTTTTCACACCAACCTGAGTCCCCAGAATAGCCGAGGATCAGCTGGGACAAAAGAGCGTCCCCTCCTTTGCCCTTTCAGCTTCAGAAGCCTCCGTGCAAGGGGTTAACAATAAAGCAGATTTCTCTTCCCCCACCACACACACACCACCCCCACAGCTTTGCCAGCCCCATGTCTTCCAGGGTACTTTTTATGAGCCCCCCCACAATCGCTGCTCTCTCTCTCTCTCGCGCGCGCGCGCACCCCCCCCATGCTCCCCATAGCCAGCTTCAGTGTGGCGCGATTCTTTATGGTCTGCTTGAGCTGTTTCATTGACTTTTTTTTTTTAAGCCCAACTTAAAAGTCCTCCCGCCCCATCTCCTTAGCTGCCTGAACAGGCCTGTAATAAACACATCTCGACCCTGACAGTTTAAGGGAAAAGTCAGATTTATTAGTTATATCAAGTTTAGGAGGAGCTCAGGGTGATGCTCACACCAGCAGCCAAGCCTGGATTCCCTCCCCCACCCTTTGACACCCTCTCGGCGCCTCTAAGCGATAACTGAACAATCGGTGGGGCAAATCTTTTATTTTCTTACACAGAGAGAGAGAGTTCTTTTAATTTTTAGCCTGGAAAAGAGAAGTCCAACTGAACTCATCTCCTGATGGGCTAATGCCTATGATAAAAGAAATGGGAGCTGTGACAGGTGACTATTATGGGAAATGATTCTACAAGCCAGAAGATCGTATTGTCAAGACACGGGGGGGGGGACTTCTCTCGCAAGTGTGCCCCCTTTTCATCCCCAGCATAGCCAGATATTAATGTCTACACACGCACGCGCACACCCACACCTACTAGATCTGGGCATCAGCTTGCCTGGGCCTTACGTGTTGCGCGCATGACAAGACTGGTCTCCAAACGAAGGGTAGATCCTCAGAGAAGCCAAAGGGAGACTCTCCAGCGCTGCCATATACACTCATGGAAAGTCCTCACTCCCCACCCCGCTCCCTTCGTGGCATCCGCACACACTTATGTCGCATCGCTTCCCGCTTTAAGATCCCCGCAGCTTTATTTGTGCGGAAAGTCAATATCTGGTTGTGCGAATTCGCCATTTTGCGCAGGGAACGGGGTGGGGAGCGCATGGGATAAGACAGCTCTGACGCAGGAAGGCTGCAGAGCCTGCTGACCGCCAGTTTCCTGTGTCCTGCTAGGATCTTCCGGATCCATCTCGGCCGTGAATCAAGGCACACTATAAAAGCTGGCCAATATGGGTCCCTCTGTTAGCTGGGAGATTCCTGCGCCCCTCGAGGCCACTCGACTACGGCGCCTGGTTTAAGAGGCCCAAAGGACCCTTTCCTGGAAATATTCTCCAGGGAACATTAGAGGGATTTACTCCTGAGTAAGGGCTGTACTGTAAACCTGCAATCCTACCCCCCCCCCTTTCTTGGGAATAAGTCCCCCACTCAGCTCCGTGGGACTTCGTTCCAAAGAAACAGCTGGTGTGGGATCGCGCTGCCCCTGACCTCTGCACAGTTTTCAACTTGTTTGGGTTTCCTGGCTGTTGTGTCGGCAAATCCACGATTTCAGTGGCCAGCTGCCGCCGTCTGCTTGAGAGGAGACCGCCGCACTCTGAAAGCACCTGGTAACTCAGCGCGACATTTCGCTAGGTGCCAAATGGCCAAGTCGAGCCCAGAATACGGCCTAATGGCTCCTAGTGAGGCCCGCGGGGGTTGGCGGGACCTTTGGGAAAGGTATTTTGCTCCTTTGCCTTGCTTCTCTTACAACTCCACAACAAAAGCATAAAGCCAGACTCTCGGCAGCCTATTTTACAGCTTTCATTTTAGCCTTCGACCACTGGCGGGTGCCTAACCGGGAACCTTTGCCCAGGTTAGAGCCCCTGTTTCCTCCAGACGCTCTCCTCCCTTGGCCCAGCTGCCTTTATAGCAAACACGCAGCGTTTTCTCTTTTGTAAGAAAGCCTAGAAGGAATGGTATCCACATATTTTCTTGGAAGTAAGTTTCATGGAATTCAGTAGAATTTACTTTCAAGCCCCAATGGGTTGTGCAGGCATGGGATTCCAAGAAAGGACTGCTTTAAAAAGTAGGTCTGATTAAGATGTTGGAAGTAAGTTAACTAGAACTTATATCACATGTGCACAACGCCAGCCAGCTTCATTTACATTTATGTAATTTTAATATTTTGCTGGAAGCTGCCCAGAGTGGTTGGGAAAACCCTTCCAGATGGGCAGGGTATAAATAATAAATTATGATTATACATTATTATTATTATTATTATTATTATTATTATTATTATTATTATTATGGAGGGAGGATTTGCTGGAATATCTCGTGCGCCTGTGTGCGTGTTTGTTTGTTTCCAAACAGGATTTAAAATGGGAATCATCTCGCACTTGGTCCCCTGAAGTGAGTAAGGACATAAAGGAAAGCGAGTACAGATAAGTTGAGAACTCTCAGGGATCCATCCGGGCACTGGTGAAATCCTCCCTCCCTCCCATGCACACGAATCTGAGCATCCGTGTGAGTGCATCAGGCTTTGTCTAGAGAGAAGCCCCCCCCCCAAAAAAAAAAAAAAATATTAGGTGGCCAGTGGCTATTTACAAACGGGCGCTGTAATCCACTGGGTCTACTTTGGCTGGGATTCTGGGAATGGCCAATTGTGTATAAGATTGGGATGGAGGGGGGGTTGAAATCTGCAGATTTGTGCAGATAACAAACGACGGTCGAGTAAGGGCAGGCGCGCCTCGTTTTTCCACCCGGGCAGGAGTTCCATTGCGCTGGAAGCCTGTGACCCGGCACTAGTGCAGACGGTGAATGCGGCCTACTTCCGCTAGTCGTGGCAGCGGCGTTGCTGGGCAGGCTTCCCTGCCAAGGCCTGGCTCGCTGACAGTCTTGCCCTGCTGGACACCAAGCCCTCGCCAAGGGAAGGCAGAGGGAGGAACCAGCAAGGCCGCCGCCACTACGCACTTTGCTTGAGGAGGGGGCTTTTGGGGGGAGGTGGGGGGGAGGGAAAGAGGTGGGTCAGCAATGTTTACACTGCAATTAATATTTGACGAGGACTGGAAATAGTCCTCGAGGGGAGGGATGCCCCTCGACAGGCTGGCTTCTCTGATGGATCAGGCATCCAAAAGCTGGAAGGCAGAGCTTGTCAAGAGTTCGTCGAAAGCGTGAGCTCGCTGATTTGTGGGGCAAGCGGCCCAGCATGCTGGTAGCGTGTGAAAGTGAGAGAACAGCATTCAAAGCACGCCTTCCGTATGGCTTTCTGGGTCTGTTTTAAGTTGATCTATGTAGAACGGGGATGGCATATGTGTGCTTTAAAAAGCACTTCCCAAATGTCATGTCCTAACGAAATGCAGCTGGATCTCTTACCAGAACGGGGAGTGAGTTGCTCAAAGTTGCTAAAAGAATGTAACAGATTTTTTTCCTCTCCACTTGGGAGAGAGAGTGAAGATCCCTCCTGTGCTATTTTCCCCTATAAGGATTCTCGAATACACAGCCAAGCACAAACACACAGTCAATATATATTATACAGTACTGCACTGAAAAACCACACATACGCCATACACTTGATTTTTGCAAAGGAATCGGGCCTTTGAATTTAAAAAAGCAAAGGTTACTGCAAGCGGATAAATATTTCTGGGTACAGATCATTTCCATCCCCCAGCTAGGCTTTGCTATTACCTTCTCTTCAGCCCATATTTGGTTTGGGTGTTTTACGGAGGGAGGAGGTTTCGTTTTTTAAATGCCCCCCCCCTCCTGGTTCCAGGAAAAGTTCTGACAGACACAACGTTTTCCTCTGGTCCAGTGAAGATGGGTGTCTCCGAAAACAACCGCAGAGAGGAGAGCATTTATTTTCTGAACCCACAAAGTGACTGTAAGTCCCACCATTTCAAATGAACAGAGGTTACTTCTATGTAAGTGTGCTGTGGCTCGTGGTCTTAAGCTCAGCCTGTCTGCATCTCTGTTCTCCCATAAAATGACCTTATCAGATTACAAAGCCTTGGCTGAAACATCGAAAAAGGAATCCTGGTTGGCCCCACGCAGGAAAAAACAAAACCCCTTAAGCGGAGCCCGTGCATTACTTCCAGAATATTACAACCTCGTTGAACATAACTGATCTGCTTTATTCTACCACCATCCCAGTTCGCACGCCTATTGAACACCATGGATGCGCCTTATTTTAAATTCTTCGCACACACCCTCGCTGGTTTGCATCTGAAAATGCCATTCGGCTGTCCTGATATCTGAAGTTCAACCGGTTTAGCAACTCCCCACTGCTTAACCAATTTGCCCATTGCGGCCCAAGATGGGATTCTAAAAACAGATAAGAGACGCGGAAAACCTATGCGATTTCCATGTAAATATGGTTAGGGCAACATTGGGGCTGGCAGTCTTGAGGAAGTTAGAGCTCGCTTCTATTTTTCGGGGCATACTTTAGGCACCGCAAGAAGCTGGCGGGGAAAGCCGGATTTTCCCAATTAATTACATTGTGGCCACATTACTTTTCTTTATTTCCTTTTGCTCTCGGAGAGAGAGGAAAGTGAGCGTTTGAGAGGGAGGGAGAAATTGACAAAGGATTTCTATATTTGAGCCAGCTTCTTTTGGAGAGGTTAAGGATCCCCGCTTGCAATGAAGGATCCATTCATTTCTCGCGGCCTGAATTCTTATCCATTTCCCATTCAAAGACCCAGCCAGATCCCTAAAAGATGGGATTTCCTGAAGGACTCATAAAATTGGCTAGGCTTCGCTCTATTTTCGCTGAATAAAAGCAGAGATTGAGTGGGTTCTGTTTTATACCTATTCTAAGAGAAATGTGGTATCCTTAGGGACAGCAAAGGCAATCTTGGAGTGGGGGAGACAGAACATAATCGGAATTAAGGGTGGGTTTTGTAATTATTTTTAATGGGCCTTTCCTTGTCATAAAGGTCTTTCTGTCTCCCCCTCTCTCTCCTTCGGTGGATCTCCCTGTTGTCCCTTTAATCTGTTGACACTCCCCACCACCACCCTAGATAAACAGGCTGCCATCGATCTTTTCATTAGGTGATCAAATAACAAACAGAGCAGGTGAAAGACAACAGCATTAGCACGCTGACACTCGTCTGCAATCCCTCTTTAGGGGATGAAAAGTCCTGGCATAAACACTCAGCCCCACTGAATGGATCTGTTCACCTCTTCCTTAAGCCTACCTAGGCAGTAGGAGGACTATGGGATTCAGCTCTGGATCTGGACAAGTCGATCCCCGCTCATTCCCATCTGAGGTTGTTCCCGGAGGCAGCTGGTCCCATGATCTTAAGGACTGGGGATGGGGGGGGGTCCACAACATTGTTCAAACAAAAATTATTATTTTTTTGCTACCTCTGCTTCTGCTTCCTAACTTCTTACATCTCTCTCTCTCTCCCTCTTCTCCGCCCCCCCCCCCGCCCCCATCCCTGCCGCCTCTCCTTCAGATGAAATCTGGCGGGGAAATCCCAGCCAGGCCTGAACTGGGTGCCTTTTCAGGGTCTCCGACAAAGCAGGCGAGATGGTGGAGGAAAGCGGAGAAGGAGCGTAGGTGGGGGGTGGTTTGTTTGTTTTTTATTAAAAAAGTTACATTGCCCAAGTGGAACTCTATCAGAAGAGGATGGGGTGGGGATGAGAGATCCCAGCTCCCTGCTGCCGGATGCTGCTTCACAGCGTCTAAAAACCCACCAGAAACACACGTTAC